>NC_134695.1:88465914-88823330 GCF_050947455.1 Rhinoderma darwinii
TGTGACTCTTTTGCTTTAGTCTCTGATAAAACCCAATTCATAAATGATAGGATAGAAGAAAATTCCAAAGGATTTTGTTGACTTTTTCCATATCCTCTGAAAACCCATAAATCAGAGGCTCAACTTGAAGCTCCTGAAAGAGGTCCCCCCACCGACCGTGTGTCATTAATAATACTAATCTCTTCTTATGGGCCAGAAGGAACTTTGGGTCCCCTAAAATGCCAGGATCTGGGTGTGGGTCATGACTGCTACCTCTGCACCGCCTATCGCTATGCCCATGCCATAGATAATGGACTGTTACTCACTACCATTTCATACAGACATGTCAGAAGATGATATTAGTGGAGATCTTTGAGCTGGAAGCTCCACTGATTCCTAGGCTGAAGACGTCTTTTTGACCCACAAAGTGCTCAAAACTCTTAAGCACTGGTGTAAATAACCATAACTCAGGACCTCCAACACCCACGTCTTCAGGAGAATCACTGTGTAGGGGATTTATAGTTATGGATATATCCACCCATGCAGAACATGAGTGGGCATCTTACCAAGCACCTGTAAAGGATCTGCCAGGCACAGCGGGGTTAACTCCCAGAACTAATCAGTCAGCACCTGAGAATACATCCCTGAGACTGACTCCTGCTTCCACCATTCAGGCTGGCAGGCTTAGGAGTGGGAGAGCCTATCGTAACCTGGCCAGACTCAGCTAGCTCCCGCCCTCGGTCTATTTAAGCCTGCACTTCCTGTCCCTCGGTGCTTGTTATTGCTTTTGTTTCTTTCCTTGTGGTTCCTGGCCCAGCTACAGCTCCTGCTATTTTTGATCCTGCTCCATACCGACCCTGGCTTACCGACTACTCTTCTGCTTTTCGTTTTGTACCTCGCACACTCCTGGCTTGACTCGGCTCGTTCACCACTCTGGTTGCTCACGGTGTTGCCGTGGGCAACGGCCCCTTTTCCTTGCTTGTGTTCCTTGTATGTTTGTCGTGTTTGTCGTGCACTTACTGAGCGCAGGGACCGCCGCCCAGTTGTACCCCGTCGCCTAGGGCGGGTCGTTGCAAGTAGGCAGGGCAGGGACAGAGTGGCGGGTAGATTAGGGCTCACTTGTCCGTCTCCCTACCCCCTGCAATTACATAATAACAAGCCCATACCTAGTCTACCCCTGGTCCCTGACACCACTATGGATCCCCGTGAGACCCTGGCTCAGCAAATGCAGGGTCTCTCCCTACAGGTCCAGGCCCTGGCTCAGAGGGTCAACCAGCCTGATGCTACCCTGGTAGTTCCCCGCACCGCACCTCTTGAACCCCACCTCAAGCTGCCCGACCGGTTCTCAGGGGACCGGAGGACTTTTCTCTCCTTTCGGGAGAGTTGTAGGCTTTACTTTCGTTTAAAGCCTCATTCCTCAGGTTCTGAGAGCCAGCGGGTGGGTATAATTATGTCCCGGCTCCAGGAAGGGCCCCAAGAGTGGGCCTTCTCCTTGGCTCCTGACGCCCCTGAACTTTCCTCCGTTGATTGTTTCTTTTCTGCTCTCGGACTTATTTATGACGAGACTGACAGGACTGCCTTTGCCGAGAGTCAGCTGGTGACCTTAAGTCAGGGTAAGAGACCTGTTGAGGAGTATTGCTCTGACTTTCGGAAGTGGTGCGTAGCTTCTCGGTGGAATGACCCTGCCTTAAGGTGCCAGTTTAGGTTGGGTCTGTCGAATGCCCTGAAAGACCTGCTAGTTAGCTATCCCTCTTCTGACTCCCTAGACCAGGTTATGGCTTTAGCGATACGACTTGACCGACGTCTCAGGGAACGACAACGTGAACGTTTATGTGTTTTCTCCTCCGACTCCCCCATGATGCCTCCCGAAGCTCCGTTGCTTCGTTCCTCCCCGAAAGATTCAGAGATACCTATGCAACTCGGGGCCTCCGTGTCCCCTCAACAACGTAGAGAATTCCGCAGGAAGAATGGTCTCTGCTTCTACTGTGGGGACGACAAGCATCAAGTGAACAACTGTCCTAAGCGTAAGATTGCAGCCAGAGAACTTCCGCGTCTAAGTGATCATCGGGGAGGTCACTTGGGCGCACAGGTATTTCCCGTAAATATGAAACGTACTAAGATCTTGCTTCCCTTTCAGGTCTCTTTTGGTGGTAGGTCTGCTACCGGCAGTGCTTTCGTGGATTCAGGGTCCTCTACTAATATCATGTCTGTGGAATTTGCTATGTCCCTTGCTATGCCTCTTATTGATTTGCCTAAACCTGTCCCGGTAGTGGGTATCGACGCCACTCCTCTTGCTAATGGTTATTTTACACAGCATACCCCTGTTTTTGAACTCCTTGTTGGCTCCATGCATTTGGAGCAATGCTCTGTACTGTTGATGCAGGGATTATCCTATGATTTGGTTCTAGGTCTTCCCTGGTTGCAGTTGCATAATCCTACGTTTGACTGGAATACTGGGGAGCTAACCAAATGGGGTAATGAATGTTGTACGTCATGTTTTTCTGTTAATTCTATTTCTCCCCCTAAGGAGGCGAATACGCTACCCGAGTTTGTTCAGGACTTCGCTGATGTTTTCTCTAGGGAGGCCTCCGAAGTGTTACCTCCTCATAGAGAATACGATTGCGCTATCGAATTGGTACCAGGAGCTAAGCTTCCTAAGGGTAGGATATTTAATCTTTCTTGTCCCGAATGTGAAGCTATGAGAGTGTATATCCAGGAATCCCTGGCCAAGGGTTACATTCGTCCCTCTTCTTCTCCGGTAGGTGCTGGCTTCTTCTTCGTGGGGAAGAAGGATGGTGGTCTTAGGCCATGCATTGACTACCGTAGCCTGAATAAGGTCACGGTAAGGAACCAGTATCCCCTTCCTTTGATTCCTGATCTCTTTAATCAGGTTCAGGGGGCCCAATGGTTTTCTAAATTGGATCTACGGGGGGCGTATAACCTTATTTGCATCAAAGAGGGGGATAAGTGGAAGACTGCGTTTAACACGCCCGAAGGCCATTTCGAATACCTCGTCATGCCCTTTGGGTTGTGTAATGCCCCTGCGGTCTTCCAGAATTTCATAAATAAGATTTTGAGAAATTACCTGGGGATTTTTCTGGTAGTGTACCTTGATGACATACTGGCGTTTTCCAAGGACTGGTCCTCCCACGTGGAGCATGTCAGGAAGGTGCTCCAGGTCCTTCGGGAAAATAAACTGTTAGCCAAAACCGAAAAATGTGTGTTTGGGGTACAGGAGATTCCATTTTTGGGTCAAATCCTCACTCCTCATGAATTCCGCATGGACCCCGCCAAGGTTCAGGCTGTGGCGGAATGGGTCCAACCTGCCTCCCTGAAGGCGTTACAGTGTTTTTTGGGGTTTGCAAATTATTACAGGAGATTTATTGCTAACTTCTCGGTCATCGCTAAGCCCCTTACGGACCTCACTCGCAAAGGTGCTGATCTCCTCCACTGGCCTCCTGAGGCTGTCCAGGCTTTTGAGGTCCTTAAGAAGTGCTTTGTCTCGGCCCCGGTGCTGGTTCAGCCCAACCAAATGGAGCCATTTATCGTGGAAGTTGACGCATCTGAGGTGGGAGTGGGGGCTGTCTTGTCCCAGGGTACCAGGTCCCTCACCCATCTACGCCCCTGTGCCTACTTCTCCAGGAAGTTTTCACCAACTGAAAGTAACTATGATATTGGCAACCGCGAACTCTTAGCCATTAAATGGGCATTTGAAGAGTGGCGCCACTTCCTGGAGGGGGCTAGGCACAAGAATCTGGTTTTCCTAGAATCTGCCCGGAGGCTAAACCCGAGACAAGCTCGATGGGCGTTATTTTTTACCAGATTCAATTTTTTGGTTACCTATAGGGCTGGGTCTAAAAATATTAAGGCTGATGCACTGTCGCGTAGCTTCATGGCCAGCCCTCCTTCGGAGGAAGATCCTGCTTGTATTTTGCCTCCAGGTATAATCATTTCCTCGATCGATTCTGATTTAGTCTCTGAAATTGCTGCTAATCAAGGTGCAGCTCCCGGGAACCTTCCTGAGAACAAGCTGTTTGTTCCCCTGCAATTCCGGCTAAGGGTACTTAGGGAAAATCATGACTCCGCACTATCTGGCCATCCAGGCATCCTGGGTACCAAACACCTCATTACAAGAAATTATTGGTGGCCTGGGTTGCCTAAAGACGTTAAGGCCTACGTCGCCGCTTGTGAGGTTTGTGCTAGGTCCAAGACTCCCAGGTCCCGACCAGCGGGCTTACTGCGTTCGTTGCCCATTCCCCAGAGACCTTGGACACATATCTCCATGGATTTTATCACCGATTTGCCTCCATCCCAAGGCAAGTCGGTGGTGTGGGTGGTGGTGGACCGCTTCAGTAAGATGTGCCACTTTGTGCCCCTCAAGAAACTACCCAACGCCAAAACGTTGGCTACCTTGTTTGTCAAACACATCCTGCGTCTCCATGGGGTCCCTGTCAATATTGTTTCGGACAGAGGGGTACAATTTGTTTCATTGTTTTGGAGAGCCTTCTGTATGAAGTTGGGGATTGATCTGTCCTTCTCCTCTGCCTTCCATCCTGAAACCAATGGCCAAACGGAGAGGACTAATCAGTCTCTAGAACAATACTTAAGGTGTTTTGTCTCTGACTGTCAATTTGATTGGGTCTCTATCATTCTCCTCGCCGAATTTTCCATTAATAACCGGGTCAGTAACTCGTCAGGGGTCTCTCCTTTTTTTTGTAATTTTGGGTTTAATCCACGGTTCTCCTCCGTTTCACCTGGTAGTTCCAACAATCCTGAGGTAGAGGTCGTTCATCGGGAACTGTGCACAGTCTGGGCCCAGGTTCAGAAAAACCTAGAGGTGTCCCAGAGCGTACAAAAAACTCAGGCTGATAAAAAACGTTCTGCTAACCCCCTGTTTATGGTCGGGGATCTGGTGTGGTTGTCGTCTAGGAACTTGCGTCTCAAGGTTCCGTCCAAGAAGTTTGCTCCCCGGTTTATTGGGCCGTATAAGGTCATTGAGGTCCTCAATCCTGTCTCCTTCCGGCTGGAGTTACCCCCGTCTTTTCGGATACACGACGTGTTTCATGCCTCCCTCCTCAAACGCTGCTCCCCGTCCTTGGCTCCCTCGAGGAGACCTCCTGTTCCCATCCTCACCCCGGAGGGGGTGGAATTCGAGGTGGCCAGGATTGTGGACAGCAAGATGGTCCAAGGCTCCCTCCAGTACCTGGTCCATTGGAGAGGATACGGGCCCGAGGAGAGGACTTGGGTACCCGCCCGGGATGTTCACGCTGGGGTATTGGTCAGGAGGTTCCACCTGCGTTTCCCCAGTAAGCCAGGTCCACTTAGAAAGGGTCCGGTGGCCCCTCATAAAAGGGGGGGTACTGTAAAGGATCTGCCAGGCACTGCGGGGTTAACTCCCAGAACTAATCAGTCAGCACCTGAGAATACATCCCTGAGACTGACTCCTGCTTCCACCATTCAGGCTGGCAGGCTTAGGAGTGGGAGAGCCTATCGTAACCTGGCCAGACTCAGCTAGCTCCCGCCCTCGGTCTATTTAAGCCTGCACTTCCTGTCCCTCGGTGCTTGTTATTGCTTTTGTTTCTTTCCTTGTGGTTCCTGGCCCAGCTACAGCTCCTGCTATTTTTGATCCTGCTCCATACCGACCCTGGCTTACCGACTACTCTTCTGCTTTTCGTTTTGTACCTCACACACTCCTGGCTTGACTCGGCTCGTTCACCACTCTGGTTGCTCACGGTGTTGCCGTGGGCAACGGCCCCTTTTCCTTGCTTGTGTTCCTTGTATGTTTGTCGTGTTTGTCGTGCACTTACTGAGCGCAGGGACCGCCGCCCAGTTGTACCCCGTCGCCTAGGGCGGGTCGTTGCAAGTAGGCAGGGACAGAGTGGCGGGTAGATTAGGGCTCACTTGTCCGTCTCCCTACCCCCTGCCATTACAGCACCACTGCTTCTTCATTACGGTAGTTGGTTGTAGTTCCAGCTCATGGAATAAACTAGGGAATGTAGTTGCCTCCTGTAAAGCTGCCTACCCATAGCTTTGTGGATGAAATGTGGCATCTGGGGTACAAGCTCCAGGTGCCCAAGCACAGTAGTGCCCCTTTGAGCAGAAATAGATGAGGCGCCCTATGTAACCGCATAGGTCAGTTCGCACACCTTTAAGGTCGGCATTTCCTAAGGGTTCCCAAATAATTGCCTGAACTGGTGTTTGGTGTCTATCTCTAGTGTTTCTGAACAATGATTCTCATCCCTGGTTGTAACGTCTTTCTTGTTCTGACTCCTAACTCCACTCTTTGGCTCCATTAGGCACCTGGTTTTGAGTCCACGTTTTCTGGTTCCACCATGGTTCTTGTATCGCCCCAACCCTTCTCCTGTATACATAGATGGCTCTCTTCCTCTCTGTCAATGGTTTTAGCTCTAATTCCAGACCTCCACATCTCACCTATTTTGTGGGCTCCAACAAAGACATATTTTCCATTGGCCACAAGAAGCATGTGCCTTGCAGGAAAGGGTGCTTGGTCATCCTTGAGGTAAGGAAGTTAGAATTGGTGCAATAGTCTCTATTTAATGCAAGTTCTGGACTCCATGGAGCATTGGCCGCCAATCACAATCTAGCAGAAGAGCATATGTTACCCCCGGACTCCTGAGATGTTAATCTGGTACGGCCAGTGATTGGTATAATCTATGCACCAGGAGCGTTACTCTGAGACCGAGCAAGGTGAACCATAGATTCGGAAAAGTATTGAGCAAATGATACATAATAACCATTAGCAGAAACTCCAAAAACGTAATTTACAGCAGTACAACGACACCAGTGATCTCAGGGTTATTAGTTATGACTTGGTGTCAGACATACACATCAAAAAGAAAGAGAAAGGGCACAAATTATTTTCCACTTTGCTCATTTATCACCTGCGAGTGTTAATTACGCAAGAGAATATTGTGTGAATATTTACACAATGTATGAGATGTAGATACACACGGCGGCAGGGTGCTGACTGTGATATCACACCACGGAGAAGAAACGTTCACATCTAAATCACATCAACTGTACAATGCCAACATAAAAGTAACCGGCAATAGTGAAATATATCAGATAATAACTATTTAGCACATTTTCCCCTAAAATACAATATAACGTCAGTATAACTTTTTATATCCCTGTAAAGTCTTTAACCATTATAAGGTTCGTTGAAGAAAATATTTCGCTTTCCACAGACCCTTAATGGCAGAACACAGTCATGTACCCCATCAGCGAAACATTACATGTAGTCCTACTGAAACGTTTTGACTGGACAACCTTTAGTCAGTATGTAGTGATATATAGATGGATGGATGGATGGATGGATGGATGGATGGATAGATAGATAGATAGATAGATAGATAGATAGATAGATAGATAGATAGATAGATAGATAGATAGATAGATAGATAGATAGATAGATAGATAGATAGATAGATAGATAGATCAGTCCCTTGATGAGGGTTGTCTTGTTGAGCCAATCCCCTTAAAGTAGAGAAGGGTGGAACAAACCTCCGGTGGGTTCTCCTTCTTTAGTTGATGACATTACGTCTGGGGTGTAGGAGCCCTGTGTATGTTCACTCCACTCACAGGGTGAACCTGACCTGGACCCCTCCCCAAGGGCCTGATTACAGCTTGGAACATTTGGTTGGTTCTTGTTGGTAAATATTGGAATGTCCCATGTCCTCAACTGCATTGGTCTTCATAATATTAGGTGAGGTTAGATTTTTGTGTAGATTTCCCCCACTCTATGTCTTGTCTCTTCTCCATAATTTTTCATCTGTGATTTGTCTCATGCAGATGGCGAGCACAGAGAGATTCATTGTTTGTAATGAGTGATCGGAAGAATCACACGGGTTTCATCAAATTACACAACGATCACGCAGCCGCTGTCCTGGCAGGAGTCTTCTCAGTCCTGAGCTTTGTGCAGATATCAGTCACATTTAGAATAATTCATCTTCATTTTAATTTCATGGTGGACAAAATGAAAAATGTATGAAATTTAAAGGGGAGATACAGACGAAAGGGATCTTCTTCCTTGTCGTATACAGTAGTGGTCCATAATTGGATCCCATCATTTACCAGAAGTAAGGTGTTTCCTTACTCTATATTTCCCTGAAGACTCTTTGGTTTTGCTTAGAGATTTTGCTCATGGATCTCCAACAAAAGCTCCATCAATATCAAACGTTCAAGAGAACAAACATCACCATTATGTCATCTTCTGAGGTCTACGTGTCTGTAGAAGGTCACTTTTGCCCTTTAATTGCATGTTAGTTTGGTATTCACGCTGGGAGAATCTGGCAAAATTTCTTTCACTCAAGACCAAATCATCCAACCCATGAGGCCCCAGCTTCATGAGCCATATGTCCTCCATTTAGTATTTTACCACCAATGGTGCAAGCTATTTAACAGTTTATTCTGTTTTGGAAATAGTACCTCTACACTATGGTGGCCACTAAACCCAAAGGGTAGCACGATGCTCAGGCTGGTTTCCCGTCATCTGTGGAGCGATGGAGCTCAGCCCAGGTTCATACCGCCCACGAGGAACAGGAAAGGGCTCAGGTCCTTGCCACCAAACCGAAGAAGCAGCATGAGCCTGAGGCAGGTTGCCCCTCGTCCACAGAGTTATGGAGCCCAGCTCAGGTTCATACCACGAATGGAGAATAGGTAAGGGGCTTAGGTCCATGCCACCAAACCCATCAAGCTGCATAATGCTAAGGAATCCCCCTCATCTGGGCAGAGATAGATCCAAGCTCAAGTTCATACGACCCTTGGGGAACAGATAAGGAGCTTAGGTCTATGCCACTAAACCTAAAGAGAAACATGGTCCTCAGACTGGCTTCCCTTCATCCTTGGAGAGATGGAGTCAAGCTAAGGTTCATACCAACCGGGGAATAGGTAACAGGCTTAGTTCCTTGCCACCAAACCCATAAAGTAGCATGATCCTCAGGCTGGTTCCCCTTCATCTGTGGCGAGATGGATACAAGCTCAGGTTCATACCACCCATGGAGAACCGGCAACGGGATTAGGTCCATGCCACCAAACCCATAAAGCAGCACAATGCTCCGGCTGATTACTTCTCGCCCCTGGAAAGATGGAGTCCTGCTCAG
Source organism: Rhinoderma darwinii (assembly GCF_050947455.1). Lineage (NCBI taxonomy): Eukaryota > Metazoa > Chordata > Amphibia > Anura > Rhinodermatidae > Rhinoderma > Rhinoderma darwinii. The sequence continues at coordinate 88,475,016 of NC_134695.1, forward strand.
GTTCATACCATTTGTGGAAAAGGTAAGGGGCTTAGGTTCATGCCACCAAAATGATGCTCAGGCTTATCCACTCGTCTGTGGAAAGATGAAGCCCAGTCCCGGTTTGTACTACTCATGGAGAACATAAAAGGGCTTTAGGTTCACCCTCAAAGCCTGTAAAGCCCCGTATTCCTATATTACAGCACCTCACTGACCCCATATAAACAAATGATAAATAATTGAACGCTACCCCTTTAATTCTGAAAGTTTGCAATTCAATTGTTCGGCAACTTTTTTTTTCTATTCTTCACACCAGCGACTCTTTACAATAATGCCTTGAGTTAAGGCGACCAATAACGACTTCAACAGATTTTGTGTCTGCGTGTAAAATGTATTTGCTCGTTGTCATATGTATACAAGGAAAATCTATTACTTTTTACTGTTCAGACTCCACGAAGAAAATCGAAGCTTTAATATTTTACACCTCCTATATAAAATGCAATAAGTCAGGAAACCAGTACGCAGTTTATGTTCTAGCAAATTATATTTTTGCGCAATGTCTGTTTAATAGGGACAAAAGCGATGTACGGGGGAGGCGCATTTATAAGTCCGGGCCTTTGCCTTTGTGGACCAATAACAGAATTGGGATTATTCTGCTGTGCATGTTAAACTTTATTAGAAAGCAGATGAATAGATTTTAAATGGCTTTTGCTGGGTGTTTTGTCAGTGTGAGGAGCCGAGCAAGTGACGCCATCTGTCATTTACCCTCGCTCACAGCAGGAGTCGTCTTTGGCTGAGGAATCGTAAAGTTGATCTGAAATCTTGAAAATGATGGTCACGCATGAGCGCCATTATTGGGCTTTTTGCCATTTTGCTGAAGGACATACATTCTGCGCTGAACAGAGGGAAGGGAATATTTGTAGGATTTTGTGCTGCTTATAATAAGTCTATTGGCTTTTCAGCACGTTGCGATGGCTTGCTGCCTGACCGGGTTTACTTACGCATTCGGTATCTTTTAAAGGGCTCTGGTGGTCAGATGAGGTGTAATGGGGGCAGGGTGAGGTGCTACACCACCGGCTTGCCAATGCTCCTGGGTTGTACCTGTAAGTGTAGCCTTTAGTATGTTTTGCCTATTGTATACCAGATTGCTTTTCCCCATGTTATAGCATTTTTCCATAATTCTACACTCAACAGGTTTGTCCCCATATTAAAGCAGCATGCTTTTACCACCATGGTTTTCCCTCCTATTATGTCAGAATTCTTTTCACTCCTGTTGTATCAGCACGCTCTTCTGTGATATTAGATTCATTTTCCCTATGTTATACCATAATCAGCATTTGTAGTCCTCAGCTTGTTTTTTCCCATGTTATGCTAGCATGCTTTGCACTCATGTTGTACCTGAATTTGTAGTTCAAAAGTTTTACCCTTGTTATACCAGAATTTCCCTATGTTATACCAGCACATGTTATATCAGTTTACTTTGCACTCATGTTGTACCAGCAAGTGTACCACGTATGATGCATAAGCATATTCCATATTCATTCCTCTTGTTATACCAGAATCATTTTCCCTATGCTATACCAGAATCATTTTCCCTATGCTATACCAGAATCATTTTCCCTATGTTATACCAGAATAATTTTCCCTATGTTATACCAGTATGTGTAGCCCTTGCACTGAAATATTTTTTCCTCATGTTGTACCAAAATATTTTCCCATATTATTCCAGCATCCTCTCCATTGATGTTGCACCAGCAAGTAGCCCTCATGTGGACCCACTCTTTTTCTCCCCATGTTATACCAGCATGTTTTGACCTCATGTTGTACCAGTAATTTTGCCCCATATCATGCCAGTAAAATATTTTCCCCTTTATTATTTTGTGCTCGTGATATATCAGGATATTCTCCTTCATCTATACCACCATGTGCTCATGTTATACCAGTATACTTTGCCTAATGTTATTATTGTAACAGGTTTCCCTATACAAGACCATTATAAGTTACTCCAGGGCCGTAGCTATAGGAGGTGCAGAGGTAGCAGACAAACCCGGGTGCTAATGCCAAAGAAGACACCAGTATTTTAAATTGCACAGGGTATGTGGGGTCCCTGGTATAGATTTTGCATTGGGATCCAGGAGCTTCAAGTTACGCCTCTGATTTACACCCATGTTGTAGCAGCATTACATATACAATGTTGCAACAGATTGAACTACATGAATATTATTACACAATGCACAAAAAATGTATCACAAACAACTCATCGCCCATTTGTAGAGTCTTCAGTCTTAGTTGTGATGTATTCAATACAGTATTTTCATCAGGACACCATAATATAAGCCCTCAGCTGGTATATCAGGTAAAATATATCATAGTAATTGGCACAACTTCCCTTTCCAGGAACTAAGAGGTTGTCACATCTCCGCCTCTTTTACAAATCTCCACTTTGAGGATACCTTTACTACTGTACTATGAATTTCTCTAATATAATGGGAGCTGTCCATGATTACTGGAAAGACTGGATTCTTGATTCTCTAAGGGTATGTGCACACGCTAGCTTCCTTTTACGTCTGAAAAGACAGACTGTTTTCAGGGAGAAAACAGCTGCCTCGTTTCAGACGTAAAAGCTCCTTTTCGCATTATGCGAGGCGGCTTTGACGGCCGATCATTTGAGCTGTTCTTCATTGAATTCAATGAAGAACGGCTCAAATTAAGTTTCAAAGAAGTGTCCTGCACTTCTTTGACGAGGCAGTCATTTTACGCGTCGTCGTTTGACAGCTGTCAAACGACGACGCGTAAATGACAGGTCGTCGGCACAATACGTCGGCAAACCCATTCAAATGAATGGGCAGATGTTTGCCGATGTATTGGAGCCGTATTTTCAGATGTAAAACGAGGCATAATACGCCTCGTTTACGTCTGAAAATAGGTCGTGTGAACCCAGCCTTATTGTCGTCCAGAATATAAAACTTGAAGCTGTATGTATATATATATATATATCATAGGGGTAGCCACTGCAGCTGCTATGGCGTCAACGGAGGGACAGCACAGTTCAGGTTGGCACCACTGAGGGCAACTGAGGCTTCGTTCACATCTGCGTCAGGGTTCCATTGAGGCGTTCCATTGGAGCTTTCCGCCAGAACGGAACCCTGACTGAAACAATCGGATACCATAGGTTTCCGCTTGCATCACCATTGTTTTCAATGGTGACGGATCCAGTGCAAATGGTTTCCGTTTGTCTCCATTGTGCAAGGGTTTCATTGTTTTGATGGAATGAATAGCACAGTCGAATATGGTATTCATTCTGTCAAAACAATGGAACCTTGCACAACGGAGACAAACGGAACCCATTTGCACCGGATCCGTCACCATTGAAATCAACAGTGATGCAAGCGGAAAACGATGGTTTCCGTTTACATTCTGACGGAAAGCTCAGACAGAACGCCAGAACGGAACCCTGACGCAGATGTAAATGAAGCCTGACCGTGACTTTAAAGGGGTTTGCCCATCAGGAACATTTATGGCATATCCAAAGGATATGGACCCGTACCTCTGGGGCCCACGCATATCTCTAGAGAACAGGGCCCCCTAAGCCCCGTTCTACCATTCTCGGCTCCCGCCAGGGCCACTTCCTGATTACATGGTCGGAAATTCCGAAAACGGTTTAGCTCCCGTGCTACGCTGCTTCCGTGACTACCATTCACTTCTAGGGGAGTTACGGAAACAATGTAGCTCAGTGAGCTACACTGTTTTCCTGATTACATGGTCGGAAATTACAAAGTGGCCTGGGAGGCCCCGTTCTAGAGATAGATCTATCTGACATTCATGGTACATCCTGTGGATATGTCATAAATTTCCCTGATTAGCAAACCCCTTTAAGTCCGACAAGGGATGGCAATGGTTGGCTTCAGGTGCATGTGAGCCCGTAGGTCACACTAAGCCCCGTGCCCTCTGCACCCTCGACTTGACAACCATAGAGCATGTTTACCCAGAGCCATAAGTCCCTCAAGTCCAGTGGGCATTGGCATCTTCCCCAAGTTTGCCCAGTGTTGACTCTAGTAACTATAGTAGTGTGAATCAGCAGAAGGAGCACCCTATTCTGCTATAGAGCCCCCTAGTCTGCCTCAGAGCCCCCTATTTTGCTACGGAGCCCCCTCTTCTCTTGGCAGCCCACCGATAAGGATATATCTACATGTATTTTATATACATTGTGCCGTTACTTGTCACAGTGAATGGTGGTTTTTCACAGTTAAATACTGAAGACAGAAGTTTTTCCAAACAACAATCTTATTTATAGATCCTCAAGAAAAACCTACAAGAATTAGATTAAACCCTGTAGGTGAAAGGACTGGGATGTGCAGCTTTCTGGTGAGGAGATTAGTGTTAATCTCTGGCAGATATGTACATAACTCAGCAGCCGATCAGTATCCTCTTACTACAACAATCCCCACACATCAATATCTAATAGGACGCTGACCTAATGAACACTGAATCCTATTTGAGTTGCATTTGATTTGGGACAATAGGTCAGAGATTAGGTGATTTATCTCTGCATGTCTGGGAAAATCCAGCCAACGGCTCTTGATAAGCGGCAGGAAAAAAAGCGGCACGTTGCATTCAATCCATATTAACGTGAACATGGAGAAAAGCGCTTTGTATTGGCATCTGATTTGTATACATAACAAGGTTCCTCGTCGTGCTCCTCGGCCACCACTAGGGGGAACTTATTGCAGATGTACTCCGACAGCTCAATAATAGAGATGAGTGAGTTGATTCTACACAAATCGAAAATGTTATGAATTTTTTTAAAGAAAATTTTGGGATTCATCCCGCACAAATCGCTTAAGATGGTGGCCGCCATTTTGCAGATCAGAGAGAAGAGAAGTAGAGAAAGAAGAAGAATCACATGACCTCGGGCGTTAGCCCAGTTGGCTTCCCCATAATGACTTGCAGGCAGCCGTTCCTCTAGCACAGCCAATCATAAGGGGTATAGATATGAGTCACTGATGACAGTCATATGATTCGTAGCCACTATAAACAGCCCAACCGGGAAATGCTGCTGCTTTGTGTGGATACAGAGAGGAGAGAGAGGACATCAGATAGAGAGTGAGCGATAGTAAAATACAGAATACAGATAGATATTGTGTCAGTGAGTGTGTTTTAGTCAGGAGAAGAAAATAAATGCCTAGCTTGAGCATCGCAAGCAGCGTCGGACTGGCCCAACGGAGGATCCTCCAAGGGGTCTAGACAGCAAGCTGCTTTTATCCGGGAGCGGAGCAGAGAGCCATTGTCTCCCTGCCCTGCTGCTTGCTCTTGTAGGCAGGACCGCCCAGCACATAACATTTATGGGCCGGGTGGCAAAGGCCTCCTCATGCCCGGTGGCATCGCTTACGACTGCCACATTCAATTGTATCTGCATCCTTAAGATGCAGATACAATTGAACACTATAGGCTGCAGGCCACGTTAGGCCTGCAGCCTATAAGGCACTAGAAAGAATCCCTGTGCAGGCCAGCGTGATGACGTCCCTGCATTACGCTGGCCTACGCAAGGGTCCCGTCTTGGCGTCCAGAGGCTGTGGAGTAGCTCCATCCGTTGCGGGAATAGAGCTAGGTAAGTAAAACAAAAAATTGTGTTTGCAGGGCCGTGGCACTTTCTACAGTGGGGAGCTGTGTGGCACTATGTACAAGGGGGGGTATGTGTGGCACTGTCTACAGTGGGGGTCTATGTGGCACTGCCTACAGTGGGGGCTGTGTGTGGCACCATCAACAGTGGGGGCTGTGTGGCACTATCTACAAGAGGGGGGCTGTGTGTGGCACTATCTACAGGGGGCTGTGTGTGGCACTATTATTATTGTGGGGCCTAAAGGGTGTACTATTATATTGTGTGGCACTGAGGGGGCATTATTTCCATCTGGGGCACTATAAATGGTGACGTTTTTGTAGAGGGTGGGGAGGTGCTAGAAAAACTAGAAGCTCCCTCATTTTGCCATCTAGACCACCTTGTATTGTGTTCCTTCTCCTGTGTTCGTTATTTTATCGCTCACGTCTAATAAAGTGGAAAGTGAGTTTCCTTTTACCACTACACCTCACTGGATCCTACCTTTCTTTCTCTCAGAAGCCAAAGATGTTTGTGCTGCAAATTCTGCAGAGGCGATTCGTAATCGGGAGAAGGTGCCAGAAGAATCTGGGCCGGATGAAGAAAATTAGAAAAAATGAGTGACTCCAATCTGAGAAGACGTCACCGGTGAGTCATTGGATTCCACTCTATTGTATTAAAGGAGTTTTCACATCTTAGACATTTATGGCATATCCACTGGAAATGACAAAAATGTCTGATAGATGTGGGTCCCAGCTCTGGGACTTGCACCTATATCAAGAACTGACCGCAGAATTCAGACTGAGACTAGTGGAGAGAGGGTCTCGCGTTTACGCAGCTCTCTCTATTCTTTTGTATGGTTGTTATGTTGTTTCCGTAACTCCTATTGAACAGAATGGAGAGTGCTGCGCATACGCGTGACCCTCACTCCACAGGTCTGCGGTCAGTTCTTGATATAGGTGCAGGTTCCAGTGCTGGGACCCGCATATATCAAACATTTTTGGCATTTCCTGTGGATATGCCATAAATGTCTAAGATGTGAAAACTCTTTTAATTTATATGGTCTGTAGAGCGCTTGTTTAGGACTGGTGTCTACCACTATATGGTCACTATGTGGTGGTAATATTGGTCTTTGGTTTATTACATACGTTTTACAACACAATTATGAGTAGTTGCATTATTTCTTTATAGCTGACGGGTGGGCCCCAAGAATAGTTATCTCTGGTGGGCCCAAGGTACTCCAGTCCGAAACTGATCATAAGTGCTCTGGCTGGGGACCTCTATCTTGGGAAACCCTTAACGTCACTGTTGTTATATAGTCAGTTAGGGGCTTTGTAATTTGAGAAGCCTCGGCAATGCTCTAGCCGGGAATTCCGCTCCTGGAGGAGCCCCTGATGTCACTGTCCATATATGGACAGTAACGCAGTGGCTTCTCCAGTCGCGAAGACGTCGGCCAGAGCGCTACAAATGCTCTGGCCAGAGACTCCATAGTTGAAAGCCCCTGACACCGCTGTCCATACATGGACAGTGACGTCAGGGGCTTCCCGAGAGCAAGAATCCCCGGACTGAGCACTTTGAGTGGATTTCAGCCTTGAGAAAACTCCCCAAGGGATACGTTTAATGTACACCGCGCGGTATAAGTTATTTCTTGCGGGTTCCCTTAAGTATGGAATAGCATAGTACACTACGCTATTCCATCCTACAAATGAAAGGTATATTGACGTATACCAGCGCGACGGGGGCCAAAAGGACACACTTTTGAACTCTGTCGGGCCAATGAAGCCCTATGGACACGTTTAGCGTGTACGTAGAGAGCTTTCCCAACGTGCACACTAAATGTAGGGCCAAAACGCGATGTGAACAAAGCCTAATAGTGCTATTAAATATTTGCATATTGTTCTGCGTTACGCATTTATTCAGCGCCATTATACTATAGTCTGTGTCCAAGTGACACATTTTTTTAAATAGAGAAAAAGGCCATTACTACTTCACTTTCCAGGACGATTGGGCATACTGTCACTGGCATGTAGTCGCGGTGGTGGAAGTGGTGGATAATATATATATACAGATGTAGCCAAACTTATCTTGACTCTAATAACTTGCTGCAGCGTGACATCCCACAACAAAAGCCATTGAAAAAGTAAAGTTAAATTTCCTCGCCACTATGTATTTATTGCCCTAAGATAAATTTATTGAGTCAACTTAAAGATGGCTACATCTATATGTATGTGTGTGTATATATATATATATATATATATATATATATATATACATACATATATATATATATATATATATATATATATATATATATATATATATACATATTGCAAGAGGAAAAGTCCTGTATGATGTGTATGTATGTGTCACTGGGGTTGCTTGCTTCAGTGATGTAGGTCCTGGCAAATACATGCCCCAGTAACAATGGGTTACTAAGTGGTTTCTAACTGGAATTTGGGTCCAGGATTTAGGACTGACTGAAGACCTTGGGTTGGAAGGTCATTCCCAAAGTCCATCAAGGGTTTTTAACTTGTTTTAATTAGGAAAAGCAGTGAGAGCATTGCGGGCGAGGAGCAGAGACTAAAAAGAAATTTATCTCTGTGTGTTCTGCGGGGTGGATAAGTTCTGTAGCGGAGTTCTTCTGCCATACCCCAACCATACGGACTGGTAAGAACAACCTGGTTTATTTTGAATGCTCTGCCTGAAGTAAGGACTTTTGTGTTACTATTTATTGCTAATAACTTATTGCTGAAGAAACTGCTTTAAAATCTCTGTGAAATGTTTTTTGAAATTTTTTGTTTTTGTTTTGTTTTTTATGAAGATCTGTATCGGTGTAATTGGTGCAACTTTCTAAATACTTTTTATTAAAAATTATTTTAACTTTTTGAGATATAGCTGCTTTGTATCATGTATATAGAGCAGCTGTATCTAGCGCTGAAATCTGTATCCGTCAGGTCCGCGGGACTGACGGGTTCAGTAACAGCGGGTCCCACGTGTCTGTTTATAACTTAGACGTGATGGATAACCAGTGGATGTTACGTGTCAGACACACAGGAGCCGCTGTCACTGAACCCATCCGTCCCGCGGACCTGAAGGACGTAGGTGTACATAGCTTTTAAGTTGGTCAGAAGTTACCCTGTGCCTGTGATCCCGGCTGCTGAGCTGAACCCCACTATATATATATATTTTCTTTAAAATAACACCAATTCTGTTGCTATTCCGCAAAAAGGAATAATTTTTGGACCAATTGCTTTTACGTGTGTGTGTGTGTGTGTGTGTGTGTGTGTATACCGTCCGGAATCTGCCCCAAAAAAGGGATAATTTTTGGACCATTTTTTCATTTTAAAAAGTATAAAAAATTCCGACAGTGCAGTGTGTATAAACAGGCTGTTTGTTACCACCGACTACCATCCATTTACCCATAGCCATATATGTTGCTGTCACTTTGACAATACTAATGCTGTCTTGGCGTTAAAGAGCTTGAAAGGGGTTGGGTACAGTCCTAGAAGACCTCCGAGTCCCATACACGACTTTTCAGTACAATTTCGATTTCAATTTCTGATGGCCGGTTCGACCCAATTGGACCCGAAACTAATTTCGGGAAATTCGCTCATCTCTACTCAATAATAAAGCCGTATGCAGTAAAGCTCCCCCTAGTGGTGACTGCAGGAAGATAGAATTGTATTACTTATCTCTGACCATACGTTGGGTTCGAAGCTGAAAACTGAGCTCTGATTGAATAAGTCAGCACTGAAGGGAAGAAGTTAGGGAATAGAGTGCCCTTTTACATATTTTGTCACTCCCAAATGACCCTTTAGAGCCGGAGCCGCCCTCCACTTCCCTCGCACACTCCACGTGGTTCATACCTTTCCATCATGCTGGTACTGGGGGTATACACTGGGGGCTTACTGTCTTTATAATATAATGCACTGGCTTCATTTTAATATTGTCAGTACAAACTGGCCATAGGCGTTTGAGTTGGCCGGCAACTTTCACACTTGATGAACCTGCATTCATTTATAATGAGGAGTATAGGTGACTACCTAAAGACTAGCTCGTGAAAAACTGGCTAAAAAAATCAACATGGCTGATTCTCTTTTTTCCACCCAAGAACTAACCACTAGCAGGCACTGCCTTTACACATAGACCGCCATCTTAAACCTACTGTATTTTTAATGCTTAACCCACCAGTGATTACAAATGACATCATTCTTTGCAGCAAACTAAAAAGTGAGATGTCCCTAGTTTAGCACTCAGGACTCTAGTGCTGACATCTAGAGGCCAATATAAAAACTGCATGGTCAAAATATGTCAAATTAATCTGTTTTACATTACAAAATGACTTACAATGCGGTATAGTTTTCATACTAGGGTTCCTTTAATTATTTCATCTCTTTTTTCCATAATGAGATGGACCCAGTCGAAGTTGTTTTTTTCTCTAATTATTTTCAATTTTCAATTAAAGTTGCTGCCAAACACGTTCAGAAAAATAAGTTCTTTCTTGGTCTTTGTAACAGATTTTTTTTCATGGTCTACTAAGCTCCAGCCATGTCTTACGGATTATGTCACATTTCTCATGTTATGCACCAGCAAGTATTCACTACAGTTGAAGTCCACATTCTCATACGCTGATACATTACATGGTGTTAGAAGATAATTGCATACAAAAATAAGGAAGGAAATGAGTATTAATGTATCAAAAAGATAAATATATCCATGTAATGTGAAATATAAGCAAAGGCGTAAGCTGACGTAAACAATGACTGATAGCAGAGGTATTACACTAGGCATATGTGCTATATCATACATGGAAAGCCAAGCCTTATTACTTATATCATATAATTAAAAGAGCACTCTGCTGCACATGTCATCAGCTAAAAGACAATATAATCTTCAGGGTGGGGTTCCCTTTTGGACCTCACCATCTGAATGAGGTGAAATGTTGGAGGCATCTTTGCCCTGTCAACTTTTGGTGCTCTACTTCTCATGGTTTTGTAACCCATTGTACAGCAAGGAGAGTAATCTGTGTTATGTGATTGGTCGAAGATCCCTCTAAGGTTTAAGCAGGGGTGTAACCATAGGGGATGCAGAGGAAGCAGTTGCTACTAGGTCCTGGCTCTGTGGACCCAAAGGCCCTCCTGCTATATAAGACACCAGTATTATAAATGGCACGTGGGGGCCCTGTTAGAGATTTTGCATCGAGGCCTAGAAGCTCCAAGTGACCCTTCCGGGCCATCATCCGGAACGGCCATCCTCAGAATGCAATGGAATAGAGGCCTTCGGGCTTCCTTGGCTTCTGGTGCCCCAAGAACTGCCCAGTGAGTCCACACAACAATACCAACCAAGATGGCTTCCATTACATCATTATATGCTCCTGTACTACTTTGAAATGTCTTTCTTTCTGTCCTTTCTGTGCCTGCCTATACAAATGAGGTAGTTGTGAGTTCTGGACATTTGTAGTCTAAGATCTATGTGTCATATGCTCCTAAATGGTTAAGGGGGCTCCCATTATATGCTCCTGGACTTATTTGACACTTCCTTCTTCCTGTCCTTGTACCTTCTTATACAAATGAGGCAAATTAGGGTCTTGGATGAACAGGGGTCGGCGTTGTACTGTACAGGCAACACTTTTTAGACCGCTCTAACTGTTTTTGACGGCATCCGAGTGGCACCCGACAGCCTTCACGGACCCATTCACCTTAGCGGCTGAACCGTGTTCGTGAAAAATTGTCCGAGTCTCCGATCCGAGGAAAGATAGAACATGTCCTATCTTTCCTCGGATCACTGACGGGACTCGGACGACGGAGGTGTAAATGTTGGGTCTAGATTTAAGTTCCATCATATGAATTGGGTGGAGAAGACCTCCTTTGGGCTTCCTCAGCTATTGGTGACTGAAGCATTGCCCAATTGCCTGACTGCTTAGTCCACACATGATAATCAACACTGAGTCCCCTCAACATTGCCAAGATGGCTCCTATGATCGGCTCCTATCCTCTCAGTGGTCATCTTTAGAATGTAATGTAAAATAGGCCTTTGGGCTTTTGGTGCCTCAAGCACTAACCAGTTGTGAAACTGCTTAGTTCTCAGCAATACCAAGCCGGCTTCCAGGATATCATGATGTGTTCTTGGAATTTTTTTAAATACCTTGCTTGGTTTTCTTTAAGTGCCTGTCTATACAAACGAGGTAACTGTGAGTCTTGGACATTTTTAGTCCAAACTCTGTGTCATGCGCTGGTTTTCGGCCAGTTGCATACCAAGGAGAGTTCTCTACTTGCCATGTGATTGCTCAAGGACCCCATTAAGCTTCAAGGTGGAGTCCACTTAGGCTTCATGCACATGGCCATGCCGGCCGCGGACAGCCACCCGCGTTTTCGGCCCGTGCTCCCATATAAAGTATGGGTGAACAGTCCGTAAAAAGCAAAAGATAGGACATGTCCTATCTTTTGCGGAGGCTTTCTATGGCCCGGACACCTTTCCGCAAATATACGGGAAGGTGTCCGTAGTCAATAGAAGTGAATGGGTCCATAATTGCGGACCATAATTACTGTCTGCAATTACGGACAAACTCTACAGTCGTGTGCATGGGGCCTTAGCAAAATCATGGGGGCTCCCATTATATGATTCAGAGCTTCTGTAAAACTTCCTATTTCCTATCCTCCTTGTACCTGAATAAGTAAATGAGGCAGATGACGGTCCTGGATACACAGGAGTCTGAGTGCTACTATTCATGCACTTTTTTTTGGACCCCTTTAAGCCTTAATATGAGGTCCACATTTGGGTTCCATTATTTGCATGGGTGGGAGAGACACCTTTGTGCCATTGGTGACTGAAGCATTGTCCGACTGTTTAGTCCACCCATGATCATCAACAGTGAGTCCCCTCAACCGTGCCAAGATGGCTCCTATGATTGGCTCCTGTCCTTACAGTGCCTGCCTATACAAATTAGGCAGATAGGAGTCTTGGCGGAGTGCCGTCCTAGATCTACTGGTTTTTGACCAGTCCTAGAACAAAGAGAGGGCTCTAGTTAGAATTGGCTCAAAGCCCCTTTAAACTTCAAGGGGGTCTCCACCAAGGCGGCTTCCAACAGATCCTCCCAGACTCCTTTGCTTACAACCATTATGACAGGTCCCTTATAAATCAGAAACAATAACTTTTTGGAAATCTTTATACGCTTTCAAGGAACAAGTGACTGACTCACGAGGGGGACAACTGCTCAAGTGTCTCTAGGTCAATAACCGATGCATGAATTTAGCGTCCGATGTCCCTTTAAATCTGAAATGCTGGAGATTAAAGTGCGTCCACAGATCTTGTCAATGCTCATCAGAACGAGCAGCAGCGCCGGCGTCGGCATTTATCAATGACACAAACTTCCACAGCAATTCTGGACACTGAATGCAGAAATCATTCACAGCGAGATGTACAATTCTGCATTTTTGCGTATTTTTAGCCCGCTCTTCCGCACGTGTATTTTGCAAATGATGCAGATTTTGCAGATGTTGTTGTATAAAGAATCGCCCAACCAACCCCAAAAAATCTTTTACTATGGGAAAAACTGAGCAAAGCAATAAGGAAGCACTGACGGCTCCCGATGGATGGCTGCCAGGAATTGTAATCCATTTGTGTTCTCCAGTTCTAAAATTGGCCTTGATTACAAGAGAATTCTATTAATCCAGAACCTGATGCTCCAGATTCTCTACTAATCTGGCGTCCAACACAAATGGACTCTGGAGATGGCTTCATGACATTATCAGGATCACAACATTACAAAAAAATCATTAGGACATCAGGTCAGAGGTAGGAAGCAAATGAGTGGCTATAGGGACCATAATGGTTGTAGTTGTGACCATCCCTAAAGCCTCAGGGACCCAGGTCCCCCACCATATCACTAAAGCTGGACCAACTTCGCGACCATCCGGGTAGGGAGGGGGATTGTGGAGCCTAAAATAGATCTGTCACCTCTCCTGACATTTCTGTTTTAGTAAAACACTTGTATAGCCAATGAAATAACAAATCTTTCCTTAGAACTATGCGTTGTGTCGTTCCTCTGTTATTCTTATTGGAAATTTATGAATATACTGACAACTGGGTGTTACCAGTTGGGGGGGGGGTGTCCCACCACAGACTGACAATGTCCAATCAGTGCTGAAAGAGTGAGAATGTGTAGGGACACGCCCCTTTGACAAGGGGAATGGTAACACCCAGTTGTCAATTTAGTCATACCTTTCAAAGGGGTGTGTACCTACAGTCTAGCACCGATTGGACAGTAGGGACAAACCCCCAACTGATTACACCAAGTTATCAATTTATTCATACATTTCTAGGAGGAATAACAGAGGAACGGCACAACGTAGAGTTCTAAGAAAATGTTTTCCAGAATTGGTATTTAATGTGTATTTACTCAGACAGGAGAGGTGACCTCTTTAACCCGTCCTGACATTTGACGTATCCATACGTCATAGCCGGGTAGGGGAAGTATAGAACGGGCTCCATACAATGCGGGTGTCAGCTGTATGTTACAGCCAACACTTCACAGTAACGAGCGGGATCACGCTCAAGCGCGATCCCGCTTGTTTAACCCGTTAAATGCCACGGTCAATAGCGACCGCGGCATTTAAATAGTCAGAAAGAGGGGGCGACCCCGTCTAGCAGCTCATCACGCCCCCCCCCCCTAAATGCAATTGTTGGATGGCGGTGGTTGCTATGGCTACCTGGGGGCCTAATGAATGCCCCCAGGTTCGCCATCTTTGTGCTTCTACTAAGCCCTGCCTCCGGCCTGTCAGAAAGACGATATACTGAAATACATTAGTATTGCAGTATATTGTGCAAGCGATCCAACGATCGCTGGTTGAATTCCCCTAGGGGGAACTAATACAAAAAAAAGTAAAAATTTGTAAAATAGTGGGGTTTTTTTATGCTAAAAAAAAAAAAAAAAAGTAAAAAAAAATAACCTTTTCCCATTTTCCCTCTAGAGCATAGTAAAACAATAAACATAATTGGTATCGCCGCGTCCGTAAAAGTCTGAACTATTACAATGTATCATTATTAATCCACCCATTGAACGCGGTAAAAAAAAGAAAAACAGTAAACGCCTGAATTGATATTTTTTGGTCACCTCATCTCCCACAAAAAATTTAATGAAAAGTGATCAAAACTTCGCATGTACCCCAAAATGGTATCATTAAAAACTACAGCTTATCCCATAAAAACTAAGCCCTCATACCACTTAATCGACGGAAAAATAAAAAAGTTACGGCTCTCTGAATTTAGCGACACAAAATAAATTACATTTTTTACACTTCGTTTTTTACTTCTAAAAGTAGTAAAATATAGAAAAACTATAAATATTTGGTATCGCCGTAATCGTATTGACCCACAGAATAAAATGAACATGTTGTTTTAATTGCACGGTGAATTCCGTAAAAAATGAAGCGCAAAAAACAATGGAGGAATCAATGTTTTCTTCATTTTCCACCCCACAAATATTTTTTTTCCCGTTTTATAGTACATTATATGGCACAATAAATGGTGCTGCGAAAAACTCCAACTCGTTTACGATGGGAAGGGGTTAAACTGCTGGCTACTTCAATAATTGATGGCCGGCCCAGTCCATCACAGCCAGTAAGGACCTACAGGGTGATGAAGATGATGTAGAACTTCTTGATCGCTTTCTGTTACATTTTTTTTGCAAGGTGACCAAAAACCTGCGATTTAGCCATTTTGCATATTGTTTTCTATGGCGTTCACCGTGCGAGATGAATAATGATACATTGTAATAGTTCAGACTTTTATGGACGCAGCGATACCAATTTTGTTTATTTTTTATATTACTATAGACGAAAAATGGGAAAAGTGGAGTTTTCTGAGCTATTAAAATATATTATTTTTTTTCACTACTGATAACTTTACTAAGCTTTTTTTTACACATTTTCTTAGTCCCCCTAAGGGACTTGAACCAGCGATGGTTAGATCGCTGGTACAATACAATGCAATACTAATGTATCGTCATTTTCACAGGCTTCTATTAAAGGAACAGCGTCACGGAAAAAAAATTTTTAACATCAGTTTGATTTTAGTGTTTTATTAAAAACTTTTATATTTATTTGTGTGTTTGTGTTTTACTTTTTTTTATTTTTGCACTTTTTCTTCCCTATGGGGGCTGCCATTTTTTTTTCCATTTCTGTATGTGTCGATTAACGACACATACAGACATGGAATACGGCAGCTACAGTCTCATAGTGAATGCAAACGGGGCCCGTTCCATCCACTATGGTGTACGCCGTCTGTGTGGGAACGGCGCATGCGCCGCTCCCACACAGTCCAAGTTGAACTGTGCGCCATCCGGCGCCATTTTCCTGTAGACCGGAAGTCGCGGCCGGACAGTAAGGTTACTACCTCCGGTCGCGGCTTCCGGACTTGTGCACTTGGAGCAGCGGCAGCAGACGGAGCGGACGGACTGGAGGGAGCGGCGGCGACTGGAGCAGGTAAGTTATTTCTGTGTATGCACGTGTTTTAGTGTGTGTTTACTAGTGTATGTAAACCTACTACACTGTGTGTTAGCTCAAAAAATGGCGACACACAGTGTAGGAGGTTTGACCGTTCAATCCCCTCCTTTCTCCCGGCACTAGCCAGGATAAAGGAGGGGGGGATTCTGAGAGCTCACTAGAGCGAGTGAGTTTTCTCAAATTTTGCAGCATAAAGCAATGTGGTTGCTTTACCACATGCAATGCTGCAATTTTGGGAATTGCTCCCTCTAGTGACCAGCGCTGGGAAATATTATAAATTAGAATCTAATTTATAATATTTCCTGACTCGTGAAAAAAATCAAAAAAATTAGAACAATGTTTAATCACCCACACACTAATTGTTTAACTAAAAAAAAAAAATTTTTTTTCTAGCGTCACATTCCTTTTAAGCTCTGCCAGAGACCCGGCTTAACAGAGGCAGACAAAAGGCAGACCCAGGGGCCTTCATTAGGCCCCTGGGATGCCATGACAACCACCGGCACACCCCCCCATCACAGTGTAGGGGTGCCAATGAGCTGTCAGAGAGGGCCGTCCCCTCTTTTCAATCCTTAAGATGCTGCAGTTGCGATTGACCGCAGCATTTGAGGGATTCAACGGCCAGGAACAGCGTGATCGCTGTTCCCGGCCGTTACTCCCATGTGTCCGCTGTAAAACACAGCTGACACCCGCAGCGTATGGAGCGCGCTCAGCCTGTGAGGGCGCTCTATACTTCCCTATGACGCATATCACATTCATGTACGTGATAATGCGTCAAGGGGTTAAAGCCACCGACTGGCGCAGGTTCATTCAGCAATGTGACCCCTTCATTCTAAGGATCAGTGGGGGTCCTAGCAGTTGGACCCCCACAGATCAGAAAGTGATGATATATCGTAAGAATTTGCCATTTATTCTGTAAAGTGAAAACCCCTTTAATGGTTAAAAAGATGCGTCTTTTTTTTTCTGGTCACCAAAATGGTCCTTCAGTTCACTATTACGTGGGCCATGTGCGCCCCCTAGTTCAGCTTTGATAGGAAATTGTGCAGATACCCTACTCTAAAGGAAGCTTGCACAGGTGATGGGTTCCCTTTAAAGCAAAAAGAATGCAGTTCATTTCAGTAATCCTTTAATTTCAATGCAAACTGGACATCAGATAGAAATCGCATATCCGGTTGATTGTAAAATCGAAGGTTTATGGCGATCTTTAACCTCTTAAGGGTCCGCTTTTACGCAGGTAGTATCCATTTTGGAACGAGAAGCGTCCGCTGTGTAAAGAAGTCCAAAAATAACTGTAGTAAAGGTTCATAAAACGTTGCAGTCAAATATGGCCATTGATTTGTCATTAATAAGAAGGCGCCAGAATCCGCACGTGATCGGTGAAATCAATCAATGTTCGTCCTGCGCCGCTCTTGGCCAAAGTCTTTATTGATTCGATAGAAAAAATACTATAAAAAGCCGCAACGACTTCATTATGTGTATTATGGAGAAAAATAGCACAACAGACCGGACAAGCACAACTAACAAAGAACATCATGAACATCCAGGGGAGAGGACGCCGCGCCAGATGCAGACGTTTCTTTATTGGAAATGGTCGCTTTATGGCTTTCTCTCGAGATCCCAAATTAAAATCAATCTGGAAATTATATTACATAACTCAATGACATGTTCGGTTTTTCTGTTTTTTTATGCCGGTGCTTTGCATATGCGGCGCCATGTACACCTGTCCATCCCACGGAAGACATTTCCGAAACATCATTACTCTGGAGCGATGGCTTTATTGCGGATCTTACAACAAGGGCTGCGTCCGAGCCAAGAAAAGCGATCTGCGTGCCAAGTGATTGCTTGTTTACAGGGCTCGACAAAAGATCAGGGGGCTGTGAGGGACTTTGGGAATCCACCTGCTCAGGCTGACATGGCAGGAAATGGGCATATCATTTATGGAGGTCCGGGGAGGCATGGCAGGTGGAGCTGGGTAAATCCTGTGTGTCTGATTAGCAGCCTCACATCTAGTGCCAGCTCTGATTTCTTCTGCTATCTCGTCTATTAAAGGGCCAATCCAGTCACTACAATATTAACATAACCGTGATCTAGTAAAAAATGTCAGGGTTTTGCTAAATACAGAAAAATTTACCCTGCTTACTGTTTCCTATTACAGATTGAGGTTCTGGAAAGAGGACTGGGGGATGGAAAAATTACAATTGCTCTGAAATCACAAAATGGGTTGTTCCTTTACAAGCTTTTTTTTACTCCTTGTTCTCACGAACTATATTATACCAGAACAAGCTACTATAATACTGCCCCTATATACAAGGATATAACTACTATAATACTGCCCCTATATACAAGAATATAACTACTATAATACTGCCCCTATATACAAGAATATAACTACTATAATACTGCACCCTATATACAAGAATATAACTACTATAATACTGCCCCCTATATACAAGAATATAACTACTATAATACTGCCTCTATATACAGGAATAAAACTACTATAATACTGCCCCCTATATACAAGAATGTAACTACTATAATACTGCTCCTATATACAAGAATATAACTACTACAATACTGCCCCCTATATACAAGAATATAACTACTATAATACTGCCCCCTATATATAAGAATATAACTACTATAATACTGCCCCTATATACAAGAAAATAACTACTATAATACTGCCCCTATATACAAGAATATAACTACTATAATACTGCCCCCTCTATACAAGAATATAACTACTATAATACTGTCCACTATATACAAGAATATAACTACTATAATACTGCCCCCTATATACAAGAATATAACTACTATAATACTGCCCCTATATACAATAATATAACTACTATAATAATACCCCCTATATACAAGAATATAACTACTATAATACTGCCCCTATATACAAGAATATAACTACTATAATACTGCCACTATATACAAGAATATAACTAATATAATACTGCTCCTATATACAAGAATATAATTACTATAATACTGCCCCTATATACAAGAATATAACTACTATAATACTGCCCCCTATATACAAGAATATAACTACTATAATACTGCGCCCTATATACAAGAATATAACTACTATAATACTGCCTCCTATATATAAGAATATAACTACTATAATACTGCCCCCTATATACAAGAATATAACTACTATAATACTGGCCACTATATACAAGAATATAACTACTATAATACTGCCCCCTATATACAAGAATATAACTACTATAATACTGCTCCCTATATACAAGAATATAACTACTATAATACTGCTCCTATATACAAGAATATAACTACTATAATACTGTCACCTTATGTACAGGAATATGACTATTATAATACTGCCCCTATGTACAAGAATATAACTACTATAATACTGCCACTATATACAAGTATATAACTACTATAATACTGCCCCTATATACAAGAATATAACTACTATAATACTGCCCACTATATACAAAAATATAACTACTATAATACTGCCCCTATATACAAGAATATAACTACTATAATACTGCCCCCTATATACAAGAATATTACTACTATAATACTGCCCCCTATATACAAGAATATAACTACTATAATACTGACCCTATATACAAGAATATAACTACTATAATACTGCCCCCTATATATAAGAATATAACTACTATAATACTGCCCCTATATACAAGAATATAACTACTATAATACTGCCCCCTATATACAAGAATATATCTACTATAATACTGCCCCCTATATACAAGAATATATCTACTATAATACTGCCCCCTATGTACAAGAATATAACTACTATAATACTGCTACTATGTACAAGAATATAACTACTATAATACTGCTCCTATATATAAGAATATAACTACTGTAATACTGCCTCTACATACAAGAATATAACTACTATAATACTGCCTCCTATATATAAGAATATAACTACTATAATACTGCCCCCTATATACAAGAATATAACTACTATAATACTGCCCACTATATACAAGAATATAACTACTATAATACTGCCCCCTATGTACAAGAATATAACTACTATAATACTGCCCCCTATATACAAGAATATAACTACTATAATACTGCTCCCTATATACAAGAATATAACTACTATAATACTGCTCCTATATACAAGAATATAACTACTATAATACTGTCACCTTATGTACAGGAATATGACTATTATAATACTGCCCCTATGTACAAGAATATAACTACTATAATACTGCCACTATATACAAGTATATAACTACTATAATACTGCCCCTATATACAAGAATATAACTACTATAATACTGCCCACTATATACAAAAATATAACTACTATAATACTGCCCCTATATACAAGAATATAACTACTATAATACTGCTCCTATATACAAGAATATAACTACTATAATACTGCTCCTATATACAAGAATATAACTACTATAATACTGCCCCCTATATACAAGAATATAACTACTATAATACTGACCCTATATACAAGAATATAACTACTATAATACTGCCCCTATATACAAGAATATAACTACTATAATACTGCCTCCTATATACAAGAATATAACTACTATAATACTGCCTCCTATATACAAGAATATAACTACTATAATACTGCCCCCTATATACAAGAATATATCTACTATAATACTGCCCCCTATATACAAGAATATAACTACTATAATACTGCCACTATATACAAGAATATAACTAATATAATACTGCTCCTATATACAAGAATATAATTACTATAATACTGCCCCTATATACAAGAATATAACTACTATAATACTGCCCCCTATATACAAGAATATAACTACTATAATACTGCGCCCTATATACAAGAATATAACTACTATAATACTGCCTCCTATATATAAGAATATAACTACTATAATACTGCCCCCTATATACAAGAATATAACTACTATAATACTGCCCACTATATACAAGAATATAACTACTATAATACTGCCCCCTATATACAAGAATATTACTACTATAATACTGCCCCCTATATACAAGAATATAACTACTATAATACTGACCCTATATACAAGAATATAACTACTATAATACTGCCCCCTATATATAAGAATATAACTACTATAATACTGCCCCTATATACAAGAATATAACTACTATAATACTGCCTCCTATATACAAGAATATAACTACTATAATACTGCCCCTATATACAAGAATATATCTACTATAATACTGCCCCCTATATACAAGAATATATCTACTATAATACTGCCCCCTATGTACAAGAATATAACTACTATAATACTGCTACTATGTACAAGAATATAACTACTATAATACTGCTCCTATATATAAGAATATAACTACTGTAATACTGCCTCTACATACAAGAATATAACTACTATAATACTGCCTCCTATATATAAGAATATAACTACTATAATACTGCCCCCTATATACAAGAATATAACTACTATAATACTGCCCACTATATACAAGAATATAACTACTATAATACTGCCCCCTATGTACAAGAATATAACTACTATAATACTGCCCCCTATATACAAGAATATAACTACTATAATACTGCTCCCTATATACAAGAATATAACTACTATAATACTGCCACTATATACAAGTATATAACTACTATAATACTGCCCCTATATACAAGAATATAACTACTATAATACTGCCCACTATATACAAGAATATAACTACTATAATACTGCCCCTATATACAAGAATATAACTACTATAATACTGCTCCTATATACAAGAATATAACTACTATAATACTGCTCCTATATACAAGAATATAACTACTATAATACTGCCCCCTATATACAAGAATATAACTACTATAATACTGCCCCTATATACAAGAATATAACTACTATAATACTGCCTCCTATATACAAGAATATAACTACTATAATACTGCCTCCTATATACAAGAATATAACTACTATAATACTGCCCCCTATATACAAGAATATATCTACTATAATACTGCCCCCTATATACAAGAATATAACTACTATAATACTGCTCCTATATACAGGAATATAACTACTATAATACAGCGAGCGCCGATCAATGAGACATTGTTGATCGGTGCTCGTTTGCTCCTGTCACACAGAGCTATGGATGGGGACGAGCGGTCGTTACTCCGATCGCTCGTTCCCATACGTTATTATCATGTCGGCAGCGCGTCTCCCTGTTTACACAGCAAGATGTGCTGCCGACAACGATGATATTTTACTTTTCTAAAACGATGCGATCAGCAGATGATCGAGCGTTTGCTCGTTTTTCTGCTGATCGTTCCCCTGTTTACACAGGACAATTATCGGCACCGAGCTTTATATGAAAGCTTGTCTGCCAGATAGTCGCCCAGTGCAAAACCATCTTTAAACATGACTGCAGAGTCAGACTCGAGGTTTGTTCGTAGTCTGTTGCCATGGTGACATATTGGTCTACATAGAAGCTTTATAAACCAAACAGTAGGAGATTTTAATCAAGTAAATTTGCAAAGATGTTTCATTATTTTTATTTAAGATTCATAAAGCAGGAAAACCCAATGTCTGCACATTTTCACACGCCTTTTTAGGGACCCAACGTTGTTGCGCACTTATTTTTAGTCCACATTAACCCTATCATTCACATTTCCTTTTGCATGTTTCTTAACCCTTGATCCTCTGCATCTTAGCAACTCCACACACTCGCCTGACAAGCAAGACCCTTTCATGACATATATAATACCGTATCCCTTTATATGCTGAGAAGGTAATTTGATACGTCTGTAAATCCTGTTACAGCGACAAATGTTGCGGGCGGTAACGTGTCAAAAGAAGTTAAATCAATGAATTTCACGTAAATTTTGTTCTGGTTTCTGAAGTCCTGGAAGGAGTTTCATCTTCTCTTCTGTTTCTTGGACACTTATCCAAACCACTGTTTATTTTTTGGAAAGTACTATTAATTACACCTCCCCTTTAAATAAAAACCAATTTTCCACTCTATTCGTCTGGATAATAAAATTAGAGGGCGAATTGGAAAAACAAACGCTTGTATAAGCATTAAGATATTCCATTCAAGGCGGCTGTAAGGCGTAACTCCAGTATTTGTACATATTTGTCTATATCCAGTACCAAGACAGAGACACTGAGCTCATGAGACAGAATGGGGAAGGTTGTATGGATGACAATGACTGGGAGACGTAGAGTTAAATCTCTAGATTTCTCAATGCAAAAGCGAATTATGGGTTAAGTGTTCAGGTTATACCCGCTGTACATATATAATTATATATAAGAGGACTCCCAGGTTATATCAGCATGTTCCATATCACTATATACAAGAAGATGTATAACTTATACCAGCTGTACATATATAATTATATACAGAAGATACCCAGGTTATACCAGCATGCTCCATATCACTATATACAATAAGATGTATAACTTATACCAGCTGTACATATATAATTATATACAGATGATACCTAGGTTATACCAGCATGCTCCATATCACTA
Organism: Rhinoderma darwinii; assembly: GCF_050947455.1. NCBI lineage: Eukaryota > Metazoa > Chordata > Amphibia > Anura > Rhinodermatidae > Rhinoderma > Rhinoderma darwinii. The sequence continues at coordinate 88,498,634 of NC_134695.1, forward strand.
TATACAAGAAGATGTATAACTTATACCAGCTGTACATATATAATTATATACAGAAGATACCCAGGTTATACCAGCATGCTCCATATCACTATATACAGGAAGATGTATAACTTATACCAGCTGTACATATATAATTATATACAGAAGATGCCCAGGTTATACCAGCATGATCCATATCACTATATACAAGAAGATGTATAACTTATACCAGCTGTACATATATAATTATATACAGAAGATACTCAGGTTATACCAGCATGCTCCATATTACTATATACAAGAAGATGTATAACTTATACCAGCTGTACATATATAATTATATACAGAAGATACCTAGGTTATACCAGCATGCTCCATATTACTATATACAAGAAGATGTATAACTTATACCAGCTGTACATATATAATTATATACAGAAGATACTCAGGTTATACCAGCATGCTCCATATCACTGTATACAAGAAGATGTATAACTTATACCAGCTGTACATATATAATTATATACAGAAGATGCCCAGGTTATACCAGCATGCTCCATATCACTATATACAAGAAGATGTATAACTTATACCAGCTGTACATATATAATTATATACAGAAGATGCCCAGGTTATACCAGCATGTTCCATATCACTATATACAAGAAGATGTATAACTTATACCAGCTGTACATATATAATTATATACAGAAGATACCTAGGTTATACCAGCATGCTCCATATTACTATATACAAGAAGATGTATAACTTATACCAGCTGTACATATATAATTATATACAGAGGATACCCAGGTTATACCAGCATGCTCCATATCACCATATACAAGAAGATGAATAACTTATACCAGCTGTACATATATAATTATATACAGAAGATACCCAGGTTATACCAGCATGCTTCATATCACTATATACAAGAAGATATATAACTTATACCAGCTGTACATATATAATTATATACAGAAGATACCCAGGTTATACCAGCATGCTCCATGTCACTATATACAAGAAGATGTATAACTTATACCAGCTGTACATACATAATTATATACAGAAGATACCCAGGTTATACCAGCATGCTCCATATCACTATATACAAGAAGATATATAACTTATACCAGCTGTACATATATAATTATATACAGAAGATACCCAGGTTATACCAGCATGCTCCATATCACTATATACCAGAAGATGTATAACTTATACCAGCTGTACATATATAATTATATACAGGAGATACCCAGGTTATACCAGCATGCTCCATATCACTATATACAAGAAGATATATAACTTATACCAGCTGTACACATATAATTATATACAGAAGATACCCAGGTTATATCAGCATGTTCCATATCACTATATACCAGAAGATGTATAACTTATACCAGCTGTACATATATAATTATATACAGAAGATACCCAGGTTATACCAGCATGCTCCATATCACTATATACAAGAAGATGTATAACTTATACCAGCTGTACATATATAATTATATACAGAGGATACCCAGGTTATACCAGCATGCTCCATATCACTATATACAAGAAGATGTATAACTTATACCAGGTGTACATATATAATTATATACAGAAGATACCCAGGTTATACCAGCATGCTCCATATCACTATATACAGGAAGATGTATAACTTATACCAGCTGTACATATATAATTATATACAGGAGATACCCAGGTTATACCAGCATGCTCCATATCACTATATACAAGAAGATATATAACTTATACCAGCTGTACATATATAATTATATACAGAAGATACCCAGGTTATACCAGCATGCTCCATATCACTATATACAGGAAGATGTATAACTTATACCAGCTGTACATATATAATTATATACAGAAGATACCCAGGTTATACCAGCATGCTCCATATCACTATATACAAGAAGATGTATAACTTATACCAGCTGTACATATATAATTATATACAGAAGATACCCAGGTTATACCAGCATGCTCCATATCACTATATACAGGAAGATGTATAACTTATACCAGCTGTACATATATAATTATATACAGGAGATACCCAGATTATACCAGCATGCTCCATATCACTATATACAAGAAGATGTATAACTTATACCAGCTGTACATATATAATTATATACAGGAGATACCCAGGTTATACCAGCATGCTCCATATCACTATATACAAGAAGATATATAACTTATACCAGCTGTACATATATAATTATATACAGAAGATACCCAGGTTATACCAGCATGCTCCATATCACTATATACAAGAAGATGTATAACTTATACCAGCTGTACATATATAATTATATACAGAAGATACCCAGGTTATACCAGCATGCTCCATATTACTATATACAAGAAGATGTAGAACTTATACCAGCTGTACATATATAATTATATACAGGAGATACCCATGTTATACCAGCATGCTCCATATCACTCTATATCCGCTGTTAGCTCCTTGCTGTCAGAGACTGGAAACGTAATTCTTGCAGATGTAGGTTTGTTACAGTGTATCCAGTCAAATCCACCATTCGCTAAACAGAGCAGCAGCATGAAACATCTGTTTGCTACAATGTATCAGTGCATGTAAAAATGTATCAGTCTGGAGTCAGGGGGATTACCTAAACTGATTTATACATTGTAATAAATCCAACTGCTGTGAAAGCAGGACTAGGCTTGTATGGGTTTTAGTCTCTGGATCAGGACTAGCATCCGCAATGGGCAATTCTGGGCAGATGGCAGGACTCGCTGAGTTGGGGGGGGGGGTGATAGCGATCTGGAAAAACAAGTTCTTTGCAAAGTGGGAAGACAGGGGGCTCACATACAGTATATCTGGAGCAAGCCATAGTTTGGATGTAAACAAAAATATTCCCATTTCCTGACAGCAAGCAGAGATCTTGAATATGGTGAGAAATAGAAATAAAAATTGTATTAGAAATGTTCAGATATTGTTATCATGATTAAGCTTCACAGTACACAGGGGTCACCCTGTGCTCCTGTAGAACCCCTTTAATTAAAGGGACATGTCTTACATTTAAGCAGAGCCGTTGCCCTATGCGCTGGCACCTGCAGCTCCTGGCACGGTTACTACTGCCATCTAGTAGTTCATTATCGCTTCTGACAAGATACATAAAGTGCATATTATTTCATATAACAAGGACGTTTTTCTTGTTGGATTGCGTGGTTGTCATGGAAACCGTTATATAATCGTATCCTCCATCCCTGCGACCACTCCCCTAAATGTCACCTCTGCTCCCAAAATCAGTGCCCGCAATGTCTGACCGCAATAGATCGGACTGGAACAAAGAATTAATAAATAAGAGAAGGTAGACTCATTGCATAAGTATTCACCCCCCCCCCCTACTTCAGGGGTCGAAATCGCCAGCCAGCCACTGCCGCACGTGCCAGATCATTGGATATCCAGACCGGACTAAAGGAATTCCACCCCCCCCCCTTTTTCCAGGTTAAATTTTTAAAAAACGATATAAAATAAAAATATAAAATTTTCTAATATACTTTGTGTTTCAATTCCTCACGATTTCAACACCCCTGCTTGTTGTCAATGAAGAAATACATAAATTCTTTACAAACCTTGTACAGATCTAGCCCATGTTTCACAACTGTTGGGTTTGTTACAATGTATCAGCTGCTAGGTGTTGCTGTTGTTTTTATTCACAGGGGATTGGCTACACTGGATACAATTGTAACAAACACTCAGCTGTGTGAAGGTCCAGATCAGCACTGGGTGTATCGCTTCTGAACTAGGAAAGTAGCTGCTCACAGGTCTGTCTGGGAAAGCTGGGTGACAGCCCATGTGTTAGCAGTAAGTGGCCATATCATAGGGAATGGCTGATACCCAAATTATAGGGCTGCCATTACAGCAATTGTCACCCAACTTTCCCAGACACCTCAATGGCAACTCATTAATGTATGCAGCGAAGCATCCCTAACTTCTATATTTCTTCATTGCAAGGCAGATTTCTGGTTTAGGAACCTGGGAAAGCTGAGTGACCACTCCTGTGGGATGTTTATGATGATCCTATCTGTTATCACCCAGCTTTCCCAGAAGTAGATACAACTAGCAAACAGCAGAGCGGAATTATAACAGAAGTGCAGGGAATGTGTATATATATATATATACACTACCGTTCAAAAGTTTGGGGTCACCCAGACAATTTAGTGTTTTCCATGAAAACTCACACTTATATTTATCAAATGAGTTGCAAAATGACTAGAAAATATAGACAAGACATTGACAAGGTTAGAAATAATGATTTTTAGTTGAAATTATAATTTTCTCCTTCAGACTTTGCTTTGGTCGCTCCATTTGCAGCAATTCCAGCATTGAAGACCTTTGGCATTCGAGCTGTTAATTTGCTGAGGTGATCGGGAGAAATTTCACCCCATGCTTCCAGAAGCCCCTCCCACAAGTTGGATTGGCTTGATGGGCACTTCTTACATACCATACGGTCAAGCTCCTCCCACAACAGCTCTATGGGGTTGAGATCTGGTGACTGCACTGGCCACTCCATTACAGATAGAATACCGGCTGCCGGCTTCTTCCCTAAATAGTTCTTGCCTAATTTGGAGGTGCTTTGGGTCATTGTCCTGTTGTAGGATGAAATTGGCTCCAATCAAGCGCTGTCCACAGGGAATGGCGTTGCAAAATGGAGTGATAGCCTTCCTTATTCAAAATGCCTTTTACCTTGTACAAATCTCCCACTTTACCAGCACCAAAGCAACCCCAGACCATCACATGACCTCCACCATGCTTGACAGATGGCGTCAGGCACTCTTCCAGCATCTTTTCAGTTGTTCTGCGTCTCACAAATGTTCTTCTCTGTGATCCAAACACCTCAAACTTCGATTCGTCTGTCCATAACACTTTTTTCCAATCTTCCTCTGTCCAATGTCTGAGCTTTTGCCCATATTAATCTTTTCCGTTTATTAGCCAGTCTCAGATATGGCTTTTTCTTTGCCACTCTGCCCTGAAGGCCAGCATCCCAGAGTCGCCTCTTCACTGTAGACGTTGACACTGGCGTTTTGCGGGTACTATGTAATGAAGCTGCCAGTTGAGGACCTGTGAGGCGTCTATTTCTCAAACTAGAGACTCTAATGTACTTGTCTTGTTGCTCAGTCGTGCAGCGGGGCCTCCCACTTCTCTTTCTACTCTGATTAGAGCATGTTTGTGCTGTCCTCTGAAGGGAGTAGCACACACCGTTGTAGGAAATCTTCAGTTTCTTGGCAATTTCTCGCATGGAATAGCCTTCATTTCTAAGAACAAGAATAGACTGTCGAGTTTCACATGAAAGCTCTTTTTTTCTAGCCCTTTTGAGAGTTTAATCAAACCCACAAATGTAATGCTCCAGATTCTCAACTAGCTCAAAGGAAGGTCAGTTTTATAGCTCCTCTAAACAGCAAAACTGTTTACAGCGGTGCTAACATAATTGCACAAGGGTTTTCTAGTGTTTTCTAATCATCCATTAGCCTTCTAACACAGTTAGCAAACACAATGTACCATTAGAACACTGGAGTGATGGTTGCTGGAAATGGGCCACTATACACCTATGTAGATATTGCATTAAAAACCAGACGTTTGCAGCTAGAATAGTCATTTAGCACATTAACAATGTATAGAGTGGATTTCTGATTAATTTAATGTTATCTTCATTGAAAAAACTGTGCTTTTCTTTCAAAAATAAGGATATTTCTAAGTGACCCTAAACTTTTGAACGGTAGTGTGTGTGTGTGTGTATATATATATATATATATATATCTAGAGATACCATCCAGGGGGCTGTCTGGGAAAGTTGGGTGGCAGTCCATGTGCTGGTGATTAATGAGCAAAGAGCAGATTTATAACCAGTAAATGTCATATATACGAGTAATATGGCTGCCATTAAAGCAGTCATCACCCAACTTTTTCAGGCTCCTGAGCGGCAACATCCGTACCACATTGCCTCATTATTAGGCAGGCTGGATAGCCTGGAGCCGGAAGTAACAACCCTGGTGGGAGCTATAATGGGGACCAATATCCGTTGTCACCCAGCTTTCCCAGAAACAGACATAATTAGGAAACCGCTGCGCAAAAAATGGCAACTAGGAAATATGGTTGCAATTAAAGTGGTCTTCACCCAGCTTTTCCAGACTCCTCAGCAGCAACCCTGGTGCCACATTGCCTCATTACTAGGCAGATTTGTGGGGAGAGGCTGGAGCCAGTGACAACTCTGGTGGGAGCTATAATGGTGACTCAGCTGTCACCCAGCTTTCCCGGAAACTGATAAAAGTAGAAAACGGCTGCGCAGTCATCTCCATCCCGGATCACCTCTGAGATTTGGACATGACTCGGCCCCCACAGCGGGTTTTATTAAGTACACATTACTTTTTACAGAATCATCCACTTGCACCTGTAATGTTTTATGGGCGCCATAAAACCGGTGGTCGGATCCTCGTCCAGGACGTTAGAATTTATTGTCTTCTGTAATTGGATTCACTTCTTAAAAATGAGCTCAGAAATTTGGCAACGTCATCGACAGAGAAGGCGCCTAAATATTGCGCGATAATTTATTAAGTGTCCTGATAAAGTGATTCATCGGAGGGAAATGGTGAGTTGAGGTAGGAGAGGAGTCATGTGACCCTCAGAGGAGCCGTTTCGGATTTTAATATAGTAAAACGCAGTTAGAAATTGGACTGATGGCGGTGCTAAATCTTGGTCGTTGGGCCGTGCGGCGCATTAAGGACGCGCTGGAAGGTGGTTTTGTGTGTCTCCGGGGGGGGGGGGGGTCCTGGATCCTGTCTCTAAACTTTACATGATTTGCCGTTTTTTACGTATCTGGTGGGAACGTTGAATGTTAAAGTATTTTACTTATTAATATTTATTACGTTTTTACGGATTATTAAGGAGAATTAAAAGGAAAGTGGCTGTATATAAAATCATTACATGGAGGGTGAGGGGCCCATAGTAAAGTCGTGGTGAGCGCAACCTGCTGGCAGTTGTATGCATAGAAAAGAGGGGGCCCCACAGTAGAGATCCAATTGAGACCCCCCCCCCCCCCCATTAAGGTGTGAGGTTTTGTTACCCTGGACAGAAGGGTCTGGTGTTTGTTGCCCTTTCCATGGAGTTTGGCCCAATTCCCCACCCCGTTTGTTAACTATGCAGTTCCTCAGGGGAGGGGCTTCCTGATCAGGTTCTTGCCACCCAATAGCAAAGAGGAATAGACCAACAAGAGCTGGGCCCCTGTCTTCAAAAGACAGCTGCATAGTCCACCTCTATGGTACATACACCCGTCTGCTGACCATGCACATGCCCCATATCACAACATATTATAGTACTACGGAGCGGTCATTGAGGGGAAAGGTCCTGGCAGGGTAGTACCTAGATACTTGCAATTATAATGTCTGCGGATATAAGTGGAGCTCAGAGCCTGGGACGATATGGTTAAACAAACACAGCAATTTTATTATATATCCTGTAACTCGCCTGGTTAGTCGTCCGCATTAAAAATCCCATTTACAACTGTGAATTAAGTGGGTTTTCACCGTAGCGGCGAAAATAGATCTATCCACAGCATTAGTGTAAATCTGGGGTCAGAGCCAGGATGGGGCCGGGCATAGAAATACCCATCACCTAGGTTGCACTAATTGTGTATTTGTTGGGGGGTTCGGTGCCAATTTCTTCTCCACTACTGGTATGTGTGAATGTATCCTAAGGGTAATTTAAAGAGGTATTCCCATCGTTGACATCATTAGATATTTTTTTATATGTATATATTTTTTTATTTGCATACATTGATAAGAGGACAATCCTTCTTGGTTGCTTCTGGCTGAAGAATCTGCAGCGACCTATTCTGCCTGCATTCTAATATTTGCCTCTAGAGGGAGCCAGAACACCCCATGTCTCAGGACCAGCGCAGCTGTGGAGCAATACTAAGCAGATCTAATAATCCCTCTCCACATTCCTTCACTTATTGCACACAGTTCTTAGTTTTAACCCTTGTAGACTCTGCTGAGACTTGTAGTTCCACCAGAGATGGATCATTTTCTCAGGCCGAGGATGGAATCAGCAGTGATGTGAACATCTGGAAGTTGTGAAATCTAATAATTCCGCTTTTGTTACCTTTACAAATCCCAAATTTGAGTCAGTCATGTGATGCTAATTGCTCATTTGTAGGCATCCAAAAAGTGCATGAGGCCAATTAGGACCCGCTGAGACTAATTTAGGTTTATATAGGATGTCGGATGTCATTATAGAAAAATCCGGTAACCGGTCGGTAAGAACATTTACCTGCAAATTAAATGAATACCTAGATATATACATCTTAGAGTCGTCCTATTGTCTACTAATATTGGACCACAGCCATTACAGTGCCCATCGAGGTTGTCGCCCAGCTTTCCACAGGCCCTGAAGGGCACATAGATTATCATTCTTAAAGTTACATCACCCCCCTGATGACACTCTCCCACTGCTCTGCCTGTGTAAATATCATTCTTCACTATGGCTCTGTTATTATATGTATGCACCAGGAAGATCAGGATGAACAGAGCTAGAAGTCCTTACCATAGAGAGTAGAGCTGCACCACATGATATTGTGGGAATCCTGGACACAATTTATGGGGATGTGCCCTTACATAGTTCCCCATCAATCAGGGCAGAAGTTGGGGTAGGTCCTTGGGTGATAGAGTCCCAGTGGGCATCTTGTTTACCTTGCACTCAGCTTTATCAGTGTATAGCATGTTTACGCAGATTGCCGTGCCCCACCAGAGCCCAGTGGGAGCTGGCACCTGTCCATTTTTACCTACTGCTGACTCCAAATCTGGGCAGAATTGTTTGTAAGTCCCTTTAAAGCCAACTCAAAAAAAGTTTTCTACTTTCAACACTCATGACACCACCTACAGGCCAGTTGTAGGTACTGCACCCTATAAAACTTTATATAATCTTTCCGCAGCCATTCTCTATCAAAGCATTTTCCAATTATTACTCCCTATTAAAATCCTAATCTATCAGATCCAACCTGCTGGAATCCTCCATAACGTGCTTCATTGAAGCCTCTGAATAGCAGTATGGCCGGGGAAGACCTCAATATGTTACCTCAATCATTGCTCCTTCTTCATATGAGCAAAACATTTCACTGTCTATTAAGGCGAAACGATTCACAGAAGCTGCTGCGGTAATTTATCACGCCGGTATCCGCCTCCTATCATCTTAAGAAGCTGGAGGTGTGTAAGTGCTTTAACTAAACAGTGACAAGTAATTCGGATGCGGCCCCCTCCTTCCTTCTGCTGCTCCATCTGTTCGCTTGCACACACATCTTTTTGACAAATGATTTTTGTCAGCTGCAAATTTGAAGTTTTTAAGCCAGACGCCCATTTCAGCTGGATCAAAGTGGAGAGGAAATCGGCTTCTTTTCCGCAGTGCAAAAAAAATAAAAAATCTCCATTAAAATCAGATTGTATAAGAGGGTGATCAGTAATTTTGACATGCGGAACATCGATTAATAGTCACAAATCAATGGCTGATGTCAATCTGGGATCTCCACACTATGAAATGACTTCTGTCCACCTGGGCGAATTAATATTAGACCACAGCGGCTTGTACGCTGATACACGTGTTCCTACATTGTTATGTATCACATCGGAATATTTGTATTTTCACTAGAGATACGCTAATCGATTCTATGTGAATCAAATTCGTTACAAAATTTTCAGAAAGTTTTGGATTTTAGGGAATACTAAACTTTGGGGATTTAACAAATCGCTCAAGATAGTGACCATCGTTTTACAGATCACAAGAAGACGTGCCCGGCCATTCAGCGCCTTTCAATGACTCAATTGGCGCGAAAACTTCTTTGCGCCGCTCACGTCGTTGAAAGGTGCTGATTAACAGGGCAGAATGACTTGTCCTCTCAATCAGTGCCATTTAATGACACAAGTGGCGCGATTATGTCATCCTGCCGCTTGCGTCATTCAACCCCAGCAGACCTGCTCAGAAGAGAGAAGGTCTGCATTGCCTAGGAACAGTGCGGTAATGGGATTAAGGCGAGTATGTAAAGTTTTAATTTTTTTATCCTAATAAAAATGTGAGCGACATTATCTACAGAGGGGACTCTATCTACAAGGTTCGGCTCTACCTACAGGGGGAGCTATGTACTGGGGTGGGCTATATGTGGAGCACTATAGGGGTAGCTATATGTGAGTCACTATATACAGGGTTGGGCAATATACAGGGGTGGGCTATAGGGGGAGCTATATGTGCATCACTGTATACAGGGCTTGGCTATATGTGGAGCATTATAGGGGAGTTATATGTGAGGCAATATATACAGGGGTGGGCTATATACAGGGGTGGGTTATATGTGGAGCAGTATAGGGGAGCTATATTTGAGGCACTATATACAGGGGTGGGCTATATGGAGCACTATAGGGGAGCCATATGTGAGGCACTATATACAGGGGTGGGCTATATACAGGGGTGGGCTATATGTGGAGCACTATAGGGGAGCTATGTGAGGCACTATATACAGGGGTGGGCTATATGTGAGGCACTATATACAGGTGTGGACTATATACAGGGGTGGGCTATATGTGGAGCACTATAGGGGGAGCAATATGCAGGGCACTATCTATATGTTGGGGCTATATACAGGGGTGGGCTATATCTACAGGGAGCTATATACAGGGATGGGCTACATGTAGAGCACTATTTATAGGGGAGATATATGTAGAGCACTATCTACAGGGGTGGGCTATATGTTAAACACTATATATAGGGGTGGGCTATATGTGTGGCACTATCTACAGCGGGATACATGTGGGGCACTATTCTCAGAGGGGGCTATATGTAGGGCACTATCTACAGGGGTGGCTATATGTAGGACACTATCTACAGGGGTGGCTATATGTGGAGACTACAGGGGTGGCTATATGTGGCACTATCTACAGGGGGCTGTATGGGGGTCACTAACTACAGGGGTTCTATGGGGGTCACTATCTACAGGGGTGGCTATATGTAGGGCACTATCTACAGGGGTGGCTATATGGCGGTCACTATCTACAGGGGTTCGTATGGGGGTCACTATCTACAGGGGTTCTATGGGGGTCACTATCTACAGGGGTGGCTATATGTGGACACTATCTACAGGGGTGGCTATATGTAGGGCACTATCTACAGGGGTGGCTATATGTGGACACTATCTACAGGGGTGGCTATCTATAGGGCACTATCTACAGGGGTGGCTATATGTGGCACTATCTACAGGAGGCTGTATGTGGGGAACTATCTACAGGGGTTTTATGGGGGTCACTATCTACAGGGGGATCTATGTAGGGCACTATCTACAGGGGGCACGGTGTGTGTGGGACGCAGTGTATGGTGCTATTATAATTAGAGGTGCAGTATATGGTGCTATTATAATCCCGGACACAGTGTATGGCGCTATTATAATCAGGGACAGTGTATGGTGCTATTATAATTAGAGGTGCAGTATATGGCTCTATTATAATCCCGGACACAGTGTATGGCGCTATTATCAGGGACAGTGTATGGTGCTATTATAATTAGAAGTACAGTGTATGGTGCTATTATATTTAGGGGCACAGTGTCTGACACCATGAGAACTTTATCTTTGTTCATAGGTGCAGAAATGTTTGAAAAGTGAGAAGCTGAAGACATCTGAGTTGCAAACTGCAGAAGTGGGCTTTGTCCGGGAGAAGTCATCATAGAGGTCTGGACCAGATGGAGAAGAAAAGAGAAAAAGAAAAACTAGAATCTTAGATCGTCATCTGTGAGTCACTTAATGTATATGTTTATTCTGCCTTTAATCAGCACTGTAGTCACTGTATGATCTGCAGCGAGATGATGGTGGTATGATTTTTTTTTTTTTAAACAGCAACTCCCAGCATATCCTTACTATTGTTTGGGACATGCTGGGAGCTGTATACAATTTAGGGCAAACCTATACGGCAGGGGTTGCACTAAATTGAGCTGCATTTGTGCTGGTGTTGTATTTATGTACTGAGAGAGCTTTGTTCTGGTGTTGTGTATATATGTACTGAGCTTTGTTCTGGTACTGTATCTATGTATTGAGCTTTGTATGTATTAAGCTTTGTTCTGGTGCTGTATATATGTACTGAGCTTTGTTCTGGTGCTGTATATATGTACTGATCTGGGTTCTGATGCTCTATATATGTACTGATCTTGGTTCTGATGCTGTATATATGTACTGAGCTTTGTTTTGATGCTGTAGATGTGTACTGAGCTTTGTTCTGATGCTGTATATATGTACTGAGCTCGGTTCAGGTGCTGTATATATGTACTGAGCTTTGTTCAGGTGCTGTATATATGTACTGAGCTTTGTTCAGGTGCTGTATATATGTACTGAGCTTTGTTCAGGTGCTGTATATATGTACTGAGCTTGGTTCTTGTGCTGTATATATGTATTGAGCTTTGTTCAGGTTCTGTATATATGTACGGAGCTTGGTTCTTGTGCTGCATATATGTACTGAGCTTTGTTCAGGTGCTGTATATATGTACTGAGCTTTGTTCAGGTGCTGTATATATGTACTGAGCTTGGTTCAGGTGCTGTATATATGTACTGAGCTTGGTTCAGGTGCTGTATATATGTACTGAGCTCGGTTCAGGTGCTGTATATATGTACTGAGCTTTGTTCAGGTGCTGTATATATGTACTGAGCTTTGTTCAGGTGCTGTATATATGTACTGAGCTTTGTTCAGGTGCTGTATATATGTACTGAGCTTGGTTCTTGTGCTGTATATATGTATTGAGCTTTGTTCAGGTTCTGTATATATGTACGGAGCTTTGTTCTTGTGCTGCATATATGTACTGAGCTTTGTTCAGGTGCTGTATATATGTACTGAGCTTTGTTCAGGTGCTGTATATATATACTGAGCTTTGTTCAGGTGCTGTATATATGTACTGAGCTTTGTTCAGGTGCTGTATATGTATTGAGCTTTGTTCTGGGGCTGTATAAATGCATTGAGCTTGGTTCTGGTGCTGTATATATGTACTGATCTTGGTTCTGATGCTGTATATATGTGCTGAGCGTGGTTCAGGTGCTGTATATATGTACTGTGCTTGGTTCTGGTGCTGTATATATGTACTGAGCTTTGTTCTGATGCTGTATATATGTACTGAGCTTTGTTCTGATGCTGTATATATGTTCTGAGCTTTGTTCTGGTGTTGTATATATGTTCTGAGTTTTGTTCTGGTGTTGTGTATATATGTAATGAGCTTGGTTCTGGTGTTGTGTATATATGTAATGAGCTTGGTTCTGGTGTTGTATTTATAACTATATTGCTTGTAAGATGTACAAATGGCTTTATGATCGAGTTACATTAAAAAAAGTGACACCTCATTGATTGGTAGAGAAAACAAACATGGGGAGGGGGAAGGAGATGTCGGGAAAGAGGTTGTGTGGCCGCCAGACTGAATCTTTGGCCCGGATGCTGGAGAACCTAGATACACCTCTGGCTACCCCTACCCAGCCGCACATCTCCTGCCTTGTGTAATATGTTCCATACTGTACTGTCCCTGCTACTACAACTACTACCCCTGCTACTACTACTACTACTACTCCTGCTGCTGCTGCTGCTGCTACTACCCCTACACTGCTGCACATCTCCTGCCTTGTGTAACATGTTCCATACTGTACTGATGTTGCTACCACTGCTTCCATTGCTACTACTACCCCTACACAGCTGCACACCTCCTGCCTTGTATATCATGTTCCATACTGTACTACTGCTGTGGCTACTACTACCCCTACACAGCTGCACACCTCCTGCCTTGTATATCATGTTCCATACTGTACTACTGCTGTGGCTACTACTACCCCTACACAGCTGCACACCTCATGCCTTGTATATCATGTTCCATACTGTACTACTGCTGTGGCTACTACTACCCCTACACAGCTGCACACCTCCTGCCTTGTATATCATGTTCCATACTGTACTACTGCTGTGGCTATTATTACCCCTACAAAGCTGCACATCTCCTGCCTTGTATATCATGTTCCATACTGTACTACTGCTGCGGCTACTACTACCCCTGCTGCTGCTGCTGCTGCTGCTACTACTACTACTCCTACACTGCTGCACATCTCCTGCCTTGTATATCATGTTCCATACTGTACTACTGCTGTGGCTACTACTACTACTCCTACTACACAGCTGCACATCTCCTGCCTTGTATATCATGTTCCATACTGTACTACTGCTACGGCTACTACTACCCCTGCTGCTGCTGCTGCTGCTGCTGCTGCTGCTGCTGCTGCTGCTGCTGCTACTACTACTACTCCTACACTGCTGCACATCTCCTGCCTTGTATATCATGTTTCATACTGTACTACTGCTGTGGCTACTACTACCCCTACAAAGCTGCACATCTCCTGCCTTGTATATCATGTTCCATACTGTACTACTGCTGTGGCTACTACTACCCCTACAAAGCTGCACATCTCCTGCTTTGTATATCATGTTCCATACTGTACTACTGCTGCGGCTACTACTACTCCTACACCGCTGCACATCTCCTGCCTTGTATATCATGTTCCATACTGTACTACTGCTGCGGCTACTACTACCCCTACACAGCTGCACACCTCATGCCTTGTATATCATGTTCCATACTGTACTACTGCTGCGGCTACTACTACCCCTGCTGCTGCTGCTACTACTCCTACAGTGCTGCACACCTCCTGCCTTGTATATCATGTTCCATACTGTACTACTGCTGCTGCTGCTACTACTACTCCTACTACACAGCTGCACATCTCCTGCCTTGTGTATCATGTCCCATACTGTGCTGCTGCTGCTGCTGCTGCTACTGTTGCTACTACTACCGCTGCTGCTGCTGCTGCTACTACTACCCCTGCTTCTACTACTACCCCTACACAACGACACATCTCCTGCCTTGTGTAACATTTTCCATAATGTACTAATACTGCTGCGGCTACTACTACCTCTGCTGCGGCTACTACTACCCCTACACAGCAACACATCTCCTGTCTTCTGTAAAAAATTTCCATATGGTACTGCTGCTACTAGGGACCCTACACTAGACAGGGTAAATATTATGGACATAACTCCCAATTTTTTTTTTACGGCTTTTGAAAAAAAACAATTGCTTCTTCACTTTCCAGGAAGACAGCTTGTTATAAAGAACTATTACTTGCTCCGATACCATCGTATGTGTATAAACACCAGCAGGTATCTGCCACCAAAAAAGCAGTAATTTTAGGACCGTTTTTTTTAATTAAAAAATTTGACGGTGCAGTGTGTATGGACCATCCTTTTACCCATAGACATATATGTTGCTGTTACCTTGACATTACTAATGCTGTCTTGGCATAAAAAAAAATCTTGAGAGAAATTGAATACAGACCTAGTAGACCTCCAGAGGGTCATACACGACTTTCAGGGTAATCAAGGCCCTTTCAATTTGCGACTAATATATTCGGAAAAAGTGGAATTAGTAAATATTTTTTTCTTCTCTCCTCTCATGTATGAGCCCCTGTAGATACATCGCTGAGAGCAGAAAGGAGTATAGTGCTGCAGTTCTACAAATCTGCAAAATGTCTCTGGGCACAATTGGCATCATAATGGGCAGGTGGAGGGATTGTATCCCTATAAAAGGGCGCCACCTGGTGGCTAAAGCTGGTACTTCAATGCAGAAAATCTGAGGTTTTTACTTTATTTATATGTACTGCAATAATAGAGATTTATAAATGCTAAATAAAAATATGATTAATCGAACTGACAGTGGTTATAGGGTGACACATGGGGTGAACTGGAATTACGATTTTGTAGAGGGTGGCAACTTACCTGTTCTTTGTGTGAGGGTGGAAAAGTTGTAACCTGTGCTGCTAGCATATAGCATCCCATGATCCAAACCTTGAATCGTGACAGGGCATGATAAAGAAAACTAGAAATGTTACTCGCTTAAAAAACATTCACGTACATATAACATTCACATACAGTGTGACAGATATGTTCTATAAAAAAAAAACTACCTATATTAGTTTTTTTATTCTTGTATATAGGAGAAGTATTATAGTAATATTCTTGTATATAGGGGCAGTATTATAGTAGTTATATTCTTGTATATAGGGGGCAGTATTATAGTAGTTATATTCTTGTATATAGGAGGCAGTATTATAGTAGTTATATTCTTGTATATAGGGGGCAGTATTATAGTAGTTATATTCTTGCATATAGGGGAAGTATTATAGTAGTTATATTCTTGTATATAGGAGCAGTATTATAGTAGTTATATTCTTGTATATAGGAGCAGTATTATAGTAGTTATATTCTTGTATATAGGAGCAGTATTATAGTAGTTATATTCTTGTATATAGGAGCAGTATTATAGTAGTTATATTCTTGTACATAGGGGGCAGTATTATAGTAGTTATATTCTTTTATATAGGAGGCAGTATTATAGTAGTTATATTCTTGTATATAGGGGGGCAGTATTATAGTAGTTATATTCTTGTATATAGGGGTAGTATTATAATAGTTATATTCTTGTACATAGGAGCAGTATTATAGTAGTTATATTCTTGTATCTAGGAGCAGTATTATAGTAGTTATATTCTTGTATATAGGGGGCAGTATTATAGCAGTTATATTCTTGTATATAGGGGGCAGTATTATAGCAGTTATATTCTTGTATATAGGAGCAGTATTATAGTAGTTATATTCCTGTATATAGGAGCAGTATTATAGTAGTTATATTCTTGTACATAGGAGCAGTATTATAGTAGTTATATTCTTGTATATAGGATGCAGTATTATAGTAGTTATATTCTTGTATATAGGAGGCAGTATTATAGTAGTTATATTCTTGTATATAGGGAGCAGTATTATAGTAGTTATATTCTTGTATATAGGGGGCAGTATTATAGTAGTTATATTCTTGTATATAGGGGGCAGTATTATAGTAGTTATATTCTTGTATATAGGGGGCAGTATTATAGCAGTTATATTCTTGTATATAGGTGCAGTATTATAGTAGTTATATTCTTGTATATAGGATGCAGTATTATAGTAGTTATATTCTTGTATATAGGAGGCAGTATTATAGTAGTTATATTCTTGTATATAGGAGGCAGTATTATAGTAGTTATATTCTTGTATATAGGGAGCAGTATTATAGTAGTTATATTCTTGTATATAGGGGGCAGTATTATAGTAGTTATATTCTTGTATATAGGGGGCAGTATTATAGTAGTTATATTCTTGTATATAGGGGGCAGTATTATAGCAGTTATATTCTTGTATATAGGTGCAGTATTATAGTAGTTATATTCTTGTATATAGGATGCAGTATTATAGTAGTTATATTCTTGTATATAGGAGGCAGTATTATAGTAGTTATATTCTTGTATATAGCGGGCAGTATTATAGTAGTTATATTCTTGTATATGGGGGCAGTATTATAGTAGTTATATTCTTGTATATAGGGGGCAGTATTATAGTAGTTATATTCTTGTATATAGGGGTAGTATTATAGTAGTTACATTCTTGTACATAGGAGCAGTATTATAGTAGTTATATTCTTGTACTTAGGGGGCAGTATTATAGTAGTTATATTCTTGCATGTAGGGGCAGTATTATAGCAGTTATATTCTTGCATGTAGGGGCAGTATTATAGCAGTTATATTCTTGTATATAGGGGCAGTATTATAGCAGTTCTATTCTTGTATATAGGAGGCAGTATTATAGTAGTTATATTCTTGTATATAGGAGCAGTATTATAGTAGTTATATTCTTGTATATAGGGGGCAGTATTATAGCAGTTATATTCTTGTATATAGGGGGCAGTATTATAGCAGTTATATTCTTGTATATAGGGGGCAGTATTATAGTAGTTATATTCTTGTATATAGGAGCAGTATTATTGTAGTTATATTCTTGTATATAGGATGCAGTATTATAGTAGTTATATTCTTGTATATAAGAGGCAGTATTATAGTAGTTATATTCTTGTATATAGGGGCAGTATTATAGTAGTTATATTCTTGTATATAAGGGCAGTATTATAGTAGTTATATTCTTGTATATAGGGGCAGTATTATAGTAGTTATATTCTTGTATATAGGGGCAGTATTATAGTAGTTATATTCTTGTATATAGGAGCAGTATTATAGTAGTTATATTCTTGTATATAGGATGCAGTATTATAGTAGTTATATTCTTGTATATAGGAGGCAGTATTATAGTAGTTATATTCCTGTATAGAGGGGGCAGTATTATAGTAGTTATATTCTTGTATATAGGGGCAGTATTATAGTAGTTATATTCCTGTATATAGGATGCAGTATTATAGTAGTTATATTCTTGTATATAGGATGCAGTATTATAGTAGTTATATTCTTGTATATAGGGGGCAGTATTATAGTAGTTATATTCTTGTATATAGGAGCAGTATTATAGTAGTTATATTCTTGTATATAGAGGGCAGTATTATAGTAGTTATATTCTTGTATATATGGGGCAGTGTTATAGTAGTTATATTCTTGTATATAGGGGCAGTATTATAGTAGTTATATTCTTGTATATAGGGGGTAATATTATAGTAGTTATATTCTTGTATATAGGGGCAGTATTATAGTAGTTACATTCTTGTATATAGGGAGCAGTATTATAGTAGTTATAGTCTTGTATATAGGGGGCAGTATTATAGTAGTTATATTCTTGTATTTATGGGCAGTATTATAGTAGTTATAGTCTTGTATATAAGGGCAGTATTATAGTAGTTATTGTCTTGTATATAAGGGCAGTATTATAGTAGTTATATTCTTGTATATAGGGGGCAGTATTATAGTAGTTATATTCTTGTATATAGGGGGCAGTATTATAGTAGTTATATTCTTGTATATAGGAGCAGTATTATAGTAGTTATATTCTTGTATATAGAGGGCAGTATTATAGTAGTTATATTCTTGTATATATGGGGCAGTATTAGGGCAGATTCAGACGAACGTTGCGTTTTTGCGCGCGCAAAAAACGCGGCGTTTTGCGCGCGCAAAAACCACTTGACAGCTACGTGTGTCATCCGTGTATGATGCGCGGCTGCGTGATTTTCACGCAGCCGCCATCATAGAGATGAGGCTAGTCGACGCCCGTCACTGTCCAAGGTGCTGAAAGAGCTAACTGATCGGCAGTAACTCTTTCAGCACGCTCGACAGTGAATGTCGAACACAACATCGAGAAACCTGTTAAAAAAAAAGAAAAAGTTCGTACTTGACGAGAACTTCCCGGCCGTTGCCTTGGTGACGCGTCCTTGGTGACGCGCCTCTCTTGACATCGGGCCCCACCTCCCTGGATGACGCGGCAGTCCATGTGACCGCTACAGCCTGTGCTTGGCCTGTGATTGGCTGGAGCTGTCACTTGGACTGAATTGTCATCCCGGGAGGTCAGACTGGAGGAAGAAGCCGGGAGTTATCGGTAAGTCAGAATTTCGTGTTTTTTTTTACAGGTTCATGTATATTGGGATCGGAAGTCACTGTCTATGGTGCTGAAACAGTTTAACTCTTTCAGCACCCTGGACAGTGACTATCTCCTGACATCGCGTACCGGAAATTTTTTTCCCGGGTTCGGCCAAAACGAGTTCGGCCGAACCCGGTGAAGTTCGGTTCGGTTGTCCGGGTTCGCTCATCTCAAAGACACTCCGTTTGGATGTTGGGAAACAGATAAGCACGTGGTGCTTTTCTGTTTACATTCATCCTTTTGACAGCTGGTGTGCTGTTTCAGTCGGTTCGCACGGAAGTGCTTCCGTGCGACCTGCGTGGTTTTCACGCACCCATTGACTTCAATGGGTGCGTGACGTGTGAAATACGCGGAGATATTGAGCATGTCGCGCTTTTTGCGCAGCTGACAAACGCTGAGCAAAAAGCACGGACTGTCTGTACTGCCCCATAGACTTGTATTGGTCTGTGCGTGGCGCGTGAAAACCACGCGGCCAACACGGACCCAATACACGCTCGTGTGAATCCCCCCTTATAGTAGTTATATTCTTGTATATAGGAGCAGTATTATAGTAGTTATATTCTTGTATATAGGGGCGGTATTATAGTAGTTATATTCTTGTATATAGGAGCAGTATTATAGTAGTTATATTCTTGTATATAGGGGGCAGTAATATAGTAGTTATATTCTTGTATATAGGGGGCAGTATTATAGTAGTTATATTCTTGTATATAGGGGCAGTATTATAGTAGTTATATTCTTGTATATAGGGAGCAGTATTATAGTAGTTATATTCTTGTATATAGGGGCAGTATTATAGTAGTTATATTCTTGTATATAGGGGCAGTAATATAGTAGTTATATTCTTGTATATAGGGGGCAGTATTATAGTAGTTATATTCTTGTATATAGGGGCAGTATTATAGTAGTTATATTCTTGTATATAGGGGGCAGCATTATAGTAGTTATATTCTTGTATATGGGGGCAGTATTATAGCAGTTATATTCTTGTATATAGAGGGCAGTATTATAGTAGTTATATTCTTGTATATAGGGGCAGTAATATAGTAGTCATATTCTTGTATATAGGGGCAGTATTATAGTGTCAGGGATCATTACTATGTATATTGTCTGAAAAATATTATCCTCACATATATGTATATACATTTCAGTCCTTTGTGTAATATACTGATATATATAACAAGTTCTTTGTTCATGTCGTACACACCTATGGAAGACACCGCCCCCTGGAATGCAAAGAGGAGTGTGCAGAAGAATGTATAGCAAAAGTTACAGCAGAAGAGCCAATGGAATTCAAGCAAGTCACACATCTATAGGGAGGGGCATGTGTCTTCTCTGTGTGTGTTTCTTTGTTCTGAATAAAGGGCAGTTCCTCCTGGCTGACATTGAAGCTGTACCTCAGACATTTGTGTGGTGTACTTCTTTCCAGGCATGCCTTCAGCTTTCAATTTACAGAGGTGGTTATTCGGTGTGAAATACGGACCTGACATTAGTAGTTATATTCTTGTATATAGGGGGCAGTATTATAGTAGTTATATTCCTGTATATAGGGGGCAGTATTATAGTAGTTATATTCCTGTATATAGGGGGCAGTATTATAGCAGTTATATTCTTGTATATAGGGGGTAATATTATAGTAGTTATATTCTTGTATATAGGGGGCAGTATTATAGTAGTTATATTCTTGTTTATAGGGGGTAATATTATAGTAGTTATATTCTTGTATATAGGGTGCAGTATTATAGTAGTTATAGTCTTGTATATAGGGGCATTATTATAGTAGTTATATTCTTGTATATAGGGGGCAGTATTATAGTAGTTATATTCCTGTATATAGGGGGCAGTATTATAGTAGTTATATTCCTGTATATAGGGGGCAGTATTATAGCAGTTATATTCTTGTATATAGGGGGTAATATTATAGTAGTTATATTCTTGTATATAGGGGGCAGTATTATAGTAGTTATATTCTTGTTTATAGGGGGTAATATTATAGTAGTTATATTCTTGTATATAGGGTGCAGTATTATAGTAGTTATAGTCTTGTATATAGGGGCATTATTATAGTAGTTATATTCTTGTATATAGGGGGCAGTGGAAAATAGTACACTAGTGGACTAAAGGTATTTGACATAGTTTTTCGTTTAATTCAACTCTTGGCCTAACTGACAGCCAATATCCTTATGTACAGTGAAGGAAATAAGTATTTGATCCCTTGCTGATTTTGTAAGTTTGCCCACTGTCAAAGTCATGAACAGTCTAGAATTTTTAGGCTAGGTTAATTTTACCAGTGAGAGATAGGTTATATAAAAAAAAAAAAAAAAAAAGAAAATCACATAGTCAAAATTATATATATTTATTTGCATTGTGCACAGAGAAATAAGTATGTGATCCCCTACCAACCATTAAGAGTTCAGCCTCCTCCAGACCAGTTACACGCTCCAAATCAACTTGGTGCCTGCATTATAGACAGCTCGTACATGGTCACCTGTATAAAAGACTCCTGTCCACAGACTCAATGAATCAGTCTGACTCTAACCTCTACAACATGGGCAAGACCAAAGCGCTTTCTAAGGATGTCAGGGACAAGATCATAGACCTGCACAAGGCTGGAATGGGCTACAAACCCATAAGTAAGACGCTGGGTGAGAAGGAGACAACTGTTGGTGCAATAGTAAGAAAATGGAAGACATACAAAATGACTGTCAATCGACATCGATCTGGGGCTCCATGCAAAATCTCACCTCGTGGGGTATCCTTGATCCTGAGGAAGGTGAGAGCTCAGCCGAAAACTACACGGGGGGAACTTGTTAATGATCTCAAGGCAGCTGGGACCACAGTCACCAAGAAAACCATTGGTAACACATTATGCCGTAATGGATTAAAATACTGCAGTATTACAAAGATTACAAAGATAAAGTCCCGTATTGTCACTCATGTCGCAAAAAAAAAAAAAGTTAGTCAAATTACTTTCGGAAAACAATCGTAACTGCCTTTTTTGTATTATGCACTCTTTCTTCTTTTTTTTTTTCCTTTCTCTTTCTGTAATGTTTTTACTGTATTGGTTGAATAGTGGAAAAGACAATTTAATACTTAAAGAGTCTCTGTCACCAGATTATAAGTGTCCTGTCTCCTACATAAGGAGATCGGCGCTGTAATGTAGGTGACAGTAATGCTTTTTATTTAAAAAAACGATCTTTTTTCACAACTTTAGGAGCGATTTTGGTGTATGCTAATGAGCTTTCTTAATGCCCAAGTGGGCGTACTTTTACTTTAGACCAAGTGGGCGTTGTACAGAGGAGTGCATGACGCTGACCAATCGGCATCATGCACTCCTCTCCATTCATTTACACTGCACTAGCGATATAGTTATATCACTATGTGCAGCCTCATACACAAGCCCTAACATTACTAGTGTCCTGATAATGAATACACATGACCATCCAGCCTGGACGTCATGTGTACTCAGAATCCTGACACTTCTGACTCTTTTTTGAGAGATTCCGGCAAGTGAAACCAAATCTCGCGAGATTACGGAGGTAAATGAGATTTGGTTTCACTTGCCAATATATAATTTTGACAATGTGATTTTCAGATAATCTCTCACTGGTAAAATTAACCTAGCCTAAAAATTCTAGACTGTTCATGTCTTTGACAAAATAATCAAGGGATCAAATACTTATTTCCTTCACTGTATGTATATATATATATATATATAGATTTTAGACAACCTCTGTACCGTGTGATTTTGGTTGCAGCAGTGATGTTTGTCTCAATTGTGATTGGAGCTGAGACATTAAATCTGCGATCACCTTGAGAAGAGTGAAGGACTGTTTTTGTTTTTTTCGTTAACCTTTTTCTAAAACAATAGATTAAATCAATTCTAAACAAAACTTTGTGCTCAGAATGTCATTTCCAGGTCAGTGACTGTGGCTGGGACATCCAGAGAGGACTATAAATAACGGCACTGCGTATACTCCGCTCTACCTGTCCTAGATTCTGCAGGGACAAGCACACAAACAGGTGGATTGGGGACAGTGTTGAATAGTGTTTGGACTGTATCAGGAACTACAGGAATTTTATGTCAGGAGGTTTTACAGCAGCTGATGAAACACAAACGTTTGCCAATCAAAGGGGCAAAAAATGTTTCTGAAGACATTTGCAGGTCCAAAGAGTTCCATTCCTGGCATTTTGTAGAATTTTTCCAAAAAGTTTCTGGTCTTTGCCCCCTGGGACAGTATATCCAGGTTTATGCAGGTTTACTCCTATATTTATAACCCGGGAAACCGGACATGTTCATAGCCAACAATGGAGTTTTTTTTAGGGGTGCACATACTTTTGACTCATATTTTTGAAAGTGTACACTATCCTTAAAGTGCAGCGCCTCTTTGGCAGCATTCATGAGGTTTAGAATATCTGGTGAGTGGAGCCGCCGAGTTCAGTTTTTTGCAGGCAAAAAAAAATAAATCTGCCTCAAAACTCCATTCGCTAGCGCTGTGGGTCTTTTCTGCCTCCCATTAGAGCAGTTTTTTTTTGGGGGGGGGGTTCATGTGTGGCTGTGAGCCGCCTGGGGGAGAATCTCCTCTGCCTCCTCTTGAAATCAATTGAGGGCATTTTGGGTTATTTGTCGGCGCTGATTCAGACGCGGTTTCCAAGTCAAAGTCAGTGCCAAAAAACCTTTGTGTGAACTGACCCTACTTCTCTCCTAACACTTCTGAAGGTGTAGCTGCGTTGTTTATATTAATGTTTTTGCCGGGTTTCTTGGGGGGGCCAGTACTTATCACTATAACATGTACACGGGTAACTCTTTCTCCCTAGTGTCCTGCGCTGGTTTTATAGTCAGACTTTCCCATTAATTATTGGAGCGTTTTACTCTTTTATCAATACAACAACTTCACTAACTGAACATTAGTAAAAATCATTCCACAGAGTCAGAGGAAGACGAGATTTATACCTCACCAACACGGGAGTGAAACAGAAATCATAAAACAAGCTTATACTAGTGAGATGGAGGAAAACTGTACTTACCCCAAATCATAGACAAATGTCATTACTTACAATGGGCTCCATTAGGTAGCTCTTCAAATATATTATCCTTATACTGATCCGGCGTTACATCCTGTATTATACTCCAGAGCTGCACTCACTATTCTGCTGGTGGAGTCACTGTGTACATACATTACTTATCCTGTACTGATCCGGCGTTATATCCTGTATTATACTCCAGAGCTGCACTCACTATTCTGCTGGTGGAGTCACTGTGCACATAAATTACATTACTAATTCTGTACTGATCCTGAGTTACATCCTGTATTATCCGTCAGAGCTGCACTCACTATTCTGCTGGTGAAGTCACTGTGTACATACATTACTTATCCTGTACTGATCCTGAGTTATATCCTGTATTATACTCCAGAGCTGCACTCACTATTCTGCTGGTGGAGTCACTGTGCACATAAATTACATTACTAATTCTGTACTGATCCTGAGTTACATCCTGTATTATCCGTCAGAGCTGCACTCACTATTCTGCTGGTGAAGTCACTGTGTACATACATTACTTATCCTGTACTGATCCTGAGTTATATCCTGTATTATACTCCAGAGCTGCACTCACTATTCTGCTGGTGGAGTCACTGTGTACATACATTACATTACTTATCCTGTACTGATCCTATGTACACAGTGACTCCACCAGCAGAATAGTGAGTGCAGCTCTGGAGTATAATACAGGATGTAACTCAGGATCAGTACAGGATAAGTAGTGTATGTGCACAGTGACTCCAGCAGAATAGTGAGTTCAGCTCTGGGGTATAATACAGGATAAGTAATGTAATGTATGTACACAGTGACTCCACCAGCAGAATAGTGAGTGCAGCTCTGGGGTCACTGTGTACATACATGACATTACTTAGCCAGTACTGACCCTGAGATACATGTATTAGGGTATGTGCACATGATATCGACCATTACGCCTGAAATTACGGAGCGGTTTACAGGTCGTCGGCACAGTTCGTCGGCAAACCCATTCAAATGAATGGGCAGATGTTTGCCGACGTATTAGAGCCATATTTTCAGGCGTAAATCGAGGAATAATACGCCTTGTTTACGCAAGAAAATAGGTCGTGTGAACCCAGCCTTATACTCCAGAGCTGTATTCACAATTATGCAGGCTTCCGAACGGAACTCTCCCAGTATTCCCTGCTTGTTCAGTGTCTGTGCTCTGCTTTTTCGCATTCTAGTAAAACATAAAATTTACCAAAATGCACAACTCCACAGCTATAACTTTTTCTTGCCGGTTATGCGTTCAACACGGCGCTTACATAAAGTTCAATGATAAACAGGGTCGACCCTACAATACTGATGAATAAGAATAAACTCAATGCTGACAAATCACAAAAAATCCAACAAAGCGCAATTTATTAGTTTTGGCAACCAGTTCTCACAAGTCATCAGTGTGTGGACAGAGAGGAGTCTGAGAAACAGATACAGTAACCTCAAGTGGTGTAAACAGTATTACAGTACAAGTCTGCAACCCAGGGGGCACATTTATTTGGTTTGAGGACCCCCACACCCTAGAGTTGCCAGATATTCACTTGTAGCTCTATTAAATTCAGCAGCGCTATATAATAAGCCGCTGCCTGCCCCCTCCCCATATAGTTCTTTCTTAAAGGGGGTTTACCATGAAACCTTTATGGTGCATTAATTACATAAGAGTGTGATCAGAGGAGCTAAGACCACCGGCGACCCCTTCACCTTTTTAAAATACTTGTCCACTATTCCTCCATTACAGGGAGGAATCATTGTATTATTGCCCAGAGCTGCAATGTGATATTAAATAGTAGTAACGCATTCACAATTCTGCAGGACTCAGAGCTGAACTCTTCCAGCACCCCCTGCTTGTTCATTGTCAGCAGCGCTTCCTCTGATGATTTGCATTCTGGGAAGTATCATCAATAGACTGGATAATGTACAGTCATCATCAAGTGTAAGAACTGCCCCCTACACTACAGGAGCTCAGCTTAGTTGTTAGGGTTGTGTCTGACATCCAATTTCATATTGAAAACTGTCAACAACCAGCAGAATAGTGAGTGCAGCTCTGGAGTATAATAAAGCCTGTAACTCATGATCAGTATAAAGTAATGTTATGTAGTTACAAAAGAAAATCTACGCCAAGTTTATGAAGCAGGTGCAAAATTTCATAACCCAAAGGAAAACTATCGGCCAAACTGTGCCAGGCCTTCCCAGATATACGTTGGGGGGGGGGGGGGTGAAGGGTACTAGAGGGCAGCATTGGCATTAAATTCACATACACCCGTGATCTATTTTTGGGAGTTAAATAAACATCACATACAAGTGGTGCATTAAAAAAAAGTCTGCAAAATTTCACATCTTTA
This sequence comes from Rhinoderma darwinii, assembly GCF_050947455.1. Classification (NCBI taxonomy): domain Eukaryota; kingdom Metazoa; phylum Chordata; class Amphibia; order Anura; family Rhinodermatidae; genus Rhinoderma; species Rhinoderma darwinii. Next base: position 88,525,558 of record NC_134695.1, read on the forward strand.
TGATGCCCCCCCAGTGTATCTGTCACCCTGCTGCAGAGAATAGCACCTGTGTGTACACCCCGAAGTGTAGGTTCTTTGGCCAAACATATACAATTGGTGCAGGAAGACGTCTGTCCTTGTGCTTAGTGAATAAATATATATTTTTTAAAAAAGCAGCTTTAAGACATGAGTATTTAAAAGGATATACACAGACCGGCTCATGTTCACTGCTGGGACGATGCTGTCACTTTAAATACAGAGCTGACATGTGCTGCATCCAAGGGGCAACAAAAGTAAACCTGCCCAGATATTACAGCAACCCTGAGCGGACACAAGAGGGGCGTAAGGATCAGTAATATACAAGTGCAGAGCTCCATACAGGAACATCACAAAACCCAACTCCACCAAGAATTGTTATGCTTGCATTTCAATTTCTCACCATATAAGACCTCTGCTTGCCCATCTATACGAATATTTTTGCTTGCATCCAGAGGGTTTGTAGTTTGTTACAATGTACCTATGTAGACAATCCCCTGTGAACTGAACAGAGATATCAGACTGGAGTCTGGCATTGGAGATTTGTGCTGCTGCTATCACCAGCACTGATACATTGTAACAAACCCATAACTGTGTAAGGCTGGATTCACACATGCAGTTTTTTTGTTTGTTTTTAAGCTTAAACAGGGGTGGATCAAAAAGAATTAAGACATTCTTGTCCTTTATTCTCTTCCTTCGATATAAAAAAAATTATATATCCCCCTATAGGATTAGACACGATTACATCAGAGTGTATCTGCCCATATACTGGTCCGTCCATCATGACAGTAGCTGCAGGCGATGCATTTTTGCTCGGAGTATCTCTTAAAATTCTTTTAATATCGGCCTCCCAAAGGTCTACATTCAGCTGAGGATTTGTTCACACAGCGTTTTTTTGGGAAGCAGGAAAAAAAACCTGCCTCAAAATTTCCTTCACGTTTTTGAGGCAGACTTTGCCACGCACGCATCAGATGAGGCTTTTTTTTTTTCTTTAGTAAATTAACAAACCGCTCCGAACGAAGAGTGCGTACAACTAAGTCTTCTTGTAATATAAAGCTTGTTTCTAACTCTCCAAATTCAGCCAGGAATGTAAAGCATGGAGAAGCGCTCACTGGAAGACCCAGCCCATGCATGGATTATTCCCTGTCCATCGATTTCAATAGGGACCATGTAATGCTTCATTCCTCCTATGGTGGCGCTGCAGGCAAAGTAAACACTCACAAGAGACCTTCACAGATTACAACGGATCAATGGAGATCGCAGAAGAGACCATCCTAACCAAAAGGAATTGTTCAAATCGGGCAACACCTTTATGTTTTGGGCTCCAGCATATGACGAGACCACCGCAATAGCGTGAACAATTTCTCATAAATTTTGTTCAAAGCCATCCCCAGTCCTCCACGTAGGACGACAGGTGAGCAATTACAAAAAAGGAGGTGCAAAATGCAATTAAAAAGAATGGTCATATGTACAATGTGCAATTGACATAATTTAAATAGGATGTTTGATAACGGAGAACGGACACTTAAAGACAATGTGAATCAAGTGCGGAGATGTTCAGTCAGAACAGGAACGTTCCGAAGCTTCCCTTCCCGTTACGTTTAAACTGGTTATCGGCTATGGAGACAAACATCTCCTGGGACATGATCTGCTCCTCGTCGGCTTTAGTGATCCCTAAGGTGCTGAGTCTTTTCTTGTGGATCATGGTCTTTCTTCGAGAGTTTGCAGTTAGTTCCGAGACGATGGCCTGGTTTCCATCCACCTCCTCGCTGGCAATGCAGAAGTCGCTTGTTACCTCAGAGAGGGTGGGACCGTGCTCCCCGTCTGCAGGGAGGTGGTCGGCCTCACCGTCTAGAACAGGCTCAGAGGAAAGTGGGGTGCCATTATCCTCAGTGTGACCCTCATTGTCTTCTGCCTGCATAACCTCATCAGATTCCGGCTGTATCACATCTGATGTTCCATTATCTTCTGCTACATTACTATCCAAATTATTACCTGGGGAGGGACATAAAAATTTAATTTTTACTATTAATATAGCACTAGAATATTCCACATGGTTATACGGAGACGGCACTCACATTTAATCTTACACAAACCCTTCTGTGTGGTGTAGTATAGAGGAGCCGTCAGCTCTCCTGTGTGGTGTAGTATAGAGGAGCCGTCAGCTCTCCTGTGTGGTGTAGTATAGAGGAGCCGTCAGCTCTCCTGTGTGGTGTAGTATAGAGGAGCCGTCAGCTCTCCTGTGTGGTGTAGTATAGAGGAGCCGTCAGCTCTCCTGTGTGGTGTAGTATAGAGGAGCCGTCAGCTCTCCTGTGTGGTGTAGTATAGAGGAGCCGTCAGCTCTCCTGTGTGGTGTAGTATAGAGGAGCCGTCAGCTCTCCTGTGTGGTGTAGTATAGAGGAGCCGTCAGCTCTCCTGTGTGGTGTAGTATAGAGGAGCCGTCAGCTCTCCTGTGTGGTGTAGTATAGAGGAGCCGTCAGCTCTCCTGTGTGGTGTAGTATAGAGGAGCCGTCAGCTCTCCTGTGTGGTGTAGTATAGAGGAGCCGTCAGCTCTCCTGTGTGGTGTAGTATAGAGGAGCCGTCAGCTCTCCTGTGTGGTGTAGTATAGAGGAGCCGTCAGCTCTCCTGTGTGGTGTAGTATAGAGGAGCCGTCAGCTCTCCTGTGTGGTGTAGTATAGAGGAGCCGTCAGCTCTCCTGTGTGGTGTAGTATAGAGGAGCCGTCAGCTCTCCTGTGTGGTGTAGTATAGAGGAGCCGTCAGCTCTCCTGTGTGGTGTAGTATAGAGGAGCCGTCAGCTCTCCTGTGTGGTGTAGTATAGAGGAGCCGTCAGCTCTCCTGTGTGGTGTAGTATAGAGGAGCCGTCAGCTCTCCTGTGTGGTGTAGTATAGAGGAGCCGTCAGCTCTCCTGTGTGGTGTAGTATAGAGGAGCCGTCAGCTCTCCTGTGTGGTGTAGTATAGAGGAGCCGTCAGCTCTCCTGTGTGGTGTAGTATAGAGGAGCCGTCAGCTCTCCTGTGTGGTGTAGTATAGAGGAGCCGTCAGCTCTCCTGTGTGGTGTAGTATAGAGGAGCCGTCAGCTCTCCTGTGTGGTGTAGTATAGAGGAGCCGTCAGCTCTCCTGTGTGGTGTAGTATAGAGGAGCCGTCAGCTCTCCTGTGTGGTGTAGTATAGAGGAGCCGTCAGCTCTCCTGTGTGGTGTAGTATAGAGGAGCCGTCAGCTCTCCTGTGTGGTGTAGTATAGAGGAGCCGTCAGCTCTCCTGTGTGGTGTAGTATAGAGGAGCCGTCAGCTCTCCTGTGTGGTGTAGTATAGAGGAGCCGTCAGCTCTCCTGTGTGGTGTAGTATAGAGGAGCCGTCAGCTCTCCTGTGTGGTGTAGTATAGAGGAGCCGTCAGCTCTCCTGTGTGGTGTAGTATAGAGGAGCCGTCAGCTCTCCTGTGTGGTGTAGTATAGAGGAGCCGTCAGCTCTCCTGTGTGGTGTAGTATAGAGGAGCCGTCAGCTCTCCTGTGTGGTGTAGTATAGAGGAGCGGTCAGCTCTCCTGTGTGGTGTAGTATAGAGGAGCGGTCAGCTCTCCTGTGTGGTGTAGTATAGAGGAGCGGTCAGCTCTCCTGTGTGGTGTAGTATAGAGGAGCTGTCACCTCTCCTGTGTGGTGTAGTATAGAGGAGCGGTCAGCTCTCCTGTGTGGTGTAGTATAGAGGAGCGGTCAGCTCTCCTGTGTGGTGTAGTGTAGAGGATCTGTCAGCTCTCCTGTGTGGTGTAGTGTAGAGGATCTGTCAGCTCTCCTGTGTGGTGTAGTGTAGAGGATCTGTCAGCTCTCCTGTGTGGTGTAGTGTAGAGGATCTGTCAGCTCTCCTGTGTGGTGTAGTGTAGAGGATCTGTCAGCTCTCCTGTGTGGTGTAGTGTAGAGGATCTGTCAGCTCTCCTGTGTGGTGTAGTGTAGAGGAGCTGTCAGCTCTCCTGTGTGGTGTAGTATAGAGGAGCTGTCAGCTCTCCTGTGTGGTGTAGTGTAGAGGATCTGTCAGCTCTCCTGTGTGGTGTAGTATAGAGGAGCTGTCAGTTCTCCTGTGTGGTGTAGTATAGAGGAGCTGTCAGTTCTCCTGTGTGGTGTAGTATAGAGGATCTGTCAGTTCTCCTGTGTGGTGTAGTATAGAGGATCTGTCAGCTCTCCTGTGTGGTGTAGTATAGAGGAGCTGTCAGTTCTCCTGTGTGGTGTAGTATAGAGGAGCTGTCAGTTCTCCTGTGTGGTGTAGTATAGAGGATCTGTCGGATCTCCTGTGTGGTGTAGTATAGAGGAGCGGTCAGCTCTCCTGTGTGGTGTAGTATAGAGGAGCGGTCAGCTCTCCTGTGTGGTATAGTATAGAGGAGCGGTCAGCTCTCCTGTGTGGTATAGTATAGAGGAGCGGTCAGCTCTCCTGTGTGGTATAGTATAGAGGAGCTGACAGCTCTCCTGTGTGGTATAGTATAGAGGAGCTGACAGCTCTCCTGTGTGGTGTAGTGTACAGGATCTGTCAGCTCTTCTGTGTGGTGTAGTGTAGAGGATCTGTCAGCTCTCCTGTGTGGTGTAGTATAGAGGAATATGTGAACTCACCCTCCTGCCCGGTCTCAGCCATCAGTCCATCCAGCACAGCCCCCGGCTTCACCAGCAGCACAGCGTAGCCTTCATTGTTATGGATAACATTGTTTTCAAGAGTGATTTGGGGAAGATCGTGCACCTCATCGATGAAGTCCTGAAAATACCAACACAGGGATCAAGCTGAATGTTAAACTAGTAAACCCAAATACCACCGATTCATATATGGAACATAACGGATATATTGTAACGAGTAACACAAGACAAAAAAAAAAAAAAAAAAAAAAAACTAAAATTACATATTTACAGCAAGAATGAAATACTGATCTGTCTTCGCCTTCCAATCCCAGCAAGACCCACAACCCCTGCAAAGGAGCAGAATTGAGAAACGATCATATGGAAAGTTCTCCCCCTCTAGGACACCATTTACTTACCGTGAAGCGAGCCTGTAACCGTTCTTCTCCCATCTGTTCAACCCTTTTTTTTTTTTTTTTTAAATGCACCCACTCCCGCTGCAGGTCCGGCTTCTCTTACCCCCCATGTAGGACTGACGGACAATACCTTGATGAGGATCCCGTCTCTGCAGTGGTGAATGCCGTTGTCAATCAGGCTGCAGTTGCTTCCAGGATAGATCTCCACCCCAGCGCCCTGCATCAAACATGGACAAGGTGAAAAGCCATACAGGCAGGAGCAGCCAATCAGCAAGCAGCTCTTGTGATGACGATTCAGAGGAATTATCCTTTAAGGGGTTCTCTCATAATCAATACTGATCACCCATCCACAGGCTAGGTAATAAAGATCTGATCGGTGGGGGCCTGACCGCTGGGAACCCCACAAATTACGAGAACGGGCTTACCTTACCTGGGAGCCTCATAGGAATAGAGCTGTAGTGAGCATGCTCTGCCACCGCTACATTCATTTTTATGGGCTGCCGAAGATCGTGCTCGACGGCACCATAGAATTGAATGGATCGGTAAGCCCGTCCTTGCGATCAGTGGGGGTTCCTGCGGTCGGACCCCCACAGATCAGATATTCATCACCTAATATAGATTAAGGATTATGGGAAAACCCCTTTTAATGTCCTAGAGTCATGATATCCAATATACTCCTCGCAGTCGTCCTCCTTACCTTTGCTCCATACAAGTCGCAATACTTCATCACCAACTCTGCACACTTCTTCACCGTGATGCCAGTCGTGTCGCATTGTAACACACAGTTCTCCAGCTCGGTCTTACCACAGAGGATGCCTACATAATACAGAGGAAGTTCAGACCAAACGCAGGGAATAGAGCAGCAGCCCACCGCAAAAAAACAAAAAACAGAGCTCCAAACACCTGCATTACTGAGCTCTAGTCACTTTCGATTGATTGACTTTCTGCTAAACTTGTGATTATATACTACAAGCAGAGCTGCAGTGTAAAGCATGGTTGAGTGACCGTGTCACGGTCTCAACAACTGAAAAGCAAGAGGTGGATTTAAAACTTCATACTCCAATAGACAAGTCGCTGACTATAGCTGTGCCCTACAGCACCCAGAGGTGGTGACGGACATAACCAACCCCAAAACTGGAGATTACATTTAAAAAAAATAAATTGAAATTGATCTGAGGTTCCATTCACTTACTGACTATGCCTTCCACTGCATTGTGCTGGATAAGCTTCACGTTTGAGACTTTCACATGGGCGCCGGAACATTCCACAAACTTGTCTCCTTTCCCTTTCTTCTCTATGATGATGTCATCGGGCATCCCGTAGCCTGGAAGAGGGAAAACGTAAATCCAAAAACATCTAATAATGACATCAAAAATACCCTGATCTGACAAAAAAATCCTAGTGAAGCCGACTGGACGAAGGGTCATAACTCTGGCCCCTAGAGATCATTGGAGGGGGGGGGGGGGGTCTCATTGACCAGAATATCTAAGATGTGAACCCCCTCCAAGAAACTAGTGCGTGCCAATTGCTCTCTGTAAATAGTCCGTCATACTGACCACGGAGGGCAAGTGCCACCTTAGCCCGTCACTCAGGTCTATTGTATGAATGCCTGGACTCACTATGGCTATTTTTCAGCCCTATAGGGGTTTAAGCACTAAAGCTTCCATGTTATTACCTTCTATACGTATAGAGTCCGCTATGCAAATCTGACTGTATACAAAGTAATGGCCGGGACAGACCAAGACCAAATCTCCATCAAAGCACGCGGCCGCAGCCTCCAGGATATCCTTGTGGAACTAAGAACGAGAAAAGTATTAAAAACATGAAGTCACAACCTAGCAGAAAAGATGAAGACGATGAAGAGGATGATGAGGATGATGATGGACTAGTGCCCCCCTGAGACATCAGGCAGTACTGGACAATCCTCCGATCAATGAGACATGGTCTATGTGTTTCTGGAAGTAGCGCTGGTCTGCAAGTACTATGGTGGGGACCTGCCGATTATCCCATTTGGGTGTGATCTGGGGGTCAGTATTACTAGTGTCCTACGGTCTATGGCTCTAAAAGTACGATACATGGAGAGCCAACCTCTGGGACCCCCAGCATTGCCGAGAACAAGGGACTGCAAGTCCCCAGCTGGTTTGTTGACCGCAACTGCGCAGACTCTCCATAGAAATGAATTGGGTGAATAGTGCTCGGCTGCTTCGGACGGTTCCACTCAATGCCAATTGTTCGGCTGAGAACAGAGACTGGAGGGTCCCTGGTTCTTGGCAACAATAAGGCCTTGTTCACACAGCACGTATTTGACACATCAAAAACGCATGATTTAAGCTTCCCCCTGACATCAATAGGAAAGCAGTTAGTGCATACGTCTTGTTTTTTTAATGCGCATTTAAAAAAAACGCATCAGGTCTACATCACGCACCCAGAAAACGCAACGAAATCGCATCCAAATAACCGGCAGTTTAAAAAGCGCTTTACAAAAAGTTAGCCTTCTTTTCTCTACATGATTACACGTCGCGTTTTGAGCACCGTGTGAACAAGGCCTAAGAATCGGAGAGGTCTGCCATTCTTTTGACTTTTCTAGGTTATATAAGAAGAAATGGTTAATATGGGACGAGGGGTATTCCGGGACTAAAACATGGATGGCCTATCCTTAGAACCAGCCATTGTTTGATCGGTGGAGCACCGCGACCCCTTAGTTTCTGGCGATTGTTCCCCGACGATCAAGCACTGATCACCTATTCTAGAAGGCGCTTTTACACGGTACAGTTATCGGGCAAACGCTCGTTCATCGGCTGATCGTATCGTTTATGCTGCAAGAAATATTATCGTTGTCGGCAGCAAATCTCGAGACGTGCTGCCGACATGATAGAAATGTATGGGGACGAGTGATCATATTAATCGCTCGTCACCATACAGCGCCCCTTGTGGAAGGAGCAAACGAGTGCCGATCAACGTGCTACTTTGTAGATCGGCGCTCGTTTGCACTGCCCATGTCGGGCCTAGTAAGAGGACCCTTAGGATCTTCATTAAAGGAACAGTGTCATCAGAAATTATTTTTTTATATGTTAAAGATGTTAGTGCTTTATTAAAAACTTTTATATTTATTTGTGTGTTTGTGTTTTACTTTTTCTTATTTTTACACTTTTTCTTCCCTATGGGGGCTGCCATTTTTTGTTCCATTTCTGTATGTGTTGATTAACGACACATACAGACATGGAATACGGCAGCCACAGTCCCATAGGGACTGCGAACGGCTCCCGTCCCATTGACTTCAGTGAACGGCGTCTGTGTGGGAACTGCGCATGCGCCGCTCCCACACAGTCCAATTCGAAATTGGCGCCGTCCGGCGCCATTTTCCTGTGGACCGGAAGTCGCGGCCGGACAGTAATATTACTACTTCCGGTCGCGGCTTCCGGATTTGTGCACTTGGACCAGCGGCAGCAGACGGAGCGGACGGGCCGGAGGGAGCCGCGGCGGCAGGAGCAGGTAAGAGATTTCAATGTATGTTCGTGTTTGTGTGTGTTTACTACTGTATGTAAACCTACTACACTGTGTTAGCTCAAAAAATGGCGACACACAGTGTAGGAGGTTACACCGTTCAAACCCCTCGTTTATCCCGGCACTAGCCAGGATAAAGGAGGGGGGGATGCTGAGAGCTCACTAGAGCGAGGGCTTTTTACCCAATTTTGCAATGCTGCAATTTTGGGAATAGCTCCATCTAGTGACCAAAAATGGGTAATATTATAAATTAGAATTAATTTATAATATTTCCTGACTCGTGAAAAAAATAAAAAAAATTTGAACAATGTTTAATCACCCACACACTAAATGTTTAATTTAAAAAAAAAAAAAAAACATGTTTTTCTGGCAACACATTACCTTTAAGGACCTAGGACAAAGATAAGGAATTTCTCAGGGATGAATATGGCTGGTGAATGCAGGACTCTGACCACCCTCCAGGGGGCAGTCACACACCACATATACAGATAAAGATTTTTCCTTTACCTGAATTTCCTGACTTTGGCCGCAGGATTCCGGCTCCAGACGCTCTCTGGTCAAACATGTCAACGTCTCAATGGACATACTTGAGGATACCACATGAATGACCCTTCCCCCCGTAGGTCGGGGACCCTTCTTTGTCAAGCTATAGGATCCTGTACTTTTCTGATAACAGAAGAGATACCTATAAGTAGAGAAGAGGGCACCATGAGCGTGCATTCTATTGGTCAGGTCACCCAGCCACCAGGTGGAGCCACTGAGCACTTAGTGCAAGTCAGATACCTCAGGAGGGGGTTTTCGATCAGTTTAAGTTTCCGCTTCAGATTCTCCAGCTCGCCGTCCATCTTCATGCCTTCGACCATAGAGATGTTGTCCAGCTCGCAGTCAGAATCCGAGTCCCTATTGGATAACGTGTTCCGGAGGCTGTTGAACTGGGAGTAAACTTGTTCACAGCGAGTCAGGATGGCGTGATATTCCGACACGAGCTCCGATGGGATCCGCTCCTCCAGAACGTCATAATGTCTGAAAAAGAGGGGGGAGGGGAACCCTGAAGTGGTTTAACACACAGAATCCCCTCCCGTCCAGTAACCTCATGTATGGCTCTTACAGGCGCAGCCGCGGTTCCGCGCATCTCGTGAAGTATTCAAAATAATCTTCTTCCTCTTCATCCCAGGAACGCCAAATGTTCTGGTAGAAAAATCTGCAAACGGACAAGGAAATCCCAATTAAACAGGAGACACAAGCACGCAGCCATTCCGCTTCCTTGCGCCTCCTACTTCCGGCAGGCGCCGCGTCTTTTTTTATTAATTACCAGGTGCAGCACCGTACGTTTCGTCGTGGCAGCTCAGTGCCATTCAAGTAAATAGCAGAGCTGCAATACCAGGCACAGCCACAACTAACTGTACGGCGCTGTGCCTGGTAAACAATAAGGGGGAGGATCTGATCGGGATGGCCGATCCGAAGGCTAGACCATCAATATTATAGTCAAAAAACACTTTAAAAGTTGAACCGGTGACTAAACTATAGACATTTTCCTGATGTCCTTAACCCCTTAAGGACACGGCCAATTTTGGTCTTGAGGACAGAACAATTTTTTTTATATTTCCCTCTTTGCATCCAGACGCTCATAACTCTTTTTATACGACGTAGTTGTGAGACTGTTTTTTTGCGGGACGAGTTGTACTTTTTGTAGGAACCATTTTTTGGTACAAATACATAAGTTTAATTTATATAAATTTTTATTTTGGCAAAAATGCAGAAAGAAATCTGTTCCGCTGCAATTTTTTTTTTTTTACACCGATCATAAATAATGTTTAAAACATTGGTTGTTACGGTCGTGGCGATACCAAATATGTCTATATTATTTCATGTTTTGGGACTTATATTTTAAAAAGTTTATTTTACTTTTTTTTTATTTTTTATTTAACACTAATTTAACTTTTTTTTTTTTTAATCCCATAAAGCAATTTTTCATTTAGATTTTTTAACTGTAATGTACTGGCCCTTTATCTATATACTGATTGTACACAGGCAGTTGTTAGGCAGAATGCTCGTCCTAATGCGCGAAGCACCCGCCGCTCAGGACGGAATTCTCGTCCTGTGTCGGCAACCAGTTAAAGGGGTCCTCTACTTTTATTTATTTCTACAAATACCTGATTGCCGTAGCAGGAGGATGAAGAAAAACAACGTTTGAGCGCTAAATAGCCGCCTTGCCCCTTCTCTGCAGATACAGTTTGGCCTTCAGCTGAAGATCTAAACAGTCAACAGGACGGTTGCTAGGGACATCCTGCATAGCAACCCCATATAAAAGGCTGTTAAAAAAAAAAGAAAAAAAAAAAAAAAAAGGAAGAAACCAGACTGTCTGCGCTGACAGAAGAGACGCGCAGACGTTACACCGCGCCGTCCCTCATGTATTACTAATCAGATTTTCCTAAAAATGAATTTCGATGGCGAGCTTATTTATTTGACGTGCTGGTCAGCTGATCATGGAAGGCGCAAAGAGGTGGCGCAGGAGCAGACTAGTGGCACCAAGTGGGGGGGAGAAGCAAATCCCCAACCTATGGGTCGTGTATACGAAGATTTAAAGGGGCTGTACCAGATTCGCCAATCATCACCTATCCACGCGATATGTCATAATGGTCTGATCGGTGGGACCCCAACCGATTGCGAGAACGCAGGTCCTGAACCCCCAGATCCTCCTCACCGCTCAATGGCAGTGAGAAGGGTATTGAATGGAACGCGGTCGAGCTCGAGTGCGGCCGCTCTATTCAGAGTCTATGGGATAACGGAAACGGCGCTCTGCCGTTTCAGTCAGTCCCATTAACGACGAATAGAGAGGCAGCCACGCTCGTCCTCCACACCAGGCTCGACCTCAGCGAGGAGGATCTGGGGGTTCGGGACCCCTGTTTTCGCATTCCCCTTTAATATAAGAGACCAGTCTCTTCACCCACCTGACATGTTCTATAGACATCGCGGTCTGGTCGTATTCCCCCGAATCATTGAACACCACGTGGAGCTCCTGGAGGGGGATCTGCTGTTCCTTAACGTCCAACAGGTCGCGGATACTCTGCTCATTGACACAATCCACACGACACTCACATAAGAACGGCTCGCACGGCTGTACCGCTGCTTTCAGGCTGGAGCAGGACAAGCCGGTCACCTGCCCAGATAAAGCATTTTCGGTTAAGTAACCTTGAAATTTAAAAGGGGTTGTCAGAGATCATAAAAACAGGACCACTTTCTTCCAAAAACAGCGCCACACTTGCCCACAGGTTGTGTGTGGTATTGCAGCTGTAATACATTTACTTTAATGGAGCAGAGCTGCAATACCAGACACAACCTGTGGACAAGTGTGGCGCTCTTTCAGGAAGCAAGCAGCCATGTGTTTGTAATCCTGTACAACCCCTAAGAAAAACTATGCAACTTTCTTCCATACTTTGCCACTTTCAAGATCTATTCTTGATGTCAGTGAATGGGAATCTTCTTGTTCAGTTAGAAAATCAGGTCCTGACCTTAGACCTGTTCACACAGCTGCAGCGTGTTACAATGTGTCAGTGCACATAAGAACTATCACTCTGGAGTCCAGGACATGGGAGATTAGTGCTGCGGATGTATTTATCTCACATAGGACGGTCTACGGGATTTCAGATTCGGAGTAGTAACAAGAAGGTCTCCATTCAATGTATGGCAGCAGAGATCTTTCATTTGGGGAGGATTTTTGATCGCGTGGCTCATACAAGAAAACACGTAATTTTAACAAATCGCATCAGAAATACGTGGAAATTTGTGGTAAAAATCACATTTAATTGACAAGAAACAAATTGCACAAACCTCTACAAGAACTTCGAAGATATCCGTGCGCCATATTGCCTTCCAGCCGGACGGTTCCAGGGCCCGTTCCAGGTACTCCGCTATAAAATCCGTCACCTCGGAGGGTTTACAGTCGCCTTTTAAAGGAATCGTAAGATGAAAGAGCTGCATCACCGAGGTCACCGGATCAGTCGTCCAAACAGAGGTTTAAAGGGTTGTCCAGGACTAGAAAAACATGGCTGCTTTCTACCAGAAACAGCGCCGCCTCTGTACATGGGTTGTGTGAGGTATTGCAGCTCATTGTCCCATGCACTTAGAGTCAAACTGCAATACCAGACACAAACTGTGGACAGTTGTGGCGCAATTTCTGGTAGAAAGCAGCCATGTTTATCTAATCCCGTCATTCATAGTCTCAGCTAGTGACTAAAGGAGGTTTCTACCTCCAATGGTCCTCTGATTAGAAATCTTCTCACGGTCTGCATGTAAGTCTTGGTGCGCCCTGTATTAAAGGGACAGTTCCAGGTCACGTTATGGCGTATCACTAGGATACCCTATAACGTTAATAGTTGGTGAAGGTCCAACATCTGGGAGCCCCACAGATCCCTAGAACAAAAGGGGCCTCAGGCCACTGACGCAGCTCCAGCTGAACTAGCAGCGTAGCTCCTCCATTCTGAGAATCAGCGGTGGTGCTGCAAGTCGTATCCCCACCAATCATTTGTACCAATGGGAAAAACCCCATTAACTGTTACAGTCAGGTCTCTACATTATAGCAGCTTGTAACTGTGCCCTCCATGACAACTTTTTTCCCAACACCAGAAAATGTGTCAGCCAGATATTTATTAAGTTCCCTTCACAGGCCTCAGCTGCATATACAACTATGCTCCACCCAGGCTAGGAAAAACGAAAAAAAAAAAGTTGCAGCAAGCTGTGTGCTGTACAGCAGAGGTACTGAAGCTTTCACATGTACTACATAAAGACTACGCGGAAACCACTTAAATATGTAGCAGACCCAAATTAAACGGGTTTTCTGGGCCTTTTTTTTTTTTTTTTAAGATCAATATCCGATCTGTGGGGATCGGACTCTGCGGTCCCCTTTACTTTTTACCAGGCACAGCGCCGTATGTTTGGTTGTGGCTGTGCCTGGTATTGCATTCAGGTGAATGGGACTGAGCCGCAGTACCAGTTATAGCCACTACTGAATTTACGGCGCTGTGCCTGGTAAACAATAAACTGGCCTCTTTACTCAGTGGATTGGTGGGGGGGCCGGGGGTCGGACCACCACTTATCTGATATTGATTGCCTATCCGAAGTACCGATCATCTACATCAAGTCCCAGAAAATCCCTTAAAAGGAATTTTACTATAGTTATGAAGAACCCTGGAGTCATCAGCACCCGGGACATGTCCTACAGCCGGGACTCACCCAGAAGATAGTCCTTGTAGGCCTCGAACCGCTCATAGAAGAGGAGGTTGCTGGTCTGGAATAGATCCGGAAACTGCAAATTTCCAGTTAAAACCCGTCGTGGAGACACCTTCCCGAGCTTCTTGTGACTCCCGTAGTCACTGTCCTCATCCTCCTGAAACAAGACTGGAGAGAAACGGAAACATAAACGTTATATAGGGTCATACTTTATGGGAGACGTTCTATTATAATAGATTTAATCATTTCCTAACTATTCTGGAGCGGTTACTCTAATGTTCCCATTGTTTGCACTGCTCAGCAGCTTCCTGGGGGCGGGGCCGCAGTGTGATTGACAGCTGGAGCATCTACAGCTCCTGTTATGCCACAATCCTGTGGTCGGGAGATCACTGCACAGGATCAGCACAGGTCGTAAATTGTTTAATGACGCCCGGGAGGATGAGCCGTTCTGTGAGTGATTAATCCTGAAGGAACGGAAAGATGGACGTGACATGCCGAAACATTCGTGACATTTAATAATAGTGTAGAGGTCCCTTTAAATGTCACTCACGTCAGTCAGTCTGCAAGTATGGACGTGTCCTCGAAGAATGTAGAGTATGACAGTATTATATATGTATGCAGCAGCTGTGCGTGTCCGTATAGACGTAAGAAACCCGCGCCTCCTGCGCCAAGCTGGAACTTTACAGGGTGCTAGAAACTAGGAGCGGCAACCGTCAACGCAAATGACACAGTCGCTAACAATCTCTATATTCATATGAGAACTTAATTATTATAATAATAATCTCCCCCAAATGCAAGTAAATACAACTAGATATCAATTTGATTAGTTTGCGATCTCTAAGGACGGAGCCTACACGGTGACTACTCTGCAAGTCTCACCTAGTCAAGATCATGTGACCGGTGCACAATTGTAATCTGCCCCATTAATCCTGCTACGTTGGTCACACTGCCCCTTTAAGCCTACTGTGTCACGAGAAAAAAGTTGTCAAGTAGCCCCTGACTAAATCCAGCCATACACATGAGAAAGCGGTCCGCTATCTTTCCCAACCTTACCACAAACATGTTTATTTCACTAGGGAGAGAGGAGGACGCCATTACCAGACACCTCTGATGCCGCTTATCTCCCAGGCAAAACACGATCAATCATATTCAAAGTCAATGACCGCTGATCGTGTGTCAATCACTCCCTGGCGAGCACAGAGTTTATGCAATGGGTTTACGGACAACTTTCTAATAAACTTGGCATATCTATACCTTACCATTTTCAAGATCACTGCTTGCTATCAGTGAATGCAACATTGTCTACAGGGGCTGACAACCCCCTCCCCTTCCTGATTAGACCCATCTTATACGGGTGGAGGACTTTTTTTCTAGTGTATCAGGGGCTGTCAGGCAATGATGGGACTTGTGATTGCTAACGAAGACCAAGGATATAGATCTACCCAAGCTCCGGGAACTATAAATCCCAGGAAGCCGCCAGGGCATCATGGGACTTGTAGTTCATAGAAGCGCTGCAGGTACCAGAAGCGATACTAGACTTCAGAAGAGGCTGCTGGAATTTGTAGTTCCTAAACAAAACCCAGGCTGTCTATCTGCACTAAGGAGAACTACAAGTCCCAAAAAGCCCGAGCAGAGGATGACAGGAGTGGCTGGGATTGTAGTTTACCACCTCCAAGACGAGTCTTACCTTGCTTTACGTCCTTTATGAATCCCCGGCAGCTGCCGGTCTCATCCTCCTCCCTCTCCGAGAGATCCTGCAACAGTCTACCCGACATGACAACAGCGGAGCCCGCCCGACCTACCGACCGCGCCACCGTTCAAATCTACAGGCCACACCTTCCTCTGACGTCACGGCCACCCTGCTCGCTTATTCGTTGCTGCGTATTCCACTGGAGTTTAGATCAAAGAGATTCAATTTTATTGCGGCCAGAGCATCGGGAAAAGCACCGCGACACTGGTTCTTACTACACAACGACAACTAGCGGCAGGAGGTCATCACTGCAGCAGTAGAAATAAATGACAAATTAAAGCTGTTGCTATGTATACAGTTAGAGCTGATAATACTATTCACACCTCTCATGTAAATGTTTCTGGAGGTTCGTAGTACTGGAGAAATATGACATTAAAGGGATTTCCTGAGATTTATAAAAAGCCTTCCATGCCTATAACAGTTAGGCCTTGTTCACACAGTGCAGATTTAGCATGCATTTTTTTAAGCCAAAACCAGAATTAGATCCAGAAGAGGAGACACTTTAAAGTCTTCCTTTAAAAATTTGGCTTTAAAAAAAAAAGAAAAGAAAAAAGCAATCTGCACTGTGTGAACAAGGCCTAGCACTAGAAACTTTGTAATACTTTCATCCCCCGCATCCGGTGTACAAAAGTGTTCAGCAAAATTAGTCTTATCTTCGGTACTGACATCATTTTCAATAACTGTATATTGGCTTTTATTAAATTATCATATTTTATTTAAAAAAACAACAAGGTAGCAATATTGCGCTATGCTAAATGGCAGTATATGGTACGTTTTGTCGGACGTCATACTATGTCTATTAATTCCTTATAGATTTGCACATTGTTATCACTATTTCATAGAAGTTTTAGGCACTGTTTCTTTAAGAAACGACAGCATTTATTGGTCACGTGACTTTGTGCGACTTTCCCACCAGTACACGGTACCCTAAAGCCTAAACTACACACGACCTGGAAGTACTTTACTGCATGTAATACACAATACTAAACAATATACAAGGCCGGGCCCCCGTTTCTTGGGACGAGAACCCCAGAAGCAAACTAAAGCCACTCAATATTATTTATAATGTGGCTACTATATAGCGGTATTATTTGGGTACTATATGGCGGTATTATTTGTGTACTATATGGAGGTATAATGTGGCTACTATATGGCGGTATTATTTGGGTACTATATGGCGGTATAATGTGGCTACTATATGGCAGTATTATTTGGGTACTATATGGCGGTATTATTTGGGTACTATTTGGCGGTATTATTTGGGTACTATATGGCGGTATTATTTGGGTACTATATGGCGGTATTATTTGGGTACTATATGGCGGTATTATTTGGGTACTATTTGGCGGTATTATTTGGGTACTATATGGCGGTATTATTTGGGTACTATATGGCGGTATTATTTGGGTACTATATGGCGGTATAATGTGGCTACTATATGGCGGTATTATTTGGGTACTATATGGCGGTATTATTTGGGTACTATATGGCGGTATTATTTGGGTACTATATGGCAGTATAATGTGGCTACTATATGGCGGTATTATTTGGGTACTATATGGCATTATTATTTGGGTACTATATGGCGGTATAATGTGGCTACTATATGGCGGTATTATTTGGGTACTATATGGCGGTATAATGTGGCTACTATATGGCGTTATTATTTGGGTACTATATGGCGTTATTATTTGGGTACTATATGGCGGTATAATGTGGCTACTATATGGCGGTATTATTTGGGTACTATATGGCGGTATAATGTGGCTACTATATAGCGGTATTATTTGGGTACTATATGGCGGTATTATTTGGGTACTATATGGCGGTATTATTTGGGTACTATTTGGCGGTATTATTTGGGTACTATATGGCGGTATTATTTGTGTACTATATGGAGGTATAATGTGGCTACTATATGGCGGTATTATTTGGGTACTATATGGCGGTATAATGTGGCTACTATATGGCGGTATTATTTGGGTACTATATGGCGGTATTATTTGGGTACTATTTGGCGGTATTATTTGGGTACTATATGGCGGTATAATGTGGCTACTATATGGCGGTATTATTTGGGTACTATATGGCATTATTATTTGGGTACTATATGGCGGTATAATGTGGCTACTATATGGCGGTATTATTTGGGTACTATATGGCATTATTATTTGGGTACTATATGGCGGTATAATGTGGCTACTATATGGCGGTATTATTTGGGTACTATATGGCGGTATAATGTGGCTACTATATGGCGTTATTATTTGGGTACTATATGGCGTTATTATTTGGGTACTATATGGCGGTATAATGTGGCTACTATATGGCGGTATTATTTGGGTACTATATGGCGTTATTACTTGGGTACTATATGGCGGTATAATGTGGCTACTATATGGCGGTATTATTTGGGTACTATATGGCGGTATAATGTGGCTACTATATAGCGGTATTATTTGGGTACTATATGGCGGTATTATTTGGATACTATATGGCGGTATTATTTGGGTACTATTTGGCGGTATTATTTGGGTACTATATGGCGGTATTATTTGTGTACTATATGGAGGTATAATGTGGCTACTATATGGCGGTATTATTTGGGTACTATATGGCGGTATAATGTGGCTACTATATGGCGGTATTATTTGGGTACTATATGGCGGTATTATTTGGGTACTATTTGGCGGTATTATTTGGCTACTATATGGCGGTATAATGTGGCTACTATATGGCGGTATTATTTGGGTACTATATGGCGGTATAATGTGGCTACTATATGGCGGTATTATTTGGGTACTATATGGCGGTATAATGTGGCTACTATATGGCGTTATTATTTGGGTACTATATGGCGTTATTATTTGGGTACTATATGGCGGTATAATGTGGCTACTATATGGCGGTATTATTTGGGTACTATATGGCGGTATAATGTGGCTACTATATAGCGGTATTATTTGGGTACTATATGGCGGTATTATTTGGGTACTATATGGCGGTATTATTTGGGTACTATATGGCGCTATAATGTGGCTACTATATGGCGGTATTATTTGGGTACTATATGGCGGTATAATGTGGCTACTGTATGGCGTTATTATTTGGGTACGATATGGCGTTATTTGGGTACTATATGGCGGTATAATGTGGCTACTATATGGCGGTATTATTTGGGTACTATATGGCGGTATTATTTGGGTACTATATGGCGGTATTATTTTGGTACTATATGGCGGTATAATGTGGCTACTATATGGCGGTATTATTTGGGTACTATATGGCGGTATTATTTGGGTACTATATGGCGGTATTATTTTGGTACTATATGGCGGTATAATGTGGCTACTATATGGCGTTATTATTTGGGTACTATATGGCGTTATTATTTGGGTACTATATGGCGGTATTATTTGGGAACTATATGGTGGTATAATGTGGGCTCTTTATGAAAGTATTACTTGGTCAATATTTGGTGATATTATATGGCCTGTATGTGGGGATATTGACTTGGCACTATGTGGCTGTATTGTGTGGGCACTTTGATTAGAACTAATATCTATACATCTATGCTTCCCAGGGCCGGACTGAGACAAAAAAGCAGCCCTGGCACACAAGCCCCAGCAGCCAACACTCTGTCTAAAACCGGCCCTGGCCCTAAGCCCCCAAGTCACAGCACACAGCGGATGTTGGTAGATTCGGTCCAAAGTGATTTCTGTTGAATGTCAGGTTACCGCACTTTTTTATGAGGTGGAGATGCGTTCCGGTGGAGCAGCGAGCTCACAGCTCATGTGCTCAACATTCAGCTTTCCCCCTTCCCCCCTACAGCAACACCTACAGGGTGACGGAACGTGATACTTGATTGAGTGATAAGTATATTGCTGAAATCTGCAATAATGTTCTGTAAAAGAGAACTGCTTCAGCCGCATAAGTAACTTTCTTATGCAGCAACCTCCTCACTACACCACCTCCACCCAGCAAGGTCTCCTCTAGACAAGGCCAGACTTCAGGATATGAACCAGGGTCCACACAGAAGACACTGCTTAAGCACAAGACCACCAGCTCAGGCTGAGCTCTGAGATTTCTTATTGTCCCCATAGGACCAAATGTAAACGTCACTTCCAGCAGGAATAAGAACATGTTGTCTTTGGAAGAATTTATTGGCAAGAGTTGAAAGCAGAGGTAGTGCACTGGTAAAGATCTCTGCTGATAAATTTGAGGTGTGAGGAGCATGTGAGTTCTATCCTCTTGAATTTCAGCCTTAAAAGCAGTTAACCCCCAAGCCACCGTGCTATAATGTCATCCAAGGTTTTTCTTGTTGAAGGTCCAATCACCCGTTTTTAAAAGAGGTTAAAAATGTGTCCTTGTAAGGCAGCCATGTACCTAGCTCACAGCTTGTGTGATCCAAGTTGAACACAGGAATCACTTCTGTACATTGTGGGTTCCAACCCCCACATTGTTCTCCTGGTGACATTGGGCTACTCCCCCTTTCTCAAAGTGCCACATATGGTGGAATGGATTATGATACCTGTTTGAGTGATGATTATATTGCTATAATCTACTATACAAATCGAGCTGTCTCAAAAGAGACAGATGCATATGTAACATTCTTACACAGCAACAATCTCACTGCACTGCCTCCACACCACTATAAACACCACCCAGCAAAGTACCATTATGGACAATCCACACATGAGGATTTGCACCAGGGGCTGCACAGAATACACTCACCATTCAGACAGAACTTAATCACCATACCACCAGCTCACATTGGCATCTTAGCTTTCTCATTGTCCCCATAAGACCAAATGAAATCATTACTTCCAGCAGGACTAAGAACATCTCATCTTTGGAAGCGTTTGTAGCTGGCTCTTGGCAGCAGAGATAGCACATCGGTAACGTTCTCTCCTCGTAAATTAGAAGAATCAGGAGCATGTGGGCTCTATCCCCAGGATCTCCTCCTTGTGCCTCAGTTTTGAAAATCTTTCACCAGTTTAGGTTCACAATGCGAGGCATCCTTTTAAAGGAGAAACGCATTGCACTGTTGAGCATCAGCCACTTGCCAAAATTGTTGGAAAAACATCACCAACCACATATAAGTGAGGAAACCACCATCTACCACACAAGCAGCATGCTTTGAACCTAGGGATATGGGCTAACACCATAGCAAACCAGGCCTAGGCACTTAAGCACTGAGCCACCACACTGTCATACTTCCCCCCTCCCTCCCCATGTGATCTAAAGATTTTCTTGTTGAAGGTCCGATTACCCGTTTTTAAATGATGTGTAAAATGTGTCCTCATAAGGCTGCCGTGCAGCTAGCTCACAGCTTGCGTGATCTGAGTTGAGCGCAGGAATCACTTCTATACAATGTGGGGTCTAACCCCCATGTTGTCCTCCTGGTGACCTTGGGCTGCTCCCCCTTTCCCATAGTGCCACCTATAGAGGAATGGATTATGATACCTGTTTGAGTGATGAGTATATTGCTGAAATCTGCAATAATCTACTATATAAATGCAGCTGTCTCAAAAGAGGAAAGCTGCATAAGTAACTTTCTTTACATAATTAACTTTCTACTGCAGCAACAATCTCAATGTGCTGCCTCCACACCACTAAGCAAAGTACCATTTTGGACAACCCTCCCATCAGGATTTGAACCAAGGACTGCACAGAAAACACTCACCATACAGACACCACTTAATCACCACACCACCAGCTCACATTAGCTTTCTTAGCTTTCTTAGCTTTCTTAGCTTTCTTAGCTTTCTTAGCTTTCTTAGCTTTCTTAGCTTTCTTAGCTTTCTTAGCTTTCTTAGCTTTCTTAGCTTTCTTAGCTTTCTTATTTTCCCCATAAGACCAAATGTAATCATTACTTCCAGCAGGAATAAGAACATTTCATCTTTAGAAGAGTTTGCGGCCAGTTCTCGACAGCAGAGGTAGTGCACTGGTAATGTTCTCTGCTGATAAACTAGAAGTGTCAGGGATGTGTGGGTTCTATCCCCAGGATCTCCTCCTTGTGTCTCAGTTTTGAAAGTCTTTCACCAGTGCAGGTTCACAAGGCGAGGCATCCTATTAAAATAGAAATGCGGTGCCCTGTCGCGCATCAGCCACTTGCCAAAATTGTTGGAAAAACATCAACAAGCACAAGCAACAAACTCGTATACGTGAGGAGACCGCCATCTACCACACAAGCAGCATGCTGGATGCTTTGAACCTAGGAACATGGATTAACTCCATAGCAAACAAGACGTAGGCACTTCAACACCGAGCCACCACACTGTCATACTTCCCCCACCTCCCCAATGTGATCTAAAGATTTACTTGTTGAAGGTCCGATTACCTGTTTTTAAAAGATGTGAAAAATGTGTTCTTGTAAGGCTGCTGTGAAGCTAGCTCACAGCTTGCGTGATCCGAGTTGAGCACAGGAATCACTTCTATACAATGTGGGTTCTAACCCCCACTTTGTCCTCCTGGTGACCTTGGGCTGCTCCCCTCTTTCCCAAAGTGCCACCTATGGAGAAATGGATTATGATACCTGTTTGAGTGATGAGTATATTGCTGAAATCTGCAATAATCTACTATATTAATATAGAGGTCTCAAAAGAGACAGCTGCATAAGTAACATTCTTCATATAAGTAACTTTCTTACACAGCAACAATCTCACTGCACTGCCTCCACACCACTATAAACACCTCCCAGCAAAGTACAATTTTGGACAATCCACACATGAGGATTTGAACCAGGAGCTGCACAGAATACATTCATCATTCACACACAACTTATTCACCACACCACCAGCTCACAGTGGCAGCTTAGCTTTCTTATTGTCCCTATAAGACCAAATGCAATCATTACTTCCAGCAGGACTAAGAACATGTCATCTTTGGAAGAGTTTGTGGTTGGCTCTCAGCAGCAGAGGTAACGCACTGGTAATGCTCTCTACTCATAAATTAGAATAATCAGGAGCATGTGGGTTCTAACCCCAGGATCTCCTCCTTGTGTCTTAGTTTTGAAAGTCTTTCACCAGTTTAGGTTCACAAGTTGAGGCATCATTTTAAAGGAGAAACGCATTGCCATGTTGAGCATCAGCCGCTTGTCAAAATTGTTGGAAAAACACCACCAAGCACTTGCTCATATAAGTAAGGAGATCACCAGCTACCACACAAGCAGGATGCTTTGAACCTAGGGATATGGGCTAACACCATAGCAAACCAGGCATAGGAATTAAGCATTGAGCCATCACACTGTCATACTGCTGTCTCCCCAATGTGATCTAAAGATTTTCTTGTTGAAGGTCCGATTACCCATTTTTAAAAGATGTGAAAAATGTGTTCTTGTAAGGTTGCTGTGCAGCTAGCTCACAGCTTGCGTGATCCGAGTTGAGTGCAGGAATCACTTCTATACAATGTGGGTTCTAACCACCTTGTTGTCCTCCTGGTAACCTTGGGCTGCTCCCCCTTTCCCAAAGTGCTACCTATGGAGAAATGGATTATGATACCTGTTTGAGTGATGAGTATATTGCTGATATCTGCAATAATCTACTATATAAATTCAGTGGTCTCAAAAGAGACAGCTGCATAAGTAACTTTCTTTATATAATTAACTTTCTTACACAGCAACACTCTCACTGCGCTGCCTCCACACCACTAAGCAAAGCACCATTTTGGACAATCCACACATCAGGCTTTGAACCAAGGACTGGACAGAAAACACTCAACATTCAGACATCACTTAATCACCACACCACCAGCTCACATTAGCTTCTTAGTTTTCTTATTGCCCCCATAAGACCAAATGTAATCATTACTTCCAGCAGGAATAAGAACATTTCATCTTTGGAAGGGTTTGCAGCCAGTTCTTGACAGCAGAAGTAGCACACTGGTAATGTTCTCTGCTGATAGACTAGAAGTGTCAGGGATGTGTGGGTTCTAGTCCCAGGATCTCCTCCTTGTGTCTCAGTTTTGAAAGTCGTTCACAAGGTAAGGCATCCTTTTAAAATAGAAACGCATTGCCCTGTTGAGCATCAGCCACTTGCCAAAATTGTTGTCGCCCTTAAGCACAAAACTCATATCAGTAAGGAGACCACCATCTACCACACAAGTAGCATGCTTTGAACCCAAGGACATGGGCTAACGCCATAGCAAACCAGGCCTAGGCACCTAAGCCCCAAGCCACCACACTGTCATACTGTACCCCCTCCCCCAATGTGATCTAAAGTTTTTCTTGTCGAAGGTCCGCGTATCCCTTTTTTAAAGAGGTGAAAATGTGTCTTTGTAAGGCTGCTGTGCAGCTAGCTCACAGCTTGCATGATCTGAGATGAGCACAAGAATCACTTCTGTTGAATGTGGGTTCCAATCCCCATGTTGTCCTCCTGGTGACCTTGGGCTGCTTCCCAAAGTGAAACCAATGGATTATGATGCCTGTTTGAGTGATAAGTATATTGCTGAAATCTGCAATAAGCTACTAAAAGAGACAGCTGCATAAGTAACTTCCTTCATATAAGTAACTTTCTTATGCAGCAACAATCTCACTGCACTGCCTCCACACCACTATAAACACCACCCAGCAGAGTTCCCTTTTGGACAAACCACACATCAGGATTTGAACCATGGGCTGCACAGAAGACATTCACTTTTTATGGTGCAGCTTAAGCACCACACCACCAACTCAGGTTGATCATAGGACTTTCTTATTGTTCCCATAAGACCAAATGTAATCATTAATTCCAGCAGGAATAAGAACATTTCATCTTTGGAAGAATTTGCAGCCTTCTCTTGAAAGCAGCAGTAGTACACTGGTAATGTCCTCTGCTGATGAATTAGATGAGTCAGGATCATGCAAGGTCCAGCCCCACGATCTCCACCTAGAAAGTCATTCACAAGGTGAGGCATTCACTTAAGATAGAAATGCATTGCCCTGTTGAGCGCCAGCCCCTTGCCAAAATTGTTGGAGAAATGTTGTCACCTTCAAGCACAAGCAACAGACTTGTATGAGAAAGGAGACTGCCATCTACCACAGAAGTTGCATGCAGCAAAACCAGGTACATGGGCTAACACCGTAGTGTTCCTGAACTTAGTGCTTTAGCCCTCAGTCACAGCCCCCCAGTCACAGCACTCTCATGAGACGATGAGGTCAAAAGTGACTTCTGTTGGAAGTCAGATAAACGCTCTCATTTTTTTATGAGGGGAAAAATGTGATCTGGTGGAGCCGTCGTCCTGCAGCTTATGTGTTCAGACACAACAGTAAATGCCACCAGCAACTTATTAGTAAAATGCTTTATCGCCGGCAGCTGAGAAAGATATTCGCAGGACTGACGGGCTTTTTTTAAAATGTATATTTCTTGTTAAAGAATGGCAGAAGGAGACATCGTATCTCCACAGGAGCGCTTCTTTAAGGGGTGCAGGAACCTCAATACAAAATAAATGAAACAATCAAATTACAAAGACGCAATATATATATATTTTCTCTTTTTAAAGACGATCTTGACAGAGCAAATATAACACAAGAACATTTTTATTATTTTTACATGGAAAGAAACCAAACAACAGGAGGCGAGATGATCATTTCAGGCACAACTCCGAGCAGTGACACTCATGTAAAGTGCATATGGTCTTGTCCCCCCCCCCCCCCATCACCTTCATTTATTAACCCCTCTTCTCCACACTGTAGTCGTTTACACTTCTTATTCTTACTAGAGATATTGCACAAATATTATACAAGAGAACGGTGTCAGTGACATCTAGAGAAGCCGAGGAGTTCATTAACCCCTTAATGACCGGACCTGAAAAGACCTTAACGACCAGCAAAATTTTTCTGTTTTTGCCTCTCTGCTTTTCAGCAGCCATAGCTTTTTTATTTTTTCATTGATGTGGCCGTATGAGGCCTTGTTTTATGCGTGAGAAATAGTATTTTTTTTTTCCCCCACAGTTTGGGGGTAAAAGATACAAATTTTTACAGCGTGAATATAGGAAGAAGCGATTCTCGGCATTGTTTTTCTTCTTTATTTTTTATCCCGTTCACATTTCACGCTAAAGAACCTGTTAGATTAATTCTTCTAATATGTGTAGGTTTTTTGTTTTTATTTAGTGTAGGGGCAATAAAGTGTATTTCATGCAAAATAATGACTTTTTGGGGGATTTTTTTTATTTATGCCCGAACAGTAGCGAAACGGAACAGACAGCCCTGGGGTCCTTTGTAGGTCCCCAGGGCTGACTTCAGAGGGATTCCCCGGTGTTTGATCGCATCACCGGAATCCCGGTGATGCGATCAAAGAGGGGAATTCCCTTTGATCATGCCGCGGTCAAGGACCGCGGAAATCAAAGGGTTAAACAGCTGGGGTCCGAATGTTTTCCGACCCCAGCTGTGTTCAGGAGGCTTCTCTAAGATCAGGAGCTGTTAGTTACAGCTCCTGCTTAGGCCTCATGCACACGACCGTGCTCGTAATTACGAGCACGGCCGGCCACGGGCAGCCGGCCGCTTTTGCGAGCCGTGCTCCCATTATAAAGCATAGCAGCACGGCCCGTAAAATGAAAAAATAGAACATGTTCTATTTTTTTAACGGCACGGGCACCTTCCTGTGAGAAAACAGGAAGGTACCCGTGACTAACAGAAGCCTATGGGCCTGTTATTGCGGGTCGTAATTACGACCCGCAAAAACGGGTGTTTTTACGGTCGTGTGCATGAGGCCTTAGAGGATGAGCGCTCACACGAGCGCTCATCAGCCTGACCACAGCGACGCCAATAAACGTCTCTGTAGACTGGGGACCTGCACCGCCTGACCTCAAAAGAATGTGGACGGTCGGGAAGGAGTTAAAGGGGTTTTCCAGCTTCTGACAACTGATGACCTATCCACCGGATAGGTAATCAGTACATGATCTGTGGGGGTCCGACCCGCCACAGATCAGCTGGTCCGATGCCTCCGTGCACTAGACTTACATGCCGGAAGCAGTTGGCTCCGGCCACAGAATAGCGGCTGAGCTTCTACAGGACGGCCGTTATGCTATGTACGGAGCCAACTGCTTCCGGCTCCGTACATCACATTATGTGCCATAACATCCGGTGCCCGCAGGCCACTGGAGCGGTTTAACGGTGCGAGGTCCGGGTGCCGGACCCGCACCGATGATATACTGATGACCTATCTGGTGGATCTCCGGTGGAGAGGTCATCACTTGTCAGAAGGTGGAAAACCCCTTTAACGGATTACGTCTAAACCAACTTTCTGTACCACTTGTTAGAGCCGGGTCACCACAGAAAACACATCTGAGAACAGTTTTGAGAGTGACACAGATTTTGGTTTTCACAGTTTTCTGCTTCAGGGTTTATAGATCTTTTAGTCGGATGTTTCTTTCGTTACTGAAGTACAATTATAAACATTTCATACGTTTTGAAACTTTTATTGACAAATACATCAAGTTTATGTAACGACTCAATATTTACAGTGTTGACCCTTCTTTTTCAAGACTTCGGCAATTCGCTCTGCCATGCTGGATGTCAGCTTCTGGGCCAAATCCTGACTGATGACCAATTCTTACCTAATCAGTGCTTGGTGCCTATCACAATTTCTGTGTTTTTTTTTTTTGTCCACCCACTATTTGAGAAGTGACCAAAGGGTCTCAATGGGATTGAGATCTGGGGAGTTTTCGGACCATGAACCCAAAATTTCAAAGTTTTGTTCACCGAGCCCCTTAGTTCTCACTTTTGCCTTGTGACATGGTCCATCATGCTGGAAATAGCATTGTTCATCACCAAATTGCTCCTGGATGGTTGGGAGAAGTTGCTCCTGGATGGTCGGGAGAAGTTGCTCCTGGATGGTCGGGAGAAGTTGCTCCTGGATGGTCGGGAGAAGTTGCTCCTGGATGGTCGGGAGAAGTTGCTCCTGGATGGTCGGGAGAAGTTGCTCCTGGATGGTCGGGAGAAGTTGCTCCTGGACGGTCGGGAGAAGTTGCTCCTGGATGGTCGGGAGAAGTTGCTCCTGGATGGTTGGGAGAAGTTGCTCTTGGGTGGTTGGGAGAAGCTGCTCCTGGGTAGTTGGGAGAAATTGCCCCTAGGTGGTTGGGAGAAGCTGCTCTTGGAGGATGCTTAGATATCATTCTTTATTCATGGTAGTGTTCTTAGGCAAAGTTTTAAGCCCACTCCCTTGGATGAAAAGCAACCCCACACATGAATGGTCTCAGGATGCTTTACTGTTGGCATGACGCAGAACTCATGGTAGCGCCCACAGTTTCTTCTCTTGTTTTTCTCGGAGAGAAGTGGCTTCTTTGCTGCCTTCCTTAACACCAGGCCAGCCTCCATAAGCCTTCACCTCACTGTGCGTGCAGATGCACTGACACCTGCCTGCTGCCATTCCTGAGCACGCTCTGCACGGGTGTAGAACCGATCCCGTAGCTTAATCCTCTTAAGGAGACGGTCCTGGCACTTGCTGGACTTTCTTGGGCGCCCTGAAGCTTTTTCACAGCAATCAAACCTCTCTCCTTGAAGTTATTGATGATCCGATAAATGGTTAAAGGGGTTTTCCCAGCAGGGACATTTATGACATCTCCACATTATATGTCATAAATGTCAGATAGATGCGGGTTCCACAAGACCCTAAACTCAGTTTGACCGCTCTGTGTTGCGGCTGAATGAGGTGAATTCCGACCATAAAAAAAGGTTATATGGTCTTGAGTTACGTAAACAGCGGATCTCGCTGAGCTACGCTGTTTCTGTAAGTCCCATACAACTGAATGGTAGTTACGGAAACAGCGTAGCTCGCATGCCACGCTGCTTACTTAACTGCCATTCACTACTATCGGAGTTACGGAAACAGGGTAGTTCAGCGAGCTACGCTGTTTTCTTCTTCATGGTCTGAAATCACACGCATTAGCCGCATCACAGATCGGAAAAATGGGGTTTAGGGGTACCCGTTTTAGAGATGGGTGCGGGTCCCAGAGATGGGACCCGCATCTATCTGACATTTATGAAATGTCCTGTGGAGATATCATATGTCCCTGATGAGAAAAACCCTTTAATGGGAAGGTATAGTAGAGCAGTTGCCCATAGCAACCATTCAGCTTATTGCTTTCATTTTCAAAGGGGCCTTGGAAGGATAAGAGCTAGAATCTAATTGGTTGCTATGGGCAACTGCCTTATTTTTCTTTTACCTTTTAGTAAGATATATATATATACACACACACACACACACACACACACACACACACACACACACACACACACACAATGTACTGTGCTCAGCACTATGTCTGGTATTGTATGGACACTATGGCTGGTAGTATCATGTGGCCACCCTATGGCTCTATACCACATACAGCTAAAGCGCCTGTGCCAGAAGCAAAATCTGTACTATAGGCCCCTAACCAAAGCATGTCATCCATACTACTGCTATTCTCTTACGAGACGGAGGGGTCTTTGGGGTCCAGGGTATAGAGCCTAGATGCAGTTGCATCCCTAGCGCCCCTTGTAGTTACACCACTGCAGAGGCCCCATCAGTCCACCTGCACACAGTCATGTAATACAGCCTTGTCTTGAATGTAGCAGAGTCCAGACGGTATCATTGGTTATAATTACCTGGATCCAGTCATTCGCCCTCCACTTCTTTCCCATTTGGTTGAGAATTTCCGAGTGGCACAGAAATACCGTCCCTGTCACCTCTGCTTAACACCTGTCTCTCTACTAAACGCACAGATTTCAGTGGATCGGACTGCAGCGCGGCTAAGTGACGGTATGATAAATGATCCAGTAACAGCTTGTGACAACCAGAAATGGTTCATGTATAATTGATTCGTCTCCTGGGGTTTATCAGTTTTAAAAAAATAAAATGAATTTAAGTGAACTGATCTAGTTATATTTTAATCGTCAGCTCTGTCCTGATACAATGTAACGGACCTGCTGCGCTGAAACATCCCAAGGATTGATCAATTACAGTGATGGAGAGAGGTATACCCACAAATGAACCGACCATTATACAAGTCAAGGAGAGGAGAACATCAGACAAAGTCCAAAAACTTTAATAAACTTTACATTTCAATCCCACAGCAATGCCAAGATTTCTGCTTGCTGTCAGTGAATGGAAATGAACCAAACAGTTTCTTTTACACTGATACATTGTTAAAAAAAAACAAAAAAAACTATGGTGGAAGGAGGAGACTTTCGGGGGTGTTTAAGCCTTTGGGTGTAAAGAATGAATGGCTACATGTGTTGACAGCAAGCAGAAATTTTGAAAATGGTCAGGAAATTAAACACAAAGTATATTAGAAAGTTGAATCATTATCATATTTTGCACTTTCTACATTGCTACTTACAATCTACTGATTATTGCATAGAAACACCCTACTGGCAAAGAAAAATAATGAGGGTGGGGGCTATAAACAGAACTGGTGACAGCAGGGGACAATTATCTGCTCACATGGCAGCCATACAATACAGCGACAATTCAATAAGAGCAGCGCCCCCGTGTGGGCATTGTCAGCTGCCCCATCCATTACAATAAATACAAATCAGAGCGTTCCAGCATTTTGCATGAGTTACTAAAGTCCCTTCCAGCGGCTGCCGCGCGGAGCTTTATATTATACATTATAATCAGACAATATAATTAGAACTATTGATGTCTTTGTGTTCTTTATATTATTGCTGCCAAGTTTATGGAGAATAAAAATTAAAGGAAAAGTAATAATTCAGACGAAAAGCAATCATAAGAGAAACGTCTACTATGATCAAAGCAACAAGACGCTCTTCATAATAAAATACAAGGTAAAACCTACAGCAGCGATAAAAGAACAAAAAGATAAAGATTCGATTTTATGAAAGAGAAACTCCAACAGCGAGAGAGACAAGAAACCCCCACCCCACACCTCAATGTCTGCAATCTATTATAGGGAAGATCACCTTATATCTCCAGCACTAGGAAATGTGGACTGTGGGTATCACTATGTGCAAGAGGTCTTATAGAGATTTGAGTATGTCACCCCCATTTCCTATAACAGCTAGGGATTGTACATAGGGGGCAGTATTATAGTAGTTATATTCTTGTATATAGGGGGCAGTATTATAGTAGTTATATTCTTGTATATAGGGGGCAGTATTATAGTAGTTATATTCTTGTATATAGGGGGCAGTATTATAGTAGTTATATTCTTGTATATAGGGGCAGTATTATAGTACTTATATTCTTGTATATAGGGGGCAGTATTATAGTAGTTATATTCTTGTATATAGGAGCAGTATTCTAGTAGTTATATTCTTGTATATAGGGGCAGTATTATAGTAGTTATATTCTTGTATATAGGGGCAGTATTATAGTAGTTATATTCTTGTATATAGGAGCAGTATTATAGTAGTTATATTCTTGTATATAGGGGGCAGTATTATAGTAGTTATATTCTTGTATATAGGGGCAGTATTATAGTACTTATATTCTTGTATATAGGGGGCAGTATTATAGTAGTTATATTCTTGTATATAGGAGCAGTATTCTAGTAGTTATATTCTTGTATATAGGGGCAGTATTATAGTAGTTATATTCTTGTACATAGGGGCAGTATTATAGTAGTTATATTCTTGTATATAGGAGGCAGTATTATAGTAGTTATATTCTTGTATATAGGGGCAGTATTATAGTAGTTATATTCTTGTATATAGGTGGCAGTATTATAGTAGTTATATTCTTGTATATAGGGGGCAGTATTATAGTAGTTATATTCTTGTATATAGGGGCAGTATTATAGTAGTTATATTCTTGTATATAGGAGGCAGTATTATAGTAGTTATATTCTTGTATATAGGGGCAGTATTATAGTACTTATATTCTTGTATATAGGGGGCAGTATTATAGTAGTTATATTCTTGTATATAGGGGCAGTATTATAGTAGCTATATTCTTGTATATAGGGGGCAGTATTATAGTAGTTATATTCCTGTATATAGGGGGCAGTATTATAGTAGTTATATTCTTGTATATAGGAGCAGTATTATAGTAGGTATATTCTTATATATATGGGGCAGTATTATAGTAGTTATATTCTTGTATATAGGAGCAGTAATATAGTAGTTATATTCTTGTATATAGAGGCAGTATTATAGTAGTTATATTCTTGTATATAGGAGGCAGTATTATAGTAGTTATATTCTTGTATATAGGGCGGCAGTATTATAGTAGTTGTATTCTTGTATATAGGGGGCAGGATTATAGTAGTTATATTCTTGTATATAGGGGCAGTATTATAGTAGTTATATTCCTGTATATAGGGGGCAGTATTATAGTAGTTATATTCTTGTATATAGGAGGCAGTATTATAGTAGTTATATTCCTGTATATAGGGGGCAGTATTATGGTAGTTATATTCTTGTATATAGGGGGCAGTATTATGGTAGTTATATTCTTGTATATAGGAGGCAGTATTATAGTAGTTATATTCCTGTATATAGGGGGCAGTATTATGGTAGTTATATTCTTGTATATAGGGGGCAGTATTATAGTAGTTATATTCTTGTATATAGGGGGCAGTATTATAGTAGTTATATTCTTGTATATAGGAGCAGTATTATAGTAGGTATATTCTTATATATATGGGGCAGTATTATAGTAGTTATATTCTTGTATATAGGGGGTAGTATTATAGTAGTTATATTCTTGTATATAGGGGCAGTATTATAGTAGGTATATTCTTATATATATGGGGCAGTATTATAGTAGTTATATTCTTGTATATAGGAGCAGTATTATAGTAGTTATATTCTTGTATATTGGGGCAGTATTATAGTAGTTATATTCTTGTATATAGGAGCAGTATTATAGTAGTTATATTCTTGTATATAGGGGCAGTATTATAGTAGTTATATTCTTGTATATAGAGGTCAGTATTATAGTAGTTATATTCTTGTACATAGGAGGCAGTATTATAGTAGTTATATTCTTGTACATAGGGGACAGTATTACAGTAGATATATTTTCCTGTATATAGGGTACAGTATTATAGTAGTTATAATTATCCATGTGGCTGCTGTATTCACTATTTTACAATCGCTGTAATCACGGACGTCTGTTTCCACACCGGAAAACGCCTGATAGTCGGAAAGCAGTCATTTTCATCCGGTCTTTTTGTCCAGTGATGAATAGAATCGTGAAGAGTAATTCTCACTACCCGGCCGTTTTCTGCAGAACAGTAATTTGTGCGTGGGCTTATAGATGCTAATTAGATGTATAGAGCAGATACGTTGCAGGATGTTCACATACTTATCATAACGTAAACGCTCTCCCAACGTCGCCAAATGGGGAAAAACAACAAATCAGTTCTGATCACTTTACACCGCTGGGTCCTTCATAAATAAGTCAAGAAAAAATTCCTCATTGACTGACTGCCCCCAGATCTAATGGGTAAAATACCTCAAGAAATCTGAGAAGATGTACAATTTTAAAAGGTATTTATGGAAATCATTGCTGAGACAGCTGGCATAGACTGGCATCTCTAATATATGCCAAGGCTGCTGTACTTAAAAATATCCATTCAGCTGTTTCTTAATTACATCAAGTTCTGGGAAAGTTTGGTGGCAATCAATATGGCTGCAACTGCAGCTTTTACCGAGGTTATGACCTGGCTTTTTAATCTGTCTAGTTAGTTACGCCGGTCTTCTGGAGGGTGGGATGTATCATTGTATTTATTTTATTTTAGGGGGAAGTCCTATTTAAAGGGTGTTTATATTTTTGCAACCATACAAAAGTAAAATATGAAGGGAAAAGATGATCGTACCAAAACAAATAAGGAGTTGCTTTCATTTGCTCAGCATCTCTAATAAAAAGAAAGTATCTTTGCAAATATTCTTGGTTACCGTTTTGCGTATACAGCTACTATGAAGAACAATGCAGATCCAGGGTTACAGACTAAAAACAAACAAAATCATAGCTGAATCCGATGTCAATCACCAACATTCATTGGAGTACACCAGATATTTTGGCCATTCACGAATACCATACACCACACAGGCCAGGGGGGGCGCACAAAAATTAGAAAATGAATACATTAACATCGACGTGCCCCTGTTACCCCTGATATGAGGGATGGATTCATTTTATCCTTGCAGAAAATCCTATAATTCGGCATCTGACAGTCCGGAAATTCTGATAGTCCAACACTTGTTCCTGGCACTTTTTATATACAATATATAATACACTTTTAATAACTGTCTAATAATCCAGAACATTTTCTAATCCAAACCCGGTCAAGTGCCATTAATTCCCGGATTAAAGGAATTTCACTGTTTTACCAAATGGGTTGTCCAATGAAAGTGTAAGAAATGCTACAGTCCTCGAAAAGTTTCCATTGTTTTTTCTCCCAGTAAATAGATGACATATTGTTTGTAGACAGCTGTATGCAAATGGCCCCTGATTATTCTGCCTCCCCCACTAATTGGAAGCCAATTAAGAGGCGTTCACCATCTTCCTGATTAGCAGCGATAAGAAGAAAATGTGAAGTTGCATTTAATTGCTCCGCAGCAGGTTTCAGAAGCAGCGGCATCATTTATATTGTGGGGCTGACACTCAGATGAACCGTAATCCTACATCTCACTTTAGAAGGGCATAAACCTGTATGTGAGGCAAGTCCTCGAATAGGCACATGGGCCGGGGACCTGCATTCGAGGGATAAGAGGGTCCCAGCGGTCGACCACCAAACTAATTATACTTTTATGGCTAATCTTGGAAGGAGACAGAGAGAAGAGCATCCAGCAAATATTAACAGCCAAAAAATAAAACCCCTCCGCATTGGAAAATCCTTTTTTATTAGAAGGATCGCCTGACTAAAGGCTGTTTACAGATTGTCCGTTACTGGGACCCCCAGCGTTCAGCTGTAATCTGCGAGGGAATCTAGCAGCAAGTGTTCAATTTCCCTACAGCGCCACTGCAGGGGAAATAAAGTATTACACAGAGCCTATTGAAATCAACAGGCTGTCTGTGTAATGCATGGACATGCGGAGTCCTCCAGAACAAGAGATGCTCTTTGTCACTGATCTCTGTCTGGCTAATTGATGAAAGCCCTGAATGGGGGACCCCTCCCCCACTATCAATTAAAAATTCCCTAATAGGCTATTTAAAAATAGGTTTTCTGAACCAGACAATCCCTTTAAATGATATGGTTTGGATTAATTGCCTGGCCATTAAGCAAGGACGTTAAATTGCCACACTTTAAGGGCTCATTCACACGAACGTGAATCTCGTCCGTGTGTCGGCTGTTAAAAAGGCCATCACACGGACCCATGTATTTTGATATGGCCGTTCACACGACCATTGTTTCAACATCCCTCCAAAGACTCTAGTCTGTGGAGGATCCGGGACAACGCGTCCCGCATGAGTCCAGCTCGGACCTGGAAAACGGCAGGTGGGCTATGTTCGTGTGAATGTAGCCTAAGACTTGAGAAAATCTTTGAGATCCTCCATGTCAACTGTGTAATACATCCTATATGAAACAATTAGTATTTTGGGATTAATAATATGATGAGACTATAACAATGACCATGTATCTAATTCCATAGAAGTAGCTAAGCTGTAAAAACCAACTTGTATTAAATTTGCTTCTACAGTAACGCTAAGTTCAGTGGGGTGTGCTAAAGTTTAATGAACCTATGGCGCCATCATGCAACCTTGCCAAGTACCCTTTTAGACAAGATTGTACTGCCAGTTGTCAATCACACTTCTCTAGTTCGGGCACCTGACGATCTACCGGCTCGTTGACCAGCAGTTCAGGTGGAGAGTCTCCTGGATTTCGAGATCTATTGGAGGATTTCTTCTTTGTCTGAGTAACCGAGTGAACTGTGCACCTTCCAGCAAAATTAAATTTTGGGGAAAAATTTTAAATGTGATTAACTTTGTCATTTCTGTTGATACAAGATGACAAAGAGAGACAGTCGTCAATTTAACATCACATGCAAAATAGAAATGTATGAATCACAAATGGGTCTATCTACAAATAAACTCCCCCAGACTTCTTCATATGAGATAATGCCTTATGCTGGTTTGGCGCTGGATAATCTGAGATTCGGAGTCTAAGTAATCTCACCTGTTCTTCGGCCCTAGAACTCCCCTTAAGGGGGTTTGGTCTGTCCAATATATATATTCCTAGGTGACGGTCCCCAGAGTAGTCACCGATTGGCAGCGGGTGAACCACAGGATAGTCTGAGGCAGAAGCGGCGTCAGAACAAAGCCGAGGATCGATACCTGGGGAACAGACAAAAGATGAAACAAGTCAGTGGAGCAGACAGACATAGCCAGGATATGAGCCCAGACTCAATAACACGGTGGTCAAACCACAAGTACCAGAACACAAAACCAGAAGGAGCCAAATGATGGCGTATTCCAGAGACAAGGATAAGGTCAGGATCAAGAGGTAGGACTAACAAGCTAATAAGACCAAAATACCTCACTACACAGGTAGTGCTTCCATGCAGAATCTTCCATTAAGTCACATCATGACATCATCAGAGCAGGCCGGTTGTCATGGACCCGCGACGTTGCCGGTATCTCAGAGCAAGGAGCTGGGAGTCCGGTGCTGGATTGGGACGAGGTGGGTAACAGTGGAGATATCAGGACTACAACAGTAACAAGAGCCGAGGAGAATTAATACTGACCTCCATGCACCAGCAACCTGGCATTATCCTGGAGGTCAACTACAGATTAACAAGACAACCAGCCATTGTGTCAACCATGACGTAAAATGTGATAGGCAACATCATTAGTCATGTCACACCATAACCATGTAAAACTATATCATGGGATAAGTTCACCATGAAGCTCTAGCCTCCTTCTTCACAGCACTCCATGGCTCCTAACATGAATGCCATCTTCCTCGGTCTACCTCTGGTCTATCGAGCGAGAATATCAATTGTCATCTACATTCTATATCAGATAATTCCAGAATACAACTGTGGGGCCAAAATATCTGCTATATTTGTCCATCAGACCCTCTTTCCGATGCCTTCACAACCATCAAAACCAAGTTTACGAGAGCAAAATCGAGCAAGCTATGGACTATCATCCCAACACATGCCGAGAAGGGGAGGTAAGAGGTGGGTACATCTGAGCAGCACAGAGGGGTTCAGGACGGAGGCATAGGCTAGGCGGGAGGTAGGTTAACATATCTTAAAAGAGATATGCTTGATATACACCGTAAACCTAGAACTATTATAGACCACCCAACATGTGCTAAAGGTCTTTGAGGTACCACATATTTTTTGTAGGGGGGTTTGCTGTTTTAGGATGGAACTTAAAAAAAAAAGAAAAATGTGCCCTAAATATAATCCAGCGATCATGGAGAAGGAATTTTAAGTATTTTTGATTTTCAAAAGTTGGATGTTTGCTGATTTAGAACAAAACGAAACCTTCCACTTGAGCCACCAATGATATATGAAGCTTTATCTTATACCGTGAGAAGCCCCAGATCATTGTAAAGATCATAATGCTATGACGAGGTCAAGGGAAACGAGGTCAAGAACGACCAATGAGAATGACGGAGATGATCACTGAAATCATGATAATGAGAAACCTGAAGACCCAAGCACAAGAGAGGTCAGTAGTAAACTTACGGGGTCTCTGTTCTCAAATGAGGTTGTTCTTCTGCACAAGACTAACATTATTTTTTGTTTTCTCCTTGCTTTTTTTTTATTTGGTTTGTCATCTATGAGTTCAATATGTAATGTGAGCCTGAACACGATGTAATTATATTTTAGACAGACCTCTTCACCTGTAGGGATTGAGAGCTCGAAACTTCACAGAACCATCAATCGCTCTCATTGACTTATTCTTCATTCTGCAGAAAACTAGACACAAACCCTGACACTTGTATGAGAGCCTTAAGGTTAAGTGTGCAGAGATATTTCTAGCTCGTTCTTGTCTTCGTCAGCTCTGTGCCGCAACCAGTTACCAATTTGACATTCAGGCCCCTGACCACAGCGGTTTAGCAGATCCTGCCTGCTATTCTCTGTATCTCAAAAATAATTGACAGATGGAATACCTGTTGTCCTGTGATCCAGGGAGCGCTATTACAAAACTGGTAAGAATACGAAGGCCAAGAAATACAGAAGACCAAGGTGACCCTTGTGAGGAAAGGACTTTATAACCATGGAAATGCAACACTCGTTTGTACAGGAAAGTTGGTTAGAAAAATAATCACATTAATCTCAGCTTGAAATACTATTTATACCTTCCGTCCACGCACAATAGTTAAGTTATTTTGAAAGCCCATATTTAAGCCAAAGACATTTAAAACATAACATTTTCCAAATGCCTTTACTATAATTTACAATGTAATTTCCATTATTCGTCAGAAAAGAAATTTGATCTCCTCTTTACCATGGAGGAAGCTTCATTTTTTGCTCATTGTCGCCCCCTTGCTCAGCTTTCAGTGAGCTGCCAAATGGAGTGGGGAAGAAAAGTGACAATTGCTCTACGGACACGGATATCTAAGTAAATGGGATGTGACTGTTAAGTCTATTCAGTCATTAGTCTGATAGAGATACATATTTTGATTCAACCAGCACTAATCTGTAATACCGCCCCCTATGTACAAGAAAAAAAAGCTTATATAATACTGCTCCTATATACAAGAATATAACTACTATAATACTGCCCCTATATACAAGAATATAACTACTATAATACTGCCCCTATATACAAGAATATAACTACTATAATACTGCTCCCTATATACAAGAATATAACTACTGTAATACTGCTCCTATATACAAGAATATAACTACTATAATACTGCTCCCTATATACAAGAATATAACTACTGTAATACTGCTCCTATATACAAGAATATAACTACTATAATACTGCTCCCTATATACAAGAATATAACCACTATAATACTGCTCCTATATACAAGAATATAACTACTATAATACTGCCCCTATATACAAGAATATAACTACTATAATACTGCCCCTATATACAAGAATATAACTACTATAATACTGCCCCTATATACAAGAATATAACTACTATAATACTGCCCCTATATACAAGAATATAACTACTATAATACTGCCCCCTATATACAATAATATAACTACTATAATACTGCCCCTATATACAAGAATATAAATACTATAATACTGCTCCTATATACAAGAATATAACTACTATAATACTGCTCCTATATATAGGAATATAACTGCTATAATACTGCTCCTATATACAAGAATATAACTACTATAATACTACCCCCTATATATAAGAATATAACTACTATAATACTGCTCCTATATACAAGAATATAACTACTATAATACTGCTCCTATGTACAAGAATATAATCACTATAATACTGCCCCTATATACAAGAATATAACTACTATAATACTGCCCCTATATACAAGAATATAACTACTATAATACTGCCCCTATATACAAGAATATAACTACTATAATACTGCCCCCTATATACAATAATATAACTACTATAATACTGCCCCTATATACAAGAATATAAATACTATAATACTGCTCCTATATACAAGAATATAACTACTATAATACTGCTCCCTATATACAAGAATATAACCACTATAATACTGCTCCTATATACAAGAATATAACTACTATAATACTGCCCCTATATACAAGAATATAACTACTATAATACTGCCCCTATATACAAGAATATAACTACTATAATACTGCCCCTATATACAAGAATATAACTACTATAATACTGCCCCTATATACAAGAATATAACTACTATAATACTGCCCCCTATATACAATAATATAACTACTATAATACTGCCCCTATATACAAGAATATAAATACTATAATACTGCTCCTATATACAAGAATATAACTACTATAATACTGCTCCTATATATAGGAATATAACTGCTATAATACTGCTCCTATATACAAGAATATAACTACTATAATACTACCCCCTATATATAAGAATATAACTACTATAATACTGCTCCTATATACAAGAATATAACTACTATAATACTGCTCCTATGTACAAGAATATAATCACTATAATACTGCTCCTATATACAAGAATATAACTACCATAATTCTGCCCCCTATATAAAAGAATATAACTACTATAATACTGCCCCCTATATACAAGAATATAACTATTAGAATACTGCTCCCTATATACAAGAATATAACTACCATAATACTGCCACCTATATACAAGAATATAACTACTATAATACTGCTCCTATATACAAGAATATAACTACTATAATACTGCTCCCTATATACAAGAATATAACTACTATAATACTGCTCCTATATACAAGAATATAACTACTATAATACTGCTCCCTATATACAAGAATATAACTACTATAATACTGCCCCTATATACAAGAATATAACTACCATAATACTGCCCCCTATATACAAGAATATAACTACCATAATACTGCCCCCTATATACAAGAATATAACTACTATAATACTGCTCCTATGTACTAGAATATAACTACTATAATACTGCCCCCTATATACAAGAATATAACTACTATAATACTGCCCCCTAGATACAAGAATAAAACTACTATAATCCTGCCCCTATATACAAGAATATAACTACTATAATACTGCTCCCTATATACAAGAATATAACTACTATAATACTGCCCCTATATACAAGAATATAATGACTATAATACTGCCCCCTATGTACAAGAATATAATTACTATAATACTGCCCCTATATACAAGAATATAACTACTATAATACTGCTCCTATATACAAGAATATAACTACTATAATACTGCCCCTATATACAAGAATATAACTATTATAATACTGCCCCCTATATACAAAACTATGTATTCATTTTCTTTGCTTTTCTGTATTAAGACGTCATGGCAATACTATGAGCCACACAGTATATGTCCTAGCCTCTGCCATCCACCTCCACCTTCATATCATGACTAAAAATAATTTTGTGTAGGATTGGAACGTGTGAAACTGCGCTGGGATTTGGTCCATTTCCTCGGCTTATTTTTCCTATGAGCCAAAACATGTGATGATATACTTGGCCATCCGGTGTGATACATATTTTCCATTGTACATCATGTTATGCTGTTCTAAGATTTAGGACTCTTGTCTTTTTTTAGCTGGCATATTATATATATATATATATATATATATATATATATATATGCATATTTTATTCCGTTTGGACAAGTTGTTGGCAGAGGTCTGGCTGCCGGGAGCCCCTCTTAAGCAGCTGCTATCACCAGGCAAGCTGCAGGGTAAATGCTGCCGGGATGCCGGTGGTCTTCCAGGACTGACGACTATGATGTCACAGCTCAGTCCTCCAAATTGATGAACCTTTAGACACGAGAACCCAGCTTGATGTAGCTCTTAGATCTAGATAATAGATGGGAATTTGGGGCAGGAAGTGTTGGGCAGGCAAGAAGAGGAGCCACTGAAAAGAGCGGGAACTGGAGGTGTTTGATCGGTGGATGTCCGACCCTTAGGACCCCTACTAATCAGCAGAATTAAGCTCAGCCCCATTGTACAGCCCTTCATACTGCTGATCGAGGAGGTCCTAGGGTCGGACCCCCACTGATCACATATTGGTGGTCTTATCTTAAAGATAAGCCACCAATGTGTATTCCACTAAATATGTGAAGACCCAGTTTAAACGGCACCTGCTAAGCTGACAAACATAGTGCTATGGAGGATGCAGAAACTTGTCTAGTTTGCCACCGTTATTGGTTGTATTTTGAATAGTGACGCCCGAGCGAAGGTGCTGTTTTTCATAATCATTAGTGGGTGTATGGTAAGGATCATCAGTATTTTGCAGGGGGAACCAGAATATACCTAATGCCACGTTTATAGACAGACCTTGGTAAATAAATTCCAGACTGAAATATGAGGCAAACAAAATAGTTTGCGCTGCTTATCTGTTCATAATTAGCATAATTCCGCCCATGCTTAACAAAGTCCCACCCCCTGTTAAAGGTAAATGCTCTGGACGGCTTACACCAAACCAGAACCATTGGTGAGCATGATCTTGGTCCACACCTGATGTTACCCCATTGCAGTTTCCATGTCAGAGACTATTCTACATCTGGTTCCTTTAAATATTTCCCCTTAAAACACACAGTATCCATGACAATAACAACGTCCTCCACTTTGGTGAAATCTACATAATTCTGCCAGCTTAAGGGACCGAATGTCGTCCTCCTGCATGATTTATGTGGAGCAGCGTTATTGTTGTAAGAGCAGAAACACTTTAATTTACAAACCTATTATTTGCATTTTATGAAAGAGAAGTGTGCTTGTTCTCGGATAATAAAACACATGATATCTCGGCTCGGCGTGGGAAATTAGATGATATTACAGACAGTCGACAATATTCAAAGTCTCAATATGCGCTCTTTTTGTGACACAAAGCAACGCACTGCAATTAAAATTTACCCTACACCTACATAATGTGGGGGCCGGCATTTCACGTAGCAACCGCTGGTTTTTACAAAGCAGCTTCTGATTATATCCACCAACAGGGACATAAATAATTACCTTAAAGGGCATGTCTACTCAAACAGATTATTCTTCCATTACCCTTAATTTACCCCTTCAGCAGTTTTTTCCTTGCCATTAGAAATCTATGTCATTCTCGTAGTTTAATAATTTTATTTAAATTGAGTTTCGAGAAAATCACTTAGAGGTAGTCACAGCCCCGCCCATGTTTATACCACCGCTAAAGAGAATAAAAATAAAAATTCTCACTTATTATAAAAACTTGAGTCGTCCTATTCTGTTAAGTTATTAAAAGGGTTTTCCATGATTGGGCGTCAATGTGTGATCAGCGGGGGTGGGGGGGTTTGACCACCGGGACCCCCCACCAATCAGCAATGCTCCATCAATGCAGTACCCAACACGGACTAGAGTGGCTCGTGGACTGCAGTGATTTTGAGGTTAAACCTGGAAAACCCCATTATTTTATTTAGCGGTTTGTTAGTTAAAGAGGCTCTGTCACCAGATTTTGCAACCCCTATCTGCTATTGCTGTAGATCGGCGCTGCAATGTAGATTACAGTAACGTTTTTATTTTTAAAAAACGAGCATTTTTGGCCAAGTTATGACCATTTTTGTAGTTATGCAAATGAGGCTTGCAAAAGTACAACTGGGCGTGTTTAAAAGTAAAAGTCCAAGTGGGCGTGTATTATGTGCGTACATCGGGGCGTTTTTAATACTTTTACTAGCTGGGCGTTCTGATGATTAGTATCATCCACTTCTCTTCAGAACGCCCAGCTTCTGCCAGATCACGCTGTGACGTCACTCACAGGTCCTGCATCGTGTCAGACGAGCGAGGACACATCGGCACCAGAGGCTACAGTTGATTCTGCAGCAGCATCAGCGTTTGCAGGTAAGTAGCTACATCGACTTAACTGCTAACGCCGATGCTGCTGCAGAATCAACTGTAGCCTCTGGTGCTGATGTGTCCTCGCTGGTCCGACACGATACAGGACCTGGGGCAGGAAGTGAGTGACGTCACAGCGTGATCTCTCGAGAACACGGCTGTGTCTGCACTGCCAGAAGCTGGGCGTTGTGAAGAGAAGTGGATGTTACTTCTCTTCAGAGCGCCCAGCTAGTAAAAGTATTAAAAACGCCCCGATGTACGCACATAATACACGCCCACTTGGACTTTTAAACACACCCACTTGGACTTTTGCAAGCCTCATTTGCATAACTACAAAAATGGTCATAACTTGGCCAAAAATGCTCGTTTTTTAAAAATAAAAACATTACTGTAATCTACATTGCAGCGCCGATCTGCTGCAATAGCAGATAGGGGTTGCAAAATCTGGTGACAGAGCCTCTTTAAAGGGGTTGTTTGTAAAGTTTTGGATTCTCTGATTTCCGGGGTTCACTATGCACAAGTTGCAGCAAAATTTCAGCCACCATTTTACAGATTAGAAAAAGGATCACAGGGAAGGGTTGGATAAAATCCTAGAAGACTTCAGAGAGTCATACAAGAGTTTTCCGGGCAATCACGGCACTTGTGATTTGCGGCGAATTTATGCAGATCGAATGGGTTCGGAAACTAATTTCAGGAAATTTTCTCACCTTTAGTTATTTGCTTTATACAGTCGATTTTTGTTAGAAGGATTTCTTGACAGCAAGCCGATCACAGTGTGTACTGATTCTAAAACCTTTTGTGGGCAAAGTGTTTCATTCCCCTGCAGTGCCATCACAGGGGAAATTAGGTATTACACGGTTCCCATTGAAATTAATGGACTGTCTGTGTAATGCACAGACATCCCGGGTCCTCCAGAGAGAGAGATGATCTTTGTGGTGAATTGTTGGGGGTTCCAAATGTGGGGCTTTCCTATATTAACTCAGAATGCCCTGCTTAGATTTATTTATACAAGATTATTATGAGGGTATGAGCGACACCCTCTAAAACCCTCATAGCCTCCAGGTGGGTTGTTACCCAGTTTTTCCACAGTTTTGAGAGACAAGACCATGTAGATATGCATTGATATATCCCCACTCCTTTATCACTGCCTTTCAGGGATTGGGAAAGTGAGGGGACGCCCCCTGTATGAGCGGTTATGGCGGCCATATTGCCTCAAAATGCAAAATAACAGGAATATCTCTCATTATTTTTGTAGGATAGCTCATGGGTATAATGATTTACGTACAAAAGCTTTTGTGCTATAAAGACCAATGCTAATTATTTCCCGGCTTGTAAATAACAAATCCACAAGTTCTTATCCTGCTCTAATAAATCCTATTACGTAAAGAAAGTGTTAATCAAAAAGGTGCGCCATTCCGAGCCACTCTACAAGAGCGTTGTATTTATAGTGTTTTCTTGGGCTAATCTCTGTAATTTTGCTGCTATTGTTACATTTTTCTCGCTAATTAACTTCTTATCACGTCAGGGATCCAACTGTGACTTACGTCAAAGTCAAAGCCGAGGGCAAAGACAAAGCCGAGGGCACAAGTAATGTTTCCACACCGTATTTAAGAGGATAATACCGTCTATTCAACATAGGATTTTGTCCTTTTAATTTATTTATTACTTAATTGATAAAAGTGTATTTTTTTTTTATTTTTTAGAGAAGAGGCTTCCAGACTGGGGAAATGGCACCATACCAAATTAAATGCCACCCCCAGCCACAATACCCAACACCAAGAACAAGAGGATCCCTTGCTTGCATGACCTGTAGCTCAGTCTCCCTTCCACAATTGCAATACCTGTGGAGAAGGTATGACCTTTACTGGTTTACA
Organism: Rhinoderma darwinii; assembly: GCF_050947455.1. NCBI lineage: Eukaryota > Metazoa > Chordata > Amphibia > Anura > Rhinodermatidae > Rhinoderma > Rhinoderma darwinii. The sequence continues at coordinate 88,570,298 of NC_134695.1, forward strand.
CTTCCAGTTGGGAAATGGGATGGGTCCAACCTAAACTGGGGTTAATTCTCAATGAGCCCCATAGTGGCCACATGGGCTGCCCCTGGTCTATGCCCTTGGGTTATTTCCATTCATGTTTCTAGGTTTGCAGAAGTTGGAAAATTTAGGGTCTGTTCACATCTTAGTTTGAGTCTTTCCGGTCAAATTGTTGGACACCCGAAAGGGACTTAATGGATCCCATTGTAAATCAATAGGGTCTTCTGGGTACCAGTGGCATTCTGTGTACTACGGATCCAGCAATGCACTGGGTTTTCCGCTATAAATGGATGAAAGACTGAACGTTATCTGTTTTCACTTATATTTGAGTTTATTTTTACCCTATACAGTGTAGAAAACAAATCTGTTACTAATTGGAGAATGTCAACAAGAAGGTTAAGCTGCTGTTTCTGGATCTTATTACGGCTTTATTATTATTGAAATAAAAACGGAATATCAGAGACTGCTGAGATCATTAACACTCAAATACCGGAGGTGCATTAACACTTAAGCTGTAAAGGATCTGCCAGGCACAACTTCTGTGGATACGCCCATAGGTAATCAGTCTGCACCTGAGTCTATGTCTCTGAGACTGACTCCATCTTCCACCACTCAGGATGGCAGGCTTAGGAGTGGGAGAGCCTATCGCAGCCTGGCCAGACGGAGCTAGCTCCCGCCCTCTGTCTATTTATACCTGCCTTTCCTGTTCCTCCTTTGCTTGTGATTGTTTTTGTGTGGTTTCCTGGCCCAGCTACAGCTTCTGACTATTTGATCCTGCTCCATACTGACCCCGGCTTACTGACTACTCTCCTGCTCTGCGTTTGGTACCTCGTGCACTCCTGGTTTGACTCGGCTCGTTCACCACTCTTGTTGCTCACGGTGTTTCCGTGGGCAACTGCCCCATTTCCCTTAGCTTTGTGTTCCCTTGTCTGTTTGTCTCGTGCACTTACTGAGTGTAGGGACCGCCGCCCAGTTGTACCCCGTCGCCTAGGGCGGGTCGTTGTAAGTAGGCAGGGACAGAGTGGTGGGTAGATTAGGGCTCACTTGTCCGTTTCCCTACCCCCATCATTACATAATCACAAGCCCATATACCTAGTCTACCCTGGTCCCTGTCACTACTATGGACACCCTTGAGACCCTGGCCCAGCAAATGCAGGGTCTCTCTCTACAGGTCCAGGCCCTGGCTCAGAGGGTCAACCAGCCTGATGCTACCATGGTAGTGCCCCTCACCTCAACTCTTGAACCCCACCTCAAGCTGCCTGACCGGTTCTCAGGGGACCGGAGGACTTTTCTCTCCTTTCGGGAGAGTTGTAGGCTTTACTTTTGCTTAAAGCCTCACTCCTCAGGTTCTGAGAGCCAGCGGGTGGGTATAATTATGTCCCGGCTCCAGGAAGGGCCCCAAGAGTGGGCCTTCTCCTTGGCTCCTGACGCCCCTGAACTTTCCTCCGTTGATCGTTTCTTTTCTGCTCTCGGACTCATTTATGACGAGACTGACAGGACTGCCTTTGCCGAGAGTCAGCTGGTGACCTTACGTCAGGGTAAGAGACCTGTTGAGGAGTATTGTTCTGACTTTAGGAAGTGGTGCGTAGCTTCTCGGTGGAATGACCCTGCCTTAAGGTGCCAGTTTAGGTTGGGTCTGTCGAACGCCCTGAAAGACCTGCTAGTTAGCTATCCCTCTTCTGACTCCCTAGACCAGGTTATGGCGTTAGCGGTACGACTTGACCGACGTCTCAGGGAACGACAACGTGAACGTTTATGTGTTTTCTCCTCTGACTCCCCCATGATGCCTCCCGAGGTCCCGTTGCTTCGCTCTTCCACGGAAGACTCGGAGGTACCTATGCAAATCGGGGCCTCCGTGTCCCCCCGACAACGTAGAGAGTTCCGCAGGAAGAATGGTCTCTGCTTCTATTGTGGGGATGACAAGCATCAAGTGAACACCTGTCCTAGGCGTAAGAATAAGCAGCCGGAAAACTTCCGCGCCTAAGTGATCATCGGGGAGGTCACTTGGGCACACAGGTATTTCCCGTAAATATGAAACGTAATAAAATCTTGCTTCCCTTTCAGGTCTCTTTTGGTGGTAGGTCTGCTACCGGCAGTGCCTTCGTGGATTCAGGGTCTTCTGCTAATATCATGTCTGTGGAATTTGCTATGTCTCTAGCTATGCCTTTGATTGATTTGCCTAAACCTGTCCCGGTAGTGGGTATCGACTCCACTCCTCTTACTAATGGTTATTTTACACAGCATACCCCTGTTTTTGAACTCCTTGTTGGCTCCATGCATTTGGAGCAGTGCTCTGTACTGTTGATGCAGGGATTATCGTCCGATTTGGTTTTAGGCCTTGCCTGGTTGCAGTTGCATAATCCCACGTTTGACTGGAATACTGGGGAGCTCACCAAATGGGGTAATGAATGCTTGACGTCATGCTTTTCTGTTAATTCTATTTCTCCCCCTGAGGAGGTGAACACGCTACCTGAGTTTGTTCAGGACTTCGCGCTGATGTTTTCTCTAAGGAGGCCTCCGAAGTGTTACCTCCTCATAGAGAATATGATTGCGCTATCGAATTGGTACCAGGAGCTAAGCTCTCTAAGGGTAGGATATTTAATCTTTCTTGTCCCGAACGTGAAGCCATGAGAGAGTATATCCAGGAATGCCTGGCCAAGGGTTACATTCGCCCCTCTACTTCTCCGGTAGGTGCTGGCTTCTTCTTCATAGGGAAGAAGGATGGTGGTCTTAGGCCATGCATTGACTACCGTAATTTGAATAAGGTCACTGTAAGGAACCAGTATCCCCTTCCATTGATTCCTGATCTCTTTAATCAGGTTCAGGGGGCCCAATGGTTCTCTAAGTTTGATCTACGGGGGGCGTATAACCTTATCCGCATCAAAGAGGGGGATGAGTGGAAGACTGCGTTTAACACGTCCGAAGGTCATTTCGAATACCTCGTCATGCCCTTTGGGTTGTGTAATGCTCCTGCGGTCTTCCAGAATTTCATAAATGAGATTTTAAGAGATTACCTGGGGGTATTTCTTGTAGTGTACCTTGATGACATACTGGTGTTTTCCAAGGACTGGTCCTCCCACATTGAGCATGTCAGGAAGGTGCTCCAGGTCCTTCGGGAAAACAAACTGTTTCCGAAAACCGAAAAATGTGTGTTTGGGGTACAGGAGATACCATTTTTGGGTCAAATCCGCACTCCTCATGAATTCCGCATGGACCCCGCCAAGGTCCAGGCTGTGGCGGAATGGGTCCAATCTGCCTCCCTGAAGGCGTTACAGTGTTTCTTGGGGTTCACTAATTATTACAGGAGATTTATTGCTAACTTCTCGGTCATCGCTAAGCCTCTTACGGACCTCACTCACTAAAGGTGCTGATCTCCTCCACTGGCCTCCTGAGGCTGTCCAGGATTTTGAGGTCCTTAAGAAGTGCTTTATCTCGGCCCCGGTGCTGGTTCAGCCCAACCAATTGGAGCCATTTATCGTGGAAGTTGACGCATCCGAGGTGGGAGTGGGGGCTGTCTTGTCCCAGGGTACCAGGTCCCTCACCCATCTCCGTTCCTGTGCCTACTTCTCCAGGAAGTTTTCGCCCACTGAGAGTAACTATGATATTGGCAACCGCGAACTCTTAGCCATTAAATGGGCATTTGAAGAGTGGCACCACTTCCTGGAGGGGGCTAGGCACCAGGTAACGGTCCTTACCGACCACAAGAATCTGGTTTTCCTAGAATCTGCCCGGAGGCTAAACCCGAGACAAGCTCGATGGGCGCTATTTTTTACCAGATTCAACTTTTTGGTTACTTAGAGGGCTGGGTCTAAAAATATTAAGGCCGATGCACTGTCGAGTAGCTTCATGGCCAGCCCTCCTTCGGAGGAAGATCCTGCTTGTATTTTCCCTCCTGGTATAATCATTTCTTCTATTGATTCTGATTTAGTCTCCGAAATTGCGGCTGATCAAGGTTCAGCTCCCGGGAACCTTCCTGAGGACAAGCTGTTTGTTCCCCTGCAATTCCGGCTAAGGGTACTTAGGGAAAATCATGACTCCGCACTATCTGGTCATCCAGGCGTCCTGGGTACCAAACACCTCATTGCCAGAAACTATTGGTGGCCTGGGTTGCCTAAAGACGTTAAGGCCTACGTCGCCGCTTGTGAGGTTTGTGCTAGGTCCAAGACTCCCAGGTCCCGACCAGCGGGCTTACTACGTTCTTTGCCCATTCCCCAGAGACCTTGGACCCATATCTCCATGGATTTTATCACCGATTTGCCTCCATCTCAAGGCAAGTCGGTGGTGTGGGTTGTAGCAGACCGCTTCAGTAAGATGTGCCACTTTGTGCCCCTCAAGAAACTACCCAATGCCAAGACGTTAGCTACCTTGTTTGTCAAACACATCCTGCGTCTCCATGGGGTCCCTTTCAATATTGTTTCGGATAGAGGGGTACAATTTGTTTCATTGTTTTGGAGAGCCTTCTGTAAAAAGTTGGAGATTGATCTGTCCTTCTCCTCTGCCTTCCATCCTGAAACTAATGGCCAAACTGAGAGGACTAATCAATCTCTAGAACAATATTTAAGGTGTTTTATCTCTGACTGTCAATATGATTGGGTCTCATTCATTCCCCTCGCCAAATTTTCCCTTAATAACCGGGTCAGTAACTCGTCAGGGGTCTCCCCCTTTTTCTGTAATTTTGTGTTTAATCCACGGTTCTCTTGCGTTTCACCTGGTAGTTCCAACAATCCCGAGGTAGAGGTCGTTCATCGGGAACTGTGCACAGTCTGGGCCCAGGTTCAGAAGAACCTAGAGGCGTCCCAGAGCGTCCAAAAAACTCAGGCTGATAGAAGACGTTCTGCTAACCCCTTGTTTATGGTCGGGGATCTGGTGTGGTTATCGTCTAGGAACTTGCGCCTTAAGGTCCCGTCCAAGAAGTTTGCTCCCCGGTTTATTGGGCCGTATAAGGTCATTGAAGTCCTCAATCCTGTCTCCTTCCGACTAGAGTTGCCCCCTTCTTTTCGAATACACGACGTGTTTCATGCCTCCCTCCTTAAACGCTGCTCCCCGTCCTCGGCTCCCTCGAGGAAAGCTCCTGTTCCCGTTCTCACCCCTGAGGGGGTGGAATTCGAGGTGGCCAGGATTGTGGACAGCAAGATGGTCCAAGGCTCCCTCCAGTACCTGGTCCATTGGAGAGGATACGGGCCTGAGGAGAGGACTTGGGTACCCGCCTGGGATGTTCACGCTGGGGTATTGGTCAGGAAGTTCCACCTTCGTTTCCCCAATAAACCAGGTCCACTTAGAAAGGGTCCGGTGGCCCCTCATAAAAGGGGGGGGTACTGTAAAGGATCTGCCAGGCACAACTTCTGTGGATACGCCCATAGGTAATCAGTCTGCACCTGAGTCTATGTCTCTGAGACTGACTCCATCTTCCACCACTCAGGATGGCAGGCTTAGGAGTGGGAGAGCCTATCGCAGCCTGGCCAGACGGAGCTAGCTCCCGCCCTCTGTCTATTTATACCTGCCTTTCCTGTTCCTCCTTTGCTTGTGATTCTTCTTGTGTGGTTTCCTGGCCCAACTACAGCTTCTGACTATTTGATCCTGCTCCATACTGACCCCGGCTTACTGACTACTCTCCTGCTCTGCGTTTGGTACCTCGTGCACTCCTGGTTTGACTCGGCTCGTTCACCACTTTTGTTGCTCACGGTGTTTCCGTGGGCAACTGCCCCATTTCCCTTAGCTTTGTGTTCCCTTGTCTGTTTGTCTCGTGCACTTACTGAGAGTAGGGACCGCCGCCCAGTTGTACCCCGTCGCCTAGGGCGGGTCGTTGCAAGTAGGCAGGGACAGAGTGGTGGGTAGATTAGGGCTCACTTGTCTGTTTCCCTACCTCCATCATTACATAAGCATCCAAACAGTCTTAATATCATATGACTACACTGAAAATGTACATATCAATAAGTCGAGCTGCAAGGGATTTAAGTGTTATGGAACCAATCAGACCCACAGCCCATTCTTAGCATTTAAGCCCTCAAAATATTGCACAGAGTATATAATAAGAAGAATAAATTATAGAAGATCTGTCAATGTCAGCTTGCTGATGGTTTCCCCGTAGAAAAAGACAATTAATAATTCGACACTACACAATTTGAAAAAAATATGAAAAATATGCGAAAATAAAAGCAAGAAGAAGATGTTGCCTGATTTTACATTTGTTGACTATAGACTCAATGCAGCAGAAAGGTGGAGCTGAACTTTAAGAGACTTGTCCGTCTCACGCTGCTGACATCTGGCTGACATGTTCATTGTAATTATTGCAATTTTAATTATATGAAATAAGTTTTTATTTTCCATCAGCAGCAAAGAAAATATTGAAGGCGCTTCCCTTGAATTTGAAGGGTTGAAGTAGAGAAGTTGAGCACTCGTAAACCTCTTCATTCTGCGCGGTGATACCAGTTAATGCATTTTCATCTGGCAGAACACATCTCCTAATGCTTTCATCCCAGTCGAGGAGGCGGCATTCACCCTCCAAGTAGGAGAAATTGATTTTTGTTGAGATTTCACTAGTACATGAAGATAATTTCATGCTCTCTGCAATATCTGAATATCATTCCCTATCAATAGGCAAAACCCTTTCAACCTCTAAAAGCAAAATGTGTTTGTTTTCATATTTCAATGGGTCTGTGATAAATTAATAGAGATCAAAAAATCTTCTTCATGGGGTCAAAATCAGGGACGTAACTGGATTAAGGGCCCCCCCCCCCCATACTTATATATCAAGCTTGGCAGGAATGGGAAGCAACTGGTGTCGAAGTCTGTAGTTATACAAAAAGTTGAGCCTTGTTATTATTTGGTCGTTGTATGTTGGTATTATTTGAGCTCTGTATGTTGTTATTATTTGGTCACTGTATGTTGTTATTATTTGGTCACTGTATGGTGGTAATATTTGTGCACTGTATGGTGGTAATATTTGAGCACTGTATGGTGGTAATATTTGTGTACTGTATGGTGGTAATATTTGAGCACTGTATGGTGGTAATATTTGAGCACTGTATGGTGGTAATATTTGAGCACTGTATGGTGGTAATATTTGTGCACTGTATGGTGGTAATATTTGTGCACTGTATGGTGGTAATATTTGAGCACTGTATGGTGGTAATATTTGAGCACTGTATGGTGGTAATATTTGAGCACTGTATGGTGGTAATATTTGAGCTCTGTATGGTGGTAATATTTGTGTACTGTATGGTGGTAATATTTGAGCACTGTATGGTGGTAATATTTGAGCACTGTATGGTGGTAATATTTGTGCACTGTATGGTGGTAATATTTAAGCATTGTATGTTGGTATTATTTGAGCATTGTATGGTGGTATTATTTGAGCTCTGTATGTTGGTATTATTTGTGCACTGTATGTTGGTATTATCTGAGCACTGTATGGTGGTATTTTTTGAGCTCTGTATGGTGGTAATATTTGAGCTCTGTATGGCGGTAATATTTGAGCTCTGTATGTTGGTATTATCTGAGCACTGTATGGTGGTATTATTTGAGCTCTGTATGGTGGTAATCTTTGAGCTCTGTATGGTGGTAATCTTTGAGCTCTGTATGTTGATATTATTTGAGCTCTGTATGGTGGTATTATTTGGTCGCTGTATGTTGGTATTATTTGAGCACTGTATGTTGGTATTATTTGAGCTCTGTATGGTGGTATTATTTGGTCACTGTATATTGGTATTATTTGAGCACTGTAGGGTGGTATTATTTGAGCTCTGTATGTTGGTATTATTTGAGCACTGTATGGTGGTAATATTTTAGCTCTGTATGTTGGTATTATTTGGTCACTGTATGTTGGTATTATTTGAGCTCTGTATGTTGGTATTACTTGGTCACTGTATGTTGGTATTATTTGAGCACTGTATGGTGGTATTATTTGAGCACTGTTTGGTGGTATTATTTGAGCTCTGTATGTCGATATTATTTGAGCTCTGTATGGTGGTATTATTTGGTCGCTGTATGTTGGTATTATTTGAGCACTGTATGGTGGTATTATTTGAGCTCTGTATGTTGATATTATTTGAGCTCTGTATGGTGGTATTATTTGGTCGCTGTATGTTGGTATTATTTGAGCTCTGTATGGTGGTATTATTTGGTCGCTGTATGTTGGTATTATTTGAGCACTGTATGGTGGTATTATTTGAGCTCTGTATGGTGGTATTATTTGAGCTCTGTATGTTGGTATTATTTGAGCACTGTATGGTGGTGTTATTTGAGCTCTGTATGTTGGTATTATTTGAGCTCTGTATGTTGGTATTATTTGAGCACTGTATGTTGGTATTATTTGAGCTCTGTATGTTGGTATTATTTGAGCACTGTATGGTGGTATTATTTGAGCACTGTTTGGTGGTATTATTTGAGCTCTGTATGTCGATATTATTTGAGCTCTGTATGGTGGTATTATTTGGTCGCTGTATGTTGGTATTATTTGAGCACTGTATGGTGGTATTATTTGAGCTCTGTATGTTGATATTATTTGAGCTCTGTATGGTGGTATTATTTGGTCGCTGTATGTTGGTATTATTTGAGCTCTGTATGGTGGTATTATTTGGTCGCTGTATGTTGGTATTATTTGAGCACTGTATGGTGGTATTATTTGAGCTCTGTATGGTGGTATTATTTGAGCTCTGTATGTTGGTATTATTTGAGCACTGTATGGTGGTGTTATTTGAGCTCTGTATGTTGGTATTATTTGAGCTCTGTATGTTGGTATTATTTGAGCACTGTATGTTGGTATTATTTGAGCTCTGTATGTTGGTATTATTTGAGCACTGTATGGTGGTATTATTTGAGCACTGTTTGGTGGTATTATTTGAGCTCTGTATGTCGATATTATTTGAGCTCTGTATGGTGGTATTATATGGTCGCTGTATGTTGGTATTATTTGAGCACTGTATGGTGGTATTATTTGAGCTCTGTATGTTGATATTATTTGAGCTCTGTATGGTGGTATTATTTGGTCGCTGTATGTTGGTATTATTTGAGCTCTGTATGGTGGTATTATTTGGTCGCTGTAGGTTGGTATTATTTGAGAACTATATGGTGGTATTATTTGAGCTCTGTATGGTGGTATTATTTGAGCTCTGTATGTTGGTATTATTTGAGCACTGTATGGTGGTGTTATTTGAGCTCTGTATGTTGGTATTATTTGAGCTCTGTATGTTGGTATTATTTGAGCACTGTATGTTGGTATTTTTTGAGCTCTGTATGTTGGTATTATTTGAGCTCTGTATGTTGGTATTATTTGAGCTCTGTATGTTGGTATTATTTGAGTGCTGTATGGTGGCATTATTTGAGCGCTGTATGGTGGCATTATTTGAGCACTGTATGGAGGCATTATTTGAGCACTGTATGGTGGTAATATTTGAGCTCTGTATGTTGGTATTATTTGGTCACTGTATGTTGGTATTGTTTCAGCTCTGTATGTTGATATTATTTGAGCTCTGTATGGTGGTATTATTTGGTCGATGTATGTTGGTATTATTTGAGCACTGTATGGTGGTATTATTTGAGCTCTGTTTGTTGCTATTATTTGAGCTCTGTATGTTGGCATTATTTGAGCTCTGTATGTTGGTATTATTTGAGCTCTGTATGGCGGCATTATTTGAGCACTGTATGTTGGTATTATTATAGCACTGTATATTGGTATTATTTGAGCTCTGTATATTGGTATTATTTGAGCTCTGTATGTTGGTATTATTTGAGCACTATATGGTGGTATTATTTGAGCTCTGTATGGTGGTATTATTTGGGCTCTGTATGTTGGTATTATTTGAGCACTGTATGGTGGTGTTATTTGAGCTCTGTATGTTGGTATTATTTGAGCTCTGTATGTTGGTATTATTTGAGCACTGTATGTTGGTATTATTTGAGCTCTGTATGTTGGTATTATTTGAGCTCTGTATGTTGGTATTATTTGAGCTCTGTATGTTGGTATTATTTGAGCTCTGTATGTTGGTATTATTTGAGTGCTGTATGGTGGCATTATTTGAGCGCTGTATGGTGGCATTATTTGAGCACTGTATGGTGGTATTAATTGAGCACTCCCTAGGCAATTCGGTAAGGTCCGGGGCCTAGAGATGGCCAAGCTGCATCTCCATATTCTTATGAAACCGACTTCTATTTTGGATAATTGCTAGTAGTATATATTGGCCAGGCATTTTCAAGGAGAACTTTGTATGAATGGGGCTAGACAGTGACTTGGGCAGGATCTAAGGATACGATGGTGGAATTGGTGGCAATAGTTTAACACTGGAGCTCATAGACTTAATATTATGTGGCAAGAACATATTCTACAGCACTGAACAAAGAAGTTAAAAACTCACATTGGTCATTTCCCCCATTGGAGCTGACAATCTCAGGTGCCCTAAGGTGCCAGCAAAGATGCTATGACCAATTTAGGAAGCCAATCAACCTCTAAGCATATTTGTGGGAACAAATTAGAACAACTAGAAGGAACCCAAGCAAGAATGGGGGAAACATACGACATCCATGGAGATGATAAACACTTTGTCACTAATCTATTGATGATCGCCAGCCATGAGAACCTGAAATAACCGGCAGGAACTGATGTAGCTTTGGCCTAATAATAATGGAAGCTTGTGGCACGGTTTCTTAAAATCGTAAATTCCAAATGTTATTTACATTTTTTATATTTAAACATTTAAATTTTATCTATCCACGGAAACAACCTTGAAAAGGTCTCTAAATTAGATAAAACAAAACTTATTGAACGTGTTCTGGTGATACATAGAGAATCGAGAGACAAAGTGTAATTACCGACCACTCAGCAATTACACTAATGGCGTGTACATCCTATCTTTATGCAAGCCGCTTAATAATTGTAGCGCAGAGAGAAAAAATGTGGCATTCTCTGATTTTACATTGAGCAGCAGGTGCTGATGACAAAGACCTTAAAAATACAGGCATTTAATTACGGCCTATTTCATGCTACAACCTACTCTGCCCTGAAAATCTATTTAAAAGGAATACTCCACATATCCAGAACGAAGCTGCAAAATAAATAAAAGAAAAAAAAATCCTATGTTTAGTGTTTTGACCAGCAGACATCTTCCTCTGAGAAATTCTGGGATCAAAAAGTACAGCACTTTAGGTAACAATGCTGGTGTCTAAATGATCAAGGAGATCCATAGTAGTCACTCACTGACTGCAGAATCTGTTGCTAGGCAACCATCCAATGCTATTTGGGCACAGCCTGACAAACACTAGATCTAGACGCGATTAATAATTATGAAGGAGTTTTCCCTCTAAAAAACAAAGTTTCAAATAAGAAGACAGGTGGTGTTACTTGACCGCCAATCAAAGAGCGACCATATAATATAATAGTCACGTTAAGTTCTTCAGAGCAGGAGACAATCATTGAATTGTCTCTCTGCTCTGGCTAAATTCAGGGGTGTCTCGGGAATAGGGTCCTCCTAACAGCGCATAAGGAAAAGGGTTGTCCTAATGGGACAATCCCTCATTAGGTCCCATTCATGGAAGGGTTGTGATCCCACTAGAGTCATGACAGACGCCAAGAGGAAAAAAATGCTACAAACCCACGAGGGATATTGGATACTGTGGGGGCTGCAGAGTATGTACAGGCTCTAAAAAGGACAATATTTTATGTTTCTTTTAGTTTTTACTTCTCACCGCAATCTTTCATCTCATCTAAGATGTAATCAATAAAGCTTTAAATGTTTATTTTTTTATTCCGATAAGAACCAAAAATGTGTCTGTAGCAGGAAGTTTCTGTACCTATGGTATAGATTTAGTAAAGCAGAGAAAGGTCAAAAACAAGTCTCAACAATCTCAGTCTAGCGGATTTCTGGTGCATTGTGGTCCAGTGATTTATTCTTAGCTACAGAGAAAAAAAGACATTTCTGATTTCTATGCATTGCTTTCCATGATGTAGCAATGAACCCATAGCTGTTAAAGGGTCAATCATCTTACACATTGGGGACACACTATATACACAAGAATATATCTAGTATAAGACTGCCCCCTATGCACAAAAATATAACTACTATAATACTGCCCGCTATGTACAAGAATATAACTTCTATAATACTGCTCCTATATACAAGAATATAACTACTATAATACTGCCCTTATATACAAGAATATAACTACTATAATACTGCCCCCTATATACAAGAATATAACTACTATAATACTGCCCCCTATATACAAGAATATAACTACTATAATACTGCCCCTATATACAAGAATATAACTACTATAATACTGCCCCCTATATACAAGAATATAACTACTATAATACTGCCCCTATATACAAGAATATAACTACTATAATACTGCCCCCTATATACAAGAATATAACTACTATAATACTGCCCCCTATATACAAGAATATAACTACTATAATACTGCCCCCTATATACAAGAATATAACTACTATAATACTGCTCCTATATACAAGAATATAACTACTATAATACTGCCCCCTATATACAAGAATATAACTACTATAATACTGCCCCCTATATACAAGAATATAACTACTATAATACTGCCCCTATATACAAGACTATAACTACTATAATACTGCCCCTATATACAAGAATATAACTACTATAATACTGCCCCCTATATACAAGAATATAACTACTATAATACTGCCCCTATATACAAGAATATAACTACTATAATACTGCCCCCTATATACAAGAATATAACTACTATAATACTGCCTCCTATATACAAGAATATAACTACTATAATACTGCCCCTATATACAAGAATATAACTACTATAATACTGCCCCCTATATACAAGAATATAACTACTATAATACTGCTCCTATATACAAGAATATAACTACTATAATACTGCCCCCTATATACAAGAATATAACTACTATAATACTGCTCCTATATACAAGAATATAACTACTATAATACTGACCCTATATACAAGAATATAACTACTATAATACTGCTCCTATATACAAGAATATAACTACTATAATACTGCCCCCTATATACAAGAATATAACTACTATATTACTGCCCCTATATACAAGAATATAACTACTATAATACTGCTCCTATATACAAGAATATAACTAATATAATACTGCCCCCTATATACAAGAATATAACTACTATAAGGGCACGTTCAGATGTGGCGGAAATGCTGTGGAAAACTCAGCTGCGGACCATAAACTGTGGTGCGGAATGTCTGTTGCGGAGAAGAAGCGGAATTTCACTGCCGATTTCAGCCTTTGCAATGCAAAAACTGAAATCTGTGGCAAGTCCGCTGTGTTTTCTGCAACGTCTGAATCACCTGTCAAATATGCAAATGTTGGTGCAGATTCGTGGCGTAATTGCCCCAACATTTGCAGCGGAAAAATTCTGCCACGTCTGAACATACCCCAATACTGCTCCTACAGTGAAGGAAATAAATATTTGATCCCTTGCTGATTTTGTAAGTTTGCCCACTGTCAAAGACATGAACAGTCTAGAATTTTTAGGCTAGGTTAATTTTACCATTGAGAGATAGATTATATAAAAAAAAAAAAAAGAAAATCACATTGTCAAAATTATATATATTTATTTGCATTGTGCACAGAGAAATAAGTATTTGATCCCTTTGGCAAACAAAACTTAATACTTGGCAAAACCCTTGTTGGCAAGCTCAGCAGTCAGACGTTTTTTGTAGTTGATGATGAGGTTTGCACACATGTTAGATGACATTTTGGCCCACTCCTCTTTGCAGATCATCTGTAAATCATTAAGATTTCGAGGCTGCCGCTTGGCAACTCGGATCTTCAGCTCCCTCCATAAGTTTTCGATGGGATTAAGGTCTGGAGACTGGCTAGGCCACTCCATGACCTTAATGTGCTTCTTTTTGAGCCACTCCTTTGTTGCCTTGGCTGTATGTTTTGGGTCATTGTCGTGCTGGAAGACCCAGCCACAAGCTATTTTTGATGTCCTGGTGGAGGGAAGGAGGTTGTCACTCAGGATTTGACGGTACATGGCTCCATCCATTCTCCCATTGATGCGGTGAAGTAGTCCTATGCCCTTAGCAGAGAAACACCCCCAAAACATAATGTTTCCACCTCCATGCTTGACATCGGGGACGGTGTTCTTTGGGTCATAGGCAGCATTTCTCTTCCTCCAAACACGGCGAGTTGAGTTAATGCCAAAGAGCTCAATTTTAGTCTCATCTGACCACAGCACCTTCTCCCAATCACTCTCAGAATCATCCAGATGTTCATTTGCAAACTTCAGACGGGCCTGTACATGTGCCTTCTTGAGCAGGGGGACCTTGCGGGCACTGCAGGATTTTAATCCATTACGGCGTAATGTGTTACCAATGGTTTTCTTGGTGACTGTGGTCCCAGCTGCCTTGAGATCATTAATAAGTTCCCCCCGTGTAGTTTTCGGCTGAGCTCTCACCTTCCTCAGGATCAAGGATACCCCACGAGGTGAGATTTTGCATGGAGCCCCAGATCGATGTCGATTGACAGTCATTTTGTATGTCTTCCATTTTCTTACTATTGCACCAACAGTTGTGTCCTTCTCACCCAGCGTCTTACTTATGGTTTTGTAGCCCATTCCAGCCTTGTGCAGGTCTATGATCTTGTCCCTGACATCCTTAGAAAGCTCTTTGGTCTTGCCCATGTTGTAGAGGTTAGAGTCAGACTGATTCATTGAGTCTGTGGACAGGAGTCTTTTATACAGGTGACCATGTAAGAGCTGTCTATAATGCAGGCACCAAGTTGATTTGGAGCGTGTAACTGGTCTGGAGGAGGCTGAACTCTTAATGGTTGGTAGGGGATCAAATACTTATTTCTCTGTGCACAATGCAAATAAATATATATAATTTTGACTATGTGATTTTCTTTTTTTTTTTTTATATAATCTATCTCTCACTGGTAAAATTAACCTAGCCTAAAAATTCTAGACTGTTCATGTCTTTGACAGTGGGCAAACTTACAAAATCAGCAAGGGATCAAATACTTATTTCCTTCACTGTATATACAAGAATATAACGACTATAATACTGCTCCCTACATACAAGAATATAACTACTATAATACTGCCCCCTATATACAAGAATATAACTACTATAATACTGCCACTATATACAAGAATATAACTACTATATTGCCCCCTATATACAAGAATATAACTACTATAATACTGCCTCCTATATACAAGAATATAACTACTATAATGCTGCCCCTATATACAAGAATATAACTACTATAATACTGCCCCTATATACAAGAATATAACTACTATAATACTGCTCCTATATACAAGAATATATCTACTATAATACTGCCCCTATATACAAGAATATAACTACTATAATACTGCTCCCTATATACAAGAATATAACTACTATAATACTGCTCCTATATACAAGAATATATCTACTATAATACTGCCCCTATATACAAGAATATAACTACTATAATACTGCTCCCTATATACAAGAATATAACTACTATAATACTGCCCTCTAAATCCAGGAATATAACTACTATAATACTGCTCCTATATACAAGAATATAACTACTATAATACTGCCCCCTATATACAAGAATATAACTACTATAATACTGCCCCCTATATACAAGAATATAACTACTATAATACTGCCCCTATACACAAGAATATAACTACTATAATACTGCCCCTATATACAAGATTATAACTACTATAATACTGCCACCTATGTACAAGAATGTAATTACTATAATACTGCCCCTATGTACAAGAATATAACTACTATAATACTGCTCCTATGTACAAGAATATAACTACTATAATACTGCTCCCTATATACAAGAATATAACTACTATAATACTGCCCTCTAAATCCAGGAATATAACTACTATAATACTGCCCCCTATATACAAGAATATAACTACTATAATACTGCCCCCTATATACAAGAATATAACTACTATAATACTGCCCCTATATACAAGAATATAACTACTATAATACTGCCTCCTATATACAAGAATATAACTACTATAATACTGCCCCCTATATACAAGAATATAACTACTATAATACTGCCCCCTATATACAAGAATATAACTACTATAATACTGCCCCCTATATACAAGAATATAACTACTATAATACTGCCCCCTATATACAAGAATATAACTACTATAATACTGCCTCCTATATACAAGAATATAACTACTATAATACTGCTCCTATATACAAGAATATAACTACTATAATACTGCCCCCTATATACAAGAATATAACTACTATAATACTGCCACCTATATACAAGAATATAACTACTATAATACTGCCCCCTATATACAAGAATATAACTACTATAATACTGCTCCTATATACAAGAATATAACTACTATAATACTGCCCTCTAAATCCAGGAATATAACTACTATAATACTGCCCCCTATATACAAGAATATAACTACTATAATACTGCCCCCTATATACAAGAATATAACTACTATAATACTGCCCCTATATACAAGAATATAACTACTATAATACTGCTCCCTATATACAAGAATATAACTAATATAATACTGCCACTATATACAAGAATATAACTACTATAATACTGCCCCCTATATACAAGAATATAACTACTATAATACTGCCCCCTATATACAAGAATATAACTACTATAATACTGCCCCTATATACAAGAATATAACTACTATAATACTGCTCCCTATATACAAGAATATAACTAATATAATACTGCCACTATATACAAGAATATAACTACTATAATACTGCCCCCTATATACAAGAATATAACTACTATAATACTGCCCCCCCCTATATACAAGAATATAACTACTATAATAATGCCCCCTATATACAAGAATATAACTACTATAATACTGCCCCCCCCCCTATATACAAGAATATAACTACTATAATACTGCCCCCCTATAGATAAGAACATTATTCTGAATTAACTGTAATTGTTGGTGTGATATCTAAATACATTTGTGACAGAATACATGAATTTATAGTCGCTGTTCCACTTTGTAGGCACTTATAATTCTGGAATTGTATGCTTATATGTTTTATCGTACTGTGGGCCACGAACAAATGTTCTTTGTATACAGAAGTGGCTCTGCAGGATCGGCTTTGTTCGTCCTCTTGCTGTTATTCAGCATGGTAATAACTGGATGAGTCACTGAAAAGTAAAACTAGACTGTATTTCCATACTGCGGTGCTTGGTGCTGCCACATTGTGCAGTTTCTCATACCCCAAAGACTATTCCAAAACATCTAATCCCAACAAAGTATTTGCTTGTATTTAGGTACTTTAAGATAAGCGATTATGGAATATACGCCTATTAGTCCCTATGCTCGCTACAGTTAGGGAGTTCTACTTCTATACTGCTCTAGGAGGAAGGGGGTACTTCGATTTACAGTGAAAAATAAATGCAATCAATTTACCCGTTTTTGCAGTGCACTTCCTGTCCTTTGGGCATATACAGTATTTATGTGCTATATATTTTTAATTTATAGCGTAACATTATTTGGAAACTTTATGCTATTATGTGGTACAGTAACGCACTATTATGTGGTACTGTATGGCACTATTATGTGGTACTGTATGGCACTATTATGTGGTACTGTATGGCACTATTATGTGGTACCGTATGGCACTATTATGTGGTACCGTATGGCACTATTATGTGGTACTGTATGGCACTATTATGTGGTACTGTATGGCACTATTATGTGGTACTGTATGCCACTATTATGTGGTACTGTATGGCACTATTATGTGGTACTGTATGGCACTATTATGTGGTACTGTTTGGCACTATTATTTGGTACTTTATGGCACTATTATGTGGTACTGTATGGCACTATTATGTGGTATAGTAAAGCAGTATTATGTGGTATAGTAAAGCAGTATTATGTGGTACTGTATGGTACTACTATGTGGTACTGTATAGCACTTATGTGGTGCTGTATGGCACTATTATGTGGTGCTGTATGGCACTTATGTGGTGCTGTATGGCACTATTATGTGGTACTGTATGCCACTATTATGTGGTGCTGTATGGCACTATTATGTGGTGCTGTATGGCACTATTATATGGAACTGTATGGCACTATTATGTGGTGCTTTTAGGTACGAATATGGGTCACTGCATGGGGATAGTATTTAGAAACAATATGGCACTGTTATGTAGACACTGTATGGCATTTCAATGTGTGCACTGTATGGTACAATTCTTAAGCACTGTATGTTGGTATTATTTAGGTGTATGTAACGATTATGTAGCTATTGCATGACAATATAATACTGACTCTCTACAGTATGGCACTATATGATGCCTTTTTATTAGGCACTTTATAGCACTATTATGTAGTCTCTGTATGGAACTGTAATGTGGTCACTTTATGTCACCATTATGTGGCACTGCAAGGTTGTATTAATGAAGTACCATATAGAACTATTATGTAGCCATTTTATGGCACTATTAAATGCGCACTGTAACTTGGTATACATGATATTATAATGCTGACACTCATCAGTACTGTTTATGGCACCATATGATACCATTTTATTAGGCACTGTATGGCACTATTATGTAGTCTCTGTATGGAACTGTAATGTGGTCACTGTATGGTACCATTATGTGGCACTGGGAGGTGCTATTATTTAGGCACCATATGGCACTATTATGTAGCCACTTTATGCCACTATTATATGGGCACTCTATGGCATCGTTATTAAGCACTGTAGGTTGGTATTATTTATGCACAGTATGACAATATTATTTAGCCATTGAATGACACTATTATGTGGACACTGTATAGTACAGTTTTTGGCACTAATATTTTAGTGATCTTTTGCCAGTAATATTAATTTCCTGTTTTCCAAAAAACCTCACTGAAGATTTTGGCCAGGAACCTCCATAGACTTCATCCAGCCGGGAAGAAGATCACATTAGACCAGTTGACTGCAACCAGCTGGTGGAAGACGTACAAATTTTTAGTGTAATCGTGTAACAAAATTTGCCATGTAGCCCTCATTTTTACAGTGTGACATCATCATCAGTCACAGCGTGACATCATCAGACACAGTGTGGCCCCAGCTTTAGAGTACGCAATGGGGACAAAGAGCTTTGAGCTGCACTTCTATAGGTAAGTGCATGGATGATACAGCAAACGCGGCAATAATAAATATACGAGTTTAGAATATTCCGGTAATTAATTCTAGTTAACAAAAGTTCTGATTACACTCAGGGATCTTTTATGATTTGGTATGAATACAAAACAACAGCCCGGAGTATGTGTCTCATTATAAAGTAACATGTAATCATTACTGCCAGCGTCAGGACAGACAATTCCTAATTTCAAGTTTATTAAGCATTATTTTTGTTCTGTCTTTTTTTTAGTTCATTTTTTAAGTTAATTAGATATTTTAATGTGTCTCAAAAGGAGCCAATTAAAGATCCGCAACACCAAAAACAATCACCACAAAAACAAAATGTCATTTTCACAGACAATAATGATAATAATAATTGCCAGTTAAAATCTGTTTGCCCCCCGCTCAGGGAGTACTCCTCCTAAGGGGGTTTTACATTGGGCAGACAAGGGTTCATAGAACGATCGTTACTGTGTAAAAAGGGCAGCGATCAGCAGATGACCGAGCAAACGCTCGATCATCTGCTGGTCGAATCGTTTTAAAAAAAAGTTAAATATTATCATTGCCGGCAGCACATCTTGGTGTGTAAATAGATAGAAGCGCTGCCGACCGGATAATAATGTGTGAGGCGGAGCGATCGGAGTAACGACCGCTAGTCCCCATCCATATCTCCGTGTGACAGGAGCAAACGAGCACCAATCAATGATGTCTCGTTGCTCGGCGCTCGCTACACCGGCCGATGTAGAGGACCCTTAACTGTGATCAGGCACAGCGCAGCGCTCCGCCCAATCATTCCCTCCCTAATCTAATCCCTGTTATCAGTGCAGGGAACTAACAGAAAACTGAATGTGATAATTACAGAGCCTGGGGAGGGGAGTAATCCACCAAACAACTACCGTAGGTATGGTTAATATCTTCAGCACACTAGACCACCAGGAATGCTGACATTAAACCTTTCCCTAACCTATACCTCCAGGGATACTTACATTAACACATTCACCACACTAGACCACCAGAGATGATTGCATTAATCCCCCTCCCCTGCCCTAAACCACCAGGTTTGCTGACGTTAACCCCTTTACAACGCTAGACCACCAGGGATGCTTTAATGAAACCTTTCCTTGCCCAATACCTCCAGGGACACTTACATTAACACATTCACCATTTTAGACCTAGAACACCAGGGATTCTTACATTGATCTCTTCCCTGCCCTAGGCCACCATGGATGATTGCAGTAACACCCTTCCCCCGCCCTAGACCACCAGGGATGCTGACGTTAACTCCTTGTGCTGGAGACCACCAGGTATGCTGACATTAAACTCTACAAAACACTAGACTACCAGGGATGCTTACATTGATCCCTTCCCTGCTCTAGACAATCAAGGATGATTTTATTAACCTCCCTGCCCTAGACCACCATGGATGCGGACGTTGACCTCATTACAATGCTAGACACCAAGAATGCTGACATTAACCCCTTTACAACACTAGACCACCAGGGATGCTGACATTAACACATTCCCCACCCTACACCACCAGGGATGCCTACGTTAATCCCCTCCCTGCCCTAGACCACCAAGGATGATTGTATTAACCCTTTCCCTGCCCAAGACCACCAGGGATGCGGACATTAAATCTTTCCTTGCCCAAGGCCACCAGAGAGTCTTATAGACCCCCAGGGTTCATTGACCTTTTCAGTACACTAGACCACCAAGGATGTTAGCATTGACCCCTTCAGATTCTAAACCATTAGGGAAGCTGGCGTGAACCCATTTACTACCCAAGACCACAAGAGATGTTGGTATAAATACTTTCACAACCGTAGATCCCATGGGCAGTATTTTTTGTTGGTAAATGTGACAACTGAAGATGTAGCGTCTAGGTGGAAGTGTTCTATAATCCAGCGAAGAAGCAGAATGTATCCATGGGCTTGGAAATAAATAGCGCAGCCATATGTGATATCTCAACCTGTGATTATAATTGAATATCTTTATTTAGACGTTTGACAAATGATTTATTGAATGCGAAGTGAAAATGGCGATTAATCAGACGAAATCCAGCAAAAGCAAAAAATAAAAATAAAAAAGAAGTATTTACAAGTTATTCAAATCCTTCAACACTTTATCGTTTGTGATCTGAATTTTTGGAGAACCGGACAGGAAAATTGGCACCTGGGGAGAAATCATTTTGGCATCAACCAGAGACGGTGAAGAATAAACTTGTGTAATTAGAGAAATGTTTTCATCAGCCGGGGCGGGAGGCTGCAGGAAGATCACTGCTACCTGAGGACGGAGCGCTCGGGGGGAATCATCAGGCAGTTTCCATGGTTTCAATATTATTGCCGCTTATTAAATTTAATAAAATTATAGTAGAAAGCAGGACGTTCACAAAAAGGATTGCATTTGGATTATGAAAAGAGCAGGCGATTCTCACGTGGCCATCGAATTGCCGAGTCTTGGCTCTGCTCTGTAGCACAAAAATTTGTGAGACAAAAATTTGTTTTGAAGACTTGAAGTCAGAGTCCCAATATGTTCTGCCATTACCAACTATCCATAAAGAGAAACCCGAGAAAAAAGTCCCTTTTCTGTACATTAAAAAGGAGAAAACCGTTTTTTAATATCTTATTTCTTTGCGAAGATATGATGACTTGAAGTTGCAAACTCAAAGCCTGAGGCTGCACTACTGAGACTTTCTGATGACAACATCTTCTTCTGATCTCTGTCAGGTGCAGTGTTGACATGGTGGTCATATATGACTCCAAGTCACCAAATACACCAACGTCTACTTCCTACCTGGGTTATTAATGTGTTTGCATTCACACCAGGGCTCTATGACAACACTGCACCTGTCAGAAATCAGAACAGGAAATGTTGTCAGAGTCTCCCAGTAGTGCAGCCTCAGACATTGGGCCTGTAAAGTCAAACAGTCGAATCTCACCTTTGAAGCGAGATATTAAAAAATGGTTTTCATATGTTTCTTGTAAACTTTAAGCGGCTCTGTCAAGTCTCCTGGGTATCCTATCGGAGTAAATGTTTCATCAACACTGTTGGGTGTAGAGACATATGACCATCCTCAACCCCGTTCAGATGCCAAGTGACACGTTCTTTTTGGGATCCATTGGAGATTTTCTTACCTCTTAACTTTTACATGACTTGATTGTCTCCTTGGATGACGACTCCTAATCAAGCAACGGAAGGACGTCCAAAAGATGGCGATAGACATTACGTATTCGCCAGCCAGTCCTGTTGGCCAACATGCTGACGTCTATGAGAACTGCTAGACCCTTCCTTGAATTGAACACTGGAGGGAAATGAATCAGACAAATTGGATTTTACTATTGAATTGCTCTAATTTCCAGAAGCCGTTGACCCCTCTCGTTTCATAGATTTTGCATTCCCAATTGGTGGACAAATCCCAACACATCACCGTCCGCCCGCCATAGATATATCTGTAAGAGAGAAGTATAAAGAGCATTTTCAGAAGTTCACCTCCTGCTT
Source organism: Rhinoderma darwinii (assembly GCF_050947455.1). NCBI lineage: Eukaryota > Metazoa > Chordata > Amphibia > Anura > Rhinodermatidae > Rhinoderma > Rhinoderma darwinii. Next base: position 88,592,999 of record NC_134695.1, read on the forward strand.
TATCTAATGCTTTCTGGCGGCAGTTACCGGGTGAAGGATCGTACATTATGTCTCCTGTAAATGCCGCACGTCTTCTCTGCTCCCACTGAGTCTAAGTGACGGAGAATGCAGAACGGTTATCGAGCCTCCAGCTATTTATCTGCTTCCTTATGACTTCAGGCTGTTTTTGAGGTTTGCTAAATTCCTCCGTCCTCAGCTCCGAATAAAAAGAATGACAAAGCACCGGGGGGGGTCCGCAGAACATTTGATGTTATAGATTTGCGGTGGGATCAGAGAATGGACTGCAGCGCTCGGCATAAAGCCGTTTCTTAGATAATCCTCTATAGCGTAAAAATCATTTATTTTTGCTTTTTTAAAGAATTTCTGACTAAAATATTAAATCCGGTCATTAAAGAGAGAGCAGAAAATGAATATAACTAACGACTTAATATAAAATGTAACTTCAGAATTTAAAGCCAAGCGACGTTCCTCAATATGCCATGTCCTTGCCAACTTTCTCTAAAGGAGAAAACGAAGAGGCCTTAAAGGGTTACTCCCGTAACATAAATCCATGGCATACCGCTAGGATAGTTACTTTCTGATAGGTGGGGGTCTGTTCTCTGGGACCCCCGCCGATACGGAGAATGAAGGGACCGCAGCTTTAGCACTTTACTGTTTTTTCCTGCACAGCGGCGCTTCCGGTCCCTGCTTATGCAGGAACTGCAGGACTGCTCCGTTCAAGTGAATGTGGCCAGACTCCCAAAACAGCTGGTTGGCGGCTGTACAGAATAAAACTTTGAAGGATAGGCAGTGGTAAAAAACAGCACCGTGGCCCCATTGATCGCAGGATTGGTGGGGAACCCATAGATTGAACCCCCACTGATCAGAAAGTAATGTCATATCCTATTCATATACTGTAATGGGAGTAACCCTTTAAAGTGGCTCTATAAGGTCCCCTATCTGAGGGCAACATAGTATAGAGGGGAAGACTATGAGCTCGGGTATATATAGTTTTTGATGAGCTCGGGTATATATAGTTTTTGAAAATGTCATTCTATTCATGTAAAAAGCTGTATCAATGCTGTAAAGACTCATACACAAAGCCTGTGAGTCTTGCTCACCACAACCACACAGAGAAAGCCTGTGAGTCCTGCTCACCACGCCCACACAGAGAAAGCCTGTGAGTCCTGCTTACCACACCCACTCATAGAAAAAGCCTGTGAGTCCTGCTTATCATGCCCACACAGAGAAAGCCTGTGAGTCCTGCTTACCACGCCCACACACAGAGAAAGCCTGTGAGTCCTGCTTATCACGCCCACACAGAGAAAGCATGTGAGTCCTGCTTAACATGCCCACACACAGAGAAAGCCTGTGAGTCCTGCTTATCACGCATACACATAGAGAAAGCTTCCCAAAAGATTGATGGTGGTCATACAGTATGTCTCACTACCAAACAGTGTTGATGAGTCATTTTTAATGTATACGTTGTCTCAGCTAGGGGAAGATCTTTGGTATGATAAGCTCTGTGAAGGTAAGAAGTGAAGGAGTATAAGTGAAGCGTATAAGCACGTAGTACATGCTGCGGATTAAAACACCGCGCAGCAGGTCAATTTCTGAGCGTTTCTTCCGCTTATCATTTATGCAGCGTGTGGAGAAGATTTGTTCAAATCATCCACTCTGCTGCTACTGTAATATGCTGCGGTTTTTCCTCAACGAAATCCGGAGCGGAAAAGCCGCCGAATTTACGCTACATGTGAACTTACTGTAAGCGTGGGGCTCTTTTACAGATTTTATATTTGGACCAAGGAGTTATGCGTCTGCCCTACACGCAACGTACACCTGTTTGACCTTGAGCGCTTTTTTTTCCTGTATTCGAAACCTTATTTTTATAAAACACAAGAATAGCAAAAATAATAATAATAATAATAATTAAGTAAGAAACGTAAGAAAAACTCTCCATCGGCTCTGAACAATTTTCTGAACCTGATGACAAATAAAGTGCCGCTACAATTATAATGTTTCAATTTAAACCGCGATCTGACTCACCGCGCAGACGTGTCGACTCTACAGTCACAAATTAGACGTTGATGTTACATGGCAATCGGGTTCTACTTGATCGGCTGAACTCCCGAAAAGTGACGTCTGTGAGGGACAAGAGCCGTAATTGTCAAAAGAGCCAAAGTTAAAAAAATCAGAATGTAACTGCGAGCGAAGACGACGAGCTGTAGAGAACATACGCAGGAAAATGACTATTTCTCTGACCGCAAGACTTCATAGCTAAAAAAAAACGTGTGTCAAAATCTTCCAGACCTTAAGCACAAGACGGAGCATTACATTACAGAGTCCGGCAATACGTATAGATACGCACTTTGTGTGCCGCATTACGGCGCCCCCGTACGTCACCATATGATAATATGGAACAATGCACGATTTTTTTCTGTTGGATTCCATAAGCATCTGGGAGAAAAAACTTCCATGTGTCTCTTTATAGCACACAGAGGGAAGGTAGGGAACATAGTTTTCTGTGGGTGCCTAAAAATTGTTTAGGGTCGTTATACAATATACCCTTAAGGGCTCATGCACACTTCAGTGAAAGGCTTCAGCGTGCTATCCGGTTTTAATTTAACGGACAGCACAATGACCCATTCATTTCTGTGGCCCCCATGCACACATTAGTTATTTTTGCGGATCTGTGTGTCCGGTCCGCAAATTATAGAACAGGTCCTATTCCGTTTTTGCGGATCAGTCTTGGCCATTCTATTCATTGGTCCGTTAAGCCATCCGTGTGAGGTCTGTTTTTTGTGGATCCGTGATTTGTGGCCGTATAAAGGGCCACGGATGTGTGCATGAGCACTAAAATTGGCGATTTTCAAAAACAGTTGTAAATGGGCCTTTTTTTTTTTTTTAAGACCCATCAGACTATGTAACATCTGATCCCCGTGGGGCCAAACAAATGCAGCAAAAATAGTACATGTGATGTGAACATACCCCTAAGAGATTGTATGGCTACACACATCCCTGCAATAACAGATTGCGGACCCATAGCCATCCAATGGATCATGGCGCAAATTTTTTTTCTCATAAATATAAGAATTTGTAAAAAAAAGAAGCCTGGTTATGAAATATGTGGCACAGCATTTGCTCATAGATTTCTATGCGTGCCATATTGCGGTTTGGTACAACACTGATCCATGGTGTTAGATCTTCCCTATTCACTACTCCAAAATGACCTTCATAGAAGTTGCCCCTTTTTTTGCTTCCAGCATTATAGCCAAGGAGGGAAAAAATTCTGGCCAATGATGTAGTATGAAGGGTATTTGCACATAGAGAAGATAATAACGGTGGGAAACTGGGTGATGGAACTTCTGCCAATTGCTACAATGAAGGGTCCATGGTCATTGCCCCTTCGTTCCACTCATCAGTAGAACCCAACCATTGATATCTTCTAACAACCCATTTACCATTTAATAATTTTGCTCAGTATCAACCTTCTTGTGGAGCAAATCATCCAACGTCATGAGTTATTATCTGGGAGAAGAACCTTTTTCAAGGGAACGCATACCATGTAATTGCTATGGGGCCCATGGAAAGACAGGGCCCAGTCCTGAGTGGTCCCACCCCCTTGTCTATTAGGTGGTGGGAACCTGTTCAGGACTCATCCTCTTGAGAGGAACTGCATTTTTGCAAACAAAGTAAAGAGGAATTAGCCCAAGGATCATGCATGGGGCATGGAGGGTAAAATAAACACTGGGCCCTTCTGTCCTGTGGGGCCAAACCTGGCACTTTCATGGGGGTTTAATTTTTGTTCGTCACTAACTGGAGATATTCCTTAGCCCCTGACATTGAGAAGAACAGAGGCCGGGATATTTGTAGGTGGGACATAGTCCAGCATTTATCAAGGGAAGTGATTTTTGCAAATTTGTAAACTTCCACATTAAAGTCAAAGAACACTTCGGTTTACCTTCATCTTCTGTCCTGAGCACCGTCGTCAATTTTGGCAAATATAGCGACTGCTTTTTTGCATAATAAAAATATCCCTAGCAACAGTACGAGCGCTAAGTAACTAGCTGTGACATCTAATGAATAGTCCAATAGGGACACCTGCGGAATTAGTAACTGCGCCTAAACATCTGACACCCCTCAACGTGTTTCAGCACTTTTACAATAAGCACTAATGCAGAAATATGTAAATTCTTTAATAAAAAGGATAGATCTCTGGGAAGGCTGGCTAAATAGAAGATTAATTTAAAGGAAATATTTTTTTTTATATTAAGAAGGGATATATATGAGATTGTTTGAGATTACCCTGGGATAAGTGACATCCCTAAATGAGTTAAGCACTTTAAGATTGCCCCCTATATACAAGAATATAACTACTATAATACTGCCCCCTATATACAAGAATATAACTACTATAATACTGCCCCTATATACAAGAATATAACTACTATAATACTGCCCCTATATACAAGAATATAACTACTATAATACTGCCCCCTATATACAAGAATATAACTACTATAATACTGCCCCCTATATACAAGAATATAACTACTATAATACTGCCCCCTATATACAAGAATATAACTACTATAATACTGCCCCCTATATACAAGAATATAACTACTATAATACTGCCACTATATACAAGAATATAACTACTATAATACTGCTCCCTATGTACAAGAATATAACTACTATAATACTGCTCCTATATACAAGAATATATCTACAATAATACTGCCCCTATATACAATAATATAACTACTATAATACTGCCCCCTATATACAAGAATATAACTACTATAATACTGCCTCCTATATACAAGAATATAACTACTATAATACTGCCTCCTATATACAAGAATATAACTACTATAATACTGCTCCTATATACAAGAATATAACTACTATAATACTGCCCCTATATACAAGAATATAACTACTATAATACTGCCCCTATATACAAGAATATAACTACTATAATACTGCCCCCTATATACAAGAATATAACTACTATAATACTGCCCCCTATATACAAGAATATAACTACTATAATACTGCCCCCTATATACAAGAATATAACTACTATAATACTGCCCCCTATATACAAGAATATAACTACTATAATACTGCCCCTATATACAAGAATATAACTACTATAATACTGCCCCCTATATACAAGAATATAACTACTATAATACTGCCCCCTATATACAAGAATATAACTACTATAATACTGCCCCCTATATACAAGAATATAACTACTATAATACTGCCCCCTATATACAAGAATATAACTACTATAATACTGCCCCTATATACAAGAATATAACTACTATAATACTGCCCCCTATATACAAGAATATAACTACTATAATACTGCCCCCTATATACAAGAATATAACTACTATAATACTGCCCCCTATATACAAGAATATAACTACTATAATACTGCCCCTATATACAAGAATATAACTACTATAACACTGTCCCTATATACAAGAATATAACTACTATAATACTGCCCCTATGTACAAGAATATAACTACTATAATACTGCTCCTATATACAAGAATATAACTACTATAATACTGCCCCCTATATACAAGAATATAACTACTATAATACTGCCCCCTATATACAAGAATATAACTACTATAATACTGCCCCCTATATATACAAGAATATAACTACTATAATACTGCCCCTATATACAAGAATATAACTACTATAATATTGCCCCCTATATATAAGAATATAACTACTATAATACTGCCCCCTATATACAAGAATATAACTACTATAATACTGTCCTCTATATGCAAGAATATAACTACTATAATACTGCCCCTATATACAAGACTATAATTACTATAATACTGCCCCTATATACAAGAATGTAACTACTATAATACTGCTCCAATATACAAGAATATAATGACTATAATACTGCCTCCTATATACAAGAATATAACTACTATAATACTGCTCCTATATACAAGAATATAACTACTATAATACTGCTCCTATATACAAGAATATAACTACTAATACTGCCCCCTATATATAAGAATATAACTACTATAATACTGCCCCCTATGTACAAGAATATAACTACTATAATACTGCCCCTAAATACAATAATATAACTTCTATAATACTGCTCCTATATACAAGAATATAACTGCTATAATACTGCCCCCAATATACAAGAATATAACTACTATAATACTGCCCCTATATACAAGAATATAACTACTATAATACTGCCCCTATATACAATAATATAACTTCTATAATACTGCTCCTATATACAATAATATAACTTCTATAATACTGCCCCTATATACAAGAATATAACTACTATAATACTGCTCCTATATACAAGAATATAACTACTATAATACTGCCCCCTATATACAAGAATATAACTACTATAATACTGCCCCTATATACAAGAATATAACTACTATAATACTGCCCCCTATATACAAGAATATAACTACTATAATACTGCCTCCTATATACAAGAATATAACTACTATAATACTGCCTCCTATATACAAGAATATAACTACTATAATACTGCCCCTATATACAAGAATATAACTACTATAATACTGTTCCCTATATACAATAATATAACTTCTATAATACTGCCCCTATATACAAGAATATAACTAATATAATACTGCCCCCTATGTACAAGAATATAACTACTATAATACTGCTCCTATATACAAGAATATAACTACTATAATACTGCTCCTATATACAAGAATAAAACTACTATAATACTGCCCCCTATATACAAGAATATAACTACTATAATACTGCTCCTATATACAATAATATAACTTCTATAATACTGCCCCCTACATACAAGAATGTAACTATTATAATACTGCCCCTATATACAAGAATATAACTACTATAATACTGCCTCCTATATACAAGAATATAACTACTATAATACTGTTCCCTATATACAATAATATAACTTCTATAATACTGCTCCTATATACAATAATATAACTTCTATAATACTGCCCCCTATATACAATAATATAACTACTATAATACTGCCCCCTATGTACAAGAATATAACTACTATAATACTGCTCCTATATACAAGAATAAAACTACTATAATACTGCCCCCTACATACAAGAATGTAACTATTATAATACTGCCTCCTATATACAAGAATATAACTACTATAATACTGCCCCCTATATACAAGAATATAACTACTATAATACTGTCCCTATATACAAGAATATAACTACTATAATACTGTCCCTATATACAAGAATATAACTACTATAATACTGCCCCATATATGCAAGAATATAACTACTATAATACTGCTCCTATATACAGGAATATAACTACTATAATACTGCCCCATACATACAAGAATATAACTACTATAATACTGCTCCTATATACAAGAATATAACTACTATAATACTGCTCCTATATACAAGAATATAACTACTATAATACTGCTCCTATATACAAGAATATAACTACTATAATACTGCTCCTATATACAAGAATATAACTACTATAATACTGCTCCTATATACAAGAATATAACTACTATAATACTGCTCCTATATACAAGAATATAACTACTATAATACTGCTCCTATATACAAGAATATAACTACTATAATACTGCTCCTATATACAATAATATAACTACTATAATACTGCCCCTATATACAAGAATATAACTACTATAATACTGCTCCTATATACAAGAATATAACTACTATAATACTGCCCCTATATACAAGAATATAACTACTATAATACTGTCCCTATATACAAGAATATAACTACTATAATACTGCCCCATATATGCAAGAATATAACTACTATAATACTGCCCCCTATATACAAGAATATAACTACTATAATACTGCCCCATATATGCAAGAATAGAACTACTATAATACTGCCTCCTATATACAAGAATGTAACTACTATAATACTGCTCCTATATACAAGAATATAACTACTATAATACTGCCCCCTATATACAAGAATATAACTACTATAATACTGCCCCTATATACAAGAATATAACTACTATAATACTGCCCTCTATATACAAGAATATAACTACTATAATACTGCCCCCTCTATACAAGAATATATCCACTATAATACTGTCTCCTATATACAAGAATGTAACTACTATAATACTGCCCCTGTACAAAAATCTGGAGCTTAAGAAGAAAGAAATTGGGAAAGAAAAGTGTAGGAAATGAAAGACAATGTAGGGTGAGAAGTGATCTGTATTTATCATATCACACATCTCAGTTTAGTGACCCCATTCTCTCTCAGCAAGAAGCTCATTTGAAGGTGATACTGAATCTTATTTCCACCCACCATCCGCATCTTTCTCATCTATTTCCTCTCCATGGCATTAGACCACACGCGGTATGATTGAGGGAGCCGGTTTTTGCTTTTCTTCCTGTGTGAGATATTTACTGTCACGGATAATATTATATTTAAATTCTAAGCGCAAATGAGCTGCAATCACCACTGATCTGTATGATGAAATCAGCATGGACACTGCGAGGAAATATCTGATTGGCTGCCCTCAGTTACACCAGTGGGCAGACACCTTTTTGATGAGGCTCCCCCGTCTTGTAAATCATAAACTAAATAACAGCACAATGTCAATCAGCTGCTTCATCGCCAGCAAAATATTGTCGTGTATCAAAAGAGGCATGGACTCGCGGGACAGGGATGCAATATTACCACTTTACAAAGCATTAGTGAGGCCTCATCTAGAATATGCAGTTCAGTTCTGGGCTCCAGTTCATAGAAAGGATGCCCTGGAGTTGGAAAAAATACAAAGAAGAGCAACGAAGCTAATAAGGGGCAAGGAGAATCTAAGTTATGAGGAAAGATTAAAATAACTAACCCTATTTAGCCTTGAGAAAAGACGACTAAGGGGGGACATGATTAACTTATATAAATATATGAATGGCACATACAAAAAATATGGTGAAATCCTGTTCCATGTAAAACCCCTTCAAAAAACAAGGGGGCACTCCCTCCGTCTGGAGAGAAAAAGGTTCAACCTGCAGAGACGACAAACCTTCTTTACTGTGAGAACTGTGAATCTATGGAATTGTCACCGCAGGAGCCGTCACAGCAGGGACAGGAAATGGCTTTATAAAAGGCTTAGATAATTTCCAAGAACAAAAAAATATTAGCTCCTATGTGTAGAAATTTTTTACTTCCCCTTTCCCATCCCTTGGTTGAACTTGATGGACATGTGTCTTTTTTCAACCATACAAACTATGTAACTATGTAACTTAGGTTTTAGGGCATGGGTGCAACCCCAACCTCTGCACCCTCTATATTTATGCCCCAGGGCCGGAAAAGTCCCAACTGGGAGACCGACGGAAAGTCTGCATTATATGCCAAGGTTTCACAACTCCATTGAGCCTGTCAGGTGACCAATCTCACCCAGTTAGCCAAAAAGGAAGCCGTACTTTGCATATAAAGCGATCTTGCCCCAGCACCACTGTTGGATATAATGTCTAAAATATAGCAACTTTACAAATAGTCTTCTTTAAAAATCTCATTCCATTTTATGTATACAGCTCTTATGCAGACCTATGTGTCTCCAGGTTTACAGACTACAAACAAACTTTGTATGTATCCTGACCCTGTGGTCATGTGATACTCCTTCAACTTGAATACCTACAGACAGTAGAAGGGGCAACTATAATGCATATAGTTACTATATAGACCCGTGTCTCCATGGTTACAGACTACAAATAGCCCTTGCGTAGTCTGGTCCTGTAGTAGAAGAGGAGGCAGATAGAATGGAGTAACACATGACTACAGGATCAGACTACACAGGACTTGTCTGTAGTCTGTAACCATGGAGAAACATAAATCTGGATTAGCATATTTTAAAGCTTCTTGGCTCTGATGATAATTATGTACAAGGGGCACCCGACCATCATATGCCAATTATAACACTGATCTTTTTATGTGACAAATGGGCCATTTGGCCCCCAAGGTACCAGGGGCCGGGTGTGACCGCAACCTCTACACCTCCTATAGCTATAATATGCCTTGCCCGTCCACTACTGATGTTTCTATGTAGACTTAGGCTGGATTCACACAAGCATATTATATCCGTAATGGACGGAACGTATTTCGGCCGCAAGTCCCGGACCGAACACACTGCAGGGAGCCGGGCTCCTAGCATCATAGTTATGTACGACGCTAGGAGTCCCTGCCTCACCGTGGAACTGCTGTCCTGTACTGAAAACATGATTACAGTACGGGACAGTTGTCCGGCAGCGAGGCAGGGACTCCTAGCGTCGTACATAACTATGATGCTAGGAGCCCGGCTCCCTGCACTGTGTTCGGTCCGGGACTTGCGGCCAAAATACGTTCCGTCCATTACGGACGTAATGTGCTCGTGTGATTCCAGCCTTAGTCTAACAATAATTCTTCTTTGTCCAAATTGCTTAATTTTGGATCATCCGTCCTCCCCTTCATGAGCCGCGCCGAATTAGATATTCAAGTAGCGCAATTAATTCTGTCAGAAACTTTAGGACACATTTCCCGTCATCTGCCTAAATCCCCTGGTTCCATTTATACCACAGGAAGAAGTTTATTTAATGCGTTTAGCAATTAGGATTAACATATATTTGTATAAAATTAAATCTTATCTACATCAAGGTCTCCAAAGTTTTCATTCCGCGTATTATTTGCCTCTTTCTAGAGTTTTTGGTAGAACTTATTTGCATTAAACAATTTCTTCTGCTTCTGAGTTGCTTTTTTGACGTCTTAGCAGGCTGTGGAGCGCGACAATATTCTATTCAGATGAAATTATACAGAAGTTTAGAGATAAAGTGCGGCCGCGGTACAGAATCGGACACCGGCCAAGAAAAGGTTCCCGCGTTGTAACCACTTGCTGGATTTGTAGTCACTCGGATGAAGAAAAAAAACTTTAGAGAAAGGGCCGCACCTACCATATATCAGCACGGTCAACTCCCAGAATCCTTGAACTTATAGGTAACCTCCACTTTTGGGGGTAAATTAGCTCAAGTATTTGAGAACAGTCGGTCTCAGGGGTGGCCTTAAATCCCTTCTACAGTACAAACCATAGATCACTAATGGAATAGAGCTACAGAAGGTTGTAGACAATTCTACAGCCCATTGTTGGACTCCAAGGTAGTTTTAGATCCTCAGGCGGGGGAACAATTTGGTATTGATGGTTTCCCTTTAAGAATAGCATGGTGCCCAATGAAATGGATGGATGGATGGGAGAGTTGGGTCTTCTAGTGTAAGAGACTTTTTGCAGCCACTCTTTGCTCTGGTTAATAGAAGTGGTAACAAGCAGTGGACCTCCCCCTTTATTGCTATATAGTAGAACATAGAGAAGTGGTTGTCGAAAGAGGACACGGTCAGTTTCTTTACTATAGGTCACCCATCCTCCATACATTCTTTAATGCACACCCACAACTTGGGTCCCTGAAGTTCGGCATGATAGCGGTCAGATGGACAATCATTCATTAATTTGCCCCTGTCCCCTCCCTCATCCCAACCAATTCCCCCGTATATACTTATCACATGGTAGGTGTAATGGCTGCCGCTTACCACGACTGCCGTAAACTTACCTCTCCATGGTATCCTCTGGCTCATGGCTGGCACCATGTCCCTCTCTCTCTCTCCATCGCGCCGCTCTCCTCCTGCCTCTCCCTAGTGTGCGCACTGCCCTGACCCTTCCGCTTTTAAAGAGCCAGCATGCGCCAAATTACTACCCAGCTTTTCTAGACTATACCCACACCACTACAATGCCTGAGCAATTCGTTTCCTCCTAGCTTTCTAGTGAAACGCTGCATCATTTGTTTGGATTACCGGTTATTGACCTCAGCCTGTACTTTGACCATCCCTGCCTGCCGCCTGACCTGACCTCTTGCTTGTTACCCCACATGACCTTCTACCGTCTGCCCTGACCTTTGGCTCCGCTAACCGTGAATGCTTATCTGCTGCGTACTCTGACCTACATTATGCCGGACCCCGTATATTGTCTACTGGTTCTGCACAACGCCTGTCCACGTCAGCCATTGCCAAGGTAAATTACTCTGGGGATAGCGACCTGGGGATACTAGCGGCAAAGGCCACATCTCTGTATGGAGGTCTAAGGGTGCAGACCTAGTCATCCCTTAGACACAAACTCCTCAGATTATCCCTACGTCAAATCCCTTAGTGACACACCGGGTCCACGCCATCCTCTGTAGACCCTGTGACAGTAGGTGGGGGGGTCTGTTACAGAATCTGCATTATAACACAGGAGCCTCAGGTTGTGCCTTTGTCCTGACTATTGTACTAAATGGAAGAGCTCATCCTACCCCGATACCTACAACATTATCAACAGCTTGGGCAAACCAGTTGGTTGCCAAAAGTAGTATGATGGCATAGCATTGTCTTTTGTTTGTGGTTTTTTTTAGTCCATAATTTGTGCTGCCCACCTTAATGGTGCCCTAGGCAGCTGCCTACTCTGCCTACCCCTGGAGCATGGGTGCTCCATAGTAAACACATAGAGGACTAATCCTGATTAAGTATAGAATATATACATGTTAAGACTGTTATATATATATATATATATATATATATATATATATAATATATATTTCATGGTAATTGTAGATTCCATGGTATTGGTAAAACGTAGGGCAATGATTTCCTAAAGGTCACATGTATGTAAGAAGCTGTATATAAATATATATAGAAGTACATGGATTCCGGATAGTCAAAGGCATATACTTATCATTGAAATTTAGAAAATAAGATTAAAGATCCTGGAACAAAACAATATTTGTATCATTGGCCACTTTGATCCGCAGATAAGCAGTCCACCTTATTTACACTACAATCCCATTCCTTTGATACAATGTTGATGTCATCAATCCGTTGCTATGGTAGCCAGTAATTTCGTGGTGCAAGCAAAGGAACACTTGTTAAATCAGAATCCACTAAAACTCGGTTTACAAAGTGGAAAGTTTGTAAGGAAACAAAAGAGCAGCTGAGGAGAATGATTATATCAATGCACCAGAGCGCCCCCAATTGATCACACATTGTCATATACAATTCACATGGATTGACTCGATCAAACATGGTTATCTGTGGGTATCTACTTCATATTTAGGTGTCATAAGTCAGGCAGGATATAAGGATATAGGAAAGGGAAGGTATTTGCACTGCCTGGAAATATAGGGGGTACAATACTCAGCCCAAATCTCCAATTTGATCTCCAAAGGAACAAGGATCTTCATAAGATCGGCTAGTGGTCGTTTCATCTAGATAGGACTTAAAGGCACCAAATGCAGAGCCATCTTGCTAAGAGTTGTTCCGGGCTTGTTAGTCCTCATCAGAGACAGACATGAAACCATGACTTCCATGGTGTAGAGCTTGAAGAATAAAATCCAGTGATGGTTTCCATATTTTACCGCTCCACACCATAACCTTATTGGTATTCCTATCAGGTTTCTTCCCAAGCCTTACCCTACAGAGCCAAAGTTTCCATATCTTCCCTGATGATGCCCAACAAGCCTGAAACAGATGGATGGATCCTAAACAGTTTCATGCAATAATAGCCCATTAAAAGCGGAGTAATCCCATAATGCAATTTTTGAATAACTGAAGGGATATTACAAATGCAACTGCTTTCTCCCCATTCCAAAGTATACGACCGGGACCTCCTATGATATCTCCTATACAGATATAGCATCCAATCGTCTGAATTGCTCTAGATGGTATACACTTATCTGTATAGGACGTAACAATTGGTTGTGTGGATAGAATAAGCTGAAAGGGAAATACCTCATTAAGTTATCCAACACCCATATCTCCAAAATTGAAAAATTAACTGTCCCCTTAAACTTTCTAACTAGTAGCACCAACTTTCCCATTAAAAACACAATAGTTTGATATTTGGTTTTCACATGACTGTTGGGGTTGTGATTGTAAAAATGGCAAATAAACACCAATAAGGGACATGTGGAAGGGGGCAAATACTTTTTATATGACTGTAGTTAATAGATTATCTGTGCCTGAAATGACAATTTCTATAATTTGTCAATAGTTTAAAGTTGATTAACCGCAGGTTAGATAAGAGCTCCCCCAGCCTCAAAACCTCTAGAATTTTATATTCAGGCGATATCTGCGGGGAGGAGAGATAATGATGCTGTGATGACAGGGATAGGGAAACAGACAAGTGAGCCCTAATCTACCCGCCACTCAATCCCTGCCTACTTGCAACGACCCGCCCTAGGCGACGGGGTACAACTGGGCGACGGTCCCTACACTCAGTAAGTGCACGACAGACAACCAGACAAGGAAACACAGAACAAAGGGAAACGGGGCAGTTGCCCACGGCAACACCATGAGCAACAAGAGTAGTAAACGAGCCGAGTCAAACCAGGAGTGTACGAGGTGCCAAACGCAGAGCAGGAGAGTAGTGAACAAGCCGAGTCAAACCAGGAGTGTACGAGGTACCAAACGCAGAGCAGAAGAGTAGTCAGTAAGCCAGGGTCAATACGAAGCAGGGACAAGTAGTTCAAGAAGTTGCAGCAGGGCCAGGAAACCAACAGAGAAGAATCACAAGCAAGGAGGAACAGGAAAGGCAGGTATAAATAGACAGAGGGCGGGAGCTAGCTCAGTCTGGCCAGGCTGTGATAGGCTCTCCCACTCCTAAGCCTGCCATCCTGAGTGGTGGAAGATGGAGTCAGTCTCATAGGTGCAGACTGATTACCTATGGGCGTGGATACAGAAGCTGTGCCTGGCAGATCCTTTACAGATGCGCTGCATACAAAAGAGACTAACTTTTCCAAAGTCTTCCACAGTTATATTGAGCATTGCAGAGCAAACCCTATTTACACAACTTCTTGCAATCTCAAGTGTGTCAATATATTAAGTTTCTACACAACCTGCCAAAAAGTTTCACTACAAGAGTCTCCGAATGTTACTAATGCAAGACCAGTTTCACGCGGCCGTAATTCAGATACATTTTTGGGTCCATATTACGGTGGAAACACCCTGACCCCCTGTTGTGCTACTAAATTAAACTTCGATCACCACCGGGTTCCTGGAGGATCTTTTGATTCTATTGACCTGTGGGGGGTCCGGTTTTGCAGCCGTAATATGGACACTAAACGACATCCACATGATGACCACGTGAAACCAGACCGAGAACATGAAGTTTATTTCACCAATCAGCAGCCTTGGCTGATAGCAGAACATATGATTTTGGGCATAGGCATCATAACCCCCCCCCCCCCCTTCCTAAAGTGGTGTTTGCCATTATATGCTATAAAAGCAACAACATAACAGCCACAGTGATGTCACATGACACCAGCAGCCTTCGCTGGTGACATCATAGGTTGGCCAAAGTGGTTATGTGACATCCCCATAGATGCTACGTCATGTTGTCAATTCCATAAACAAGGACTGTGCTTTATGGTCCGATTTATGACCTGGTCAGGTTGCGTTTTCCAATGGCCACCACCAATGGGTCACATAGAGGTCATTGTATGTCTGCCACTCAGCTTTTTCAAGTGCATTAATGGCAAATCTTCCGAAGCTGGATGACCGCTCCTTGTGGGAGCTGCAATGACAGCCATATTATTAGTGAATTTTAGGGTTAAAAATGTTAATTCGTTATTCTTTGTCAGGATTCCGGTTTGCCCCGTACATCTCACCAGGGATGGCAGCCACATAGAAGTGGACGCAGGATCCTGATCTACGTCTATACTAAGCCTCTTTGTGTTACATATCATTTTGTGACAATTTCACTTACAGTAATTAATGCCACCACGGGACACTCCAGGCTCTTACAGGAGATTAATCCACCCGAGTAGAAAAAAAATCTCTTCTAATCCTCTAAAACTATCCAAGAGGAAAGTTCCCGGTGTTTAAACGTGAAAATCCGTTCAATTAAACCCTCAATTACTAGAGAGATATCTCGGCAGCTGATACCACACACATATATATTACAGCGCGCCATGTATGAACACTGCCGGACCGGATAATCGTTCTGCCGGTAACACGTTCCTCGTGGCTGCTGTGAGAGCGACTCATGAGCTGCTAGAACTGGAAGGACTGATGGGAAGGAACAAGCAGGAATTGACTTTGGTCTTTGTCAGTGGTAAATTCATAATGTGCTTCAGATGTGTAGACGGATTCTATCCTTATACTAGAAGTCTAGATAACAAGAACAAACTCATCTCATTACATATTAATTATCAAAATTAAATTCATTTCTCAGATCCTTTCTTTGTTTCATTCTTTTTTTTTTTTCCCCCTTCACTTTTTCCCTACCCATTCCTTAATATCGTCTTCCTTTCTCTACATCTTAACTTCCTTACTACTGTTCTTTTTTTTCTTTTCTTTTCATTCCCTTTTACTTATTTCCTTCCTTCCTCACCTTCCTTCCTTATTTCTTCCTCCCTCTCCTTCCTTTCTCCATTTTTTCCTTTCTTCCTTCCCCTCTTAGTTTCCTTCCTACCCTTTCCTTTCTTCCTCCTTCCCTTCTTTCTTTCTGCCCTCTCCCCATCCCTCCTTCCTTCCCTTCTTTCTACCTTACTTACTTCCTCCCTCTCCTCTGTCCTTCCTTTCTTCTTTCCTTAATTGCTTCCTTCCGTCCTCTCTTTGGTCCTTCCCTCCCTCTTTCCTCTTCTTCTTTCCTTCCTTGCCTCCTTCCATACTCTCTTTGGTCCTTCCATACTTCTTTCCCTCCCTTCCTTCATCTCATTTTCTCTCCATCTCTGACTTTCCCCCTCCCTCTCCCTGCAGGTATATCACTCGCCATCACTGTTTTCCTAAACAAACCTGATGGATTGTTCCACAGACATTTTCCACTGTCCTTGAATAATGAGGCTTCTATGGCCAGGACAATGAAGTCCATAAGGATTATTTATTCTGTGTCATAGAATCCTGTGTGTCATTTCTGGGTTGACTTGTGATTATTTTGAAACAAGTAAAGAGAATCCAAGTAGAAAATGATTGATTCCTTAGAACCTTTCACCCGTCACTTGTTCTCTCGGGAGGTTTTGGCCCTGACCCTTCTCTTGTCTCTTACAGAATACAGAGGTTTGCTCTTGTGCTGCAATACTCACTGTATAATTTATAATATATCTTTATATTTTACCCAACAAGCTCAGAAAACCCGAGAACGGAGACATCACAAAGTCAAAATGAGGCCTCTGTCAGATGCTGGTTCACTCTACAACACCCCAGCTCGTGTCCCCGTTCCCATCTTCTATCTTGAAAAAGAAAAGCTGACATGACCCCAAGATTGGTACCCACTCTCCTTGTTTGCTAACCTTGCAATGGCCCATGCCCTAGAAGAAACCCTACACATTCACACCCACATAGGGAATACAAAAAGGGTGAAAAACCTAAGCTGGGACCTCCTTCTCCATGTCACCAATATACTTTTAGGGAAGTTCTTAGAAACCACCAAAAGGTGCAAAAAGTATGGCAGCCATATCAAAAACAAATAGTGCTCACCGTAGTGTGGATCTATGCCACCACAACCCACTTCACCATCAGCTCAACCTCAGCTCAAGACCTTTTTCTAAGGAAACCCTAGAGCAGTGGTCTCCAACCTATGGTTCTCAGGCTGTTGGGAACCTACAACTCCCAGCATGCCATGACAGTCACAGGTCGTCAGGGCATGGTGGAAGTTATAGGTTCCCAACAGCTGGAGAGGTACAGGTTGACGACCACTGCTATAGTCATTTTAGGGCTGCCTCTGTGATATTCCTACAATTGCCATCTGCTAAACGCCAATTTATATTAGAGTTCAGGGTCACGAGCAGCTGTGAGTCTCCACTTCACCATAGATAGTCATACATCATCGTTGTTGGCCGTGTACTTAACTATGATACATTTCAGCAGGATTTTTCTGGTGGTGGTGGTGGCACCATAAAGCTTTAACTGTGGTCCATTAAACCGGAACGGATATCCATAAGGACCAGAAGGGCACAATTAGTATCATAACACAGACACAAATTGTACTCAAATATCTAATGGTGGACACCTTCTCCAGTGCGGCGGTACCACCACAGAAGCCCATAGATCCGGCCGTGTCATCAACTCCCTGTGCCAACTGTTTAAAGGGGAAATCCAGTGAAAATGATCTTCTAATCACTTTGGTACTTGGCACTGGGACATGGTGCTTACCAAAGAAAACCACCTTAAGAAAATATTCCCTAGAGAGTTTATTTTCTTTACCAATTGGTTTAGTTTCCTTTCAGCTACCAACGTACAGTATTTAGTGTACACGAGGCTTTCCCGTCTGGACAACCACTTTATTTAAATGAGGAACCACTGGAAATCAGCTGATCGCCACCGGTACGGCAGCATAGACCCACAGCGATCTTCTGTGGTCAACAGGGAAAAGCTGTGGGTGGGCACACATTTTTTTTTATACAGCGGCCACTGCAGGAGAAATGGGGCATGACATGGTGCCCATTGAGTAACCATGTAAGAAGGGATCGAAATGAGTCCTCCAGAGATGGAGCCACTTTCTACAAAGGCTCTGCTCTAATACAGCGGAAACCTGAGCTAGGAGCCCCCTATATAATGTCTATATGCCTGAATAGAGCATATGGGCAGGAGCTTGACCTAAATTGTACAATTAATATAAAACGTTATTTTTTTTTTATAGTTACATTTTCCACATAGAACACTGTACTTTCTATATTTAGTATTTCTGCCTGTCCCGTCATCCTATGCCAGCTTATTATTACTCATTACAGCATTGACTGTGAGCACAACCAAGAGATCAAATTCACAAGATATATTTGTTTCCACTTTAAATCGACTTCCGCTTCATTGCACAAAAAGATTATTGTTTCATTTTTTCCTTTCACATTAAGTGTCGCTTTTGGTGAATGAATACTTCAAGGAAAGTTCTGTTAATAATGCAACAAAGAAACATCTCTGTCATCATTTTCAAAAGACCCGTCCAGAATATCACCAGCGGATCCACCGCCGGAGGCTACAATCTAAGGAGCAGTAAATAATTATATAATTACAACACCCACGGAGGGTATAGAACAGGTCATTTCAGATATCAGGTGTCACATAATATTATAGTCCTAATATTATAAGCATTTAAAGGGTACCTCCACCCTTTAAATTATACTTGTAGTCAATCTCCAATCTCCAAGGAAGGAAAAAACTAGAACACACAACGATGGTTACATTAGTAAAACATGGCTGCATTCTTGTAGAAACAGCGCCACTCCTGTCTATAGGCTGTGCCTGGTATTGCAGCGGACTTGAATGAGGTTGATCTGCAATACCACACACAACCTATGGATAAGAGTGGCGCTGTTTCCGTGTTTTAATCAACCGTGTTAATCAACCGTGTTCCGTTAATGTGACTAGCAAAGACTTTTTGTGATTCACTACCAGGTTTCTATGGTTATTTTTGAAGCTCAGTGCATAGATTATTCTTCAGAGTGTCTGCTTTAACCCTTTACAGCGCACATCCTCCGCTTGGTAGCGATTATTTTTTTAATTGGATAATGCGGCTCCGTGTTTGAGCATCACCATAAATTATTCCAATATGCAAAAATAAAGTTGACTTTAGTATAACGCGCCATTATCGTGTCGAGTGGCTTTCATCATGCAGTGGATAATAAATGATGTTTTCCTCCGTGCGCTATTGTTGTTCTGCAATTCTACATGTTGTATAATAAGACTCATCACTAATCATTGTGAAGGAACATGTCTCCATAACAAAGCACAAATGTCAAATGTCTCCGAAAGTAGCAACCAAGTGCGAAATATACGTTTAACTGATATCCGTCAATGTCATATTTCATTGTAGACCTAAGCTCAGGCATAAGGAGTAAAAGTGACACTCCACCTTCACTGACCATTGGCTCCTTTAGCCAGAGAATGTCAAATCTACAGTTCATTGTTTTCACTTTTCGTTTTCAGTTTGTGGCAGTGTACATAATATATGCTTCTACCTGGAGATCATCAACAAGCAGGCTTGCTGTTGACAGATCTTATTATAGCTTTAGTTTGATTCTAATCATGGCTTGCAGATTTGGGTTGTCCAGGATTAGAAAAAAATGGCTGCTTTCGTTCAAAAACAGCGCCACACCTGACCATAGGTTGTGTCTGGTATTGCAGCTCAGCTCCATTGAAGTGAATGGGGCTGAGCTGAAATGCCTTACACAACCTGTGGACAGGCGTGGCACTGTTTTGGGGAAAAAGCTGCCATGTTCTTCTTATCCCGTAAATAGCCCTTTAATAAATGCCGCAGCTCAGTTCATTATCACATAAACATCCAAATTATCCAGATAGTGTGATGGACATTTGTATAACGAATGCCTGTATTGGATAGTCATGTGTTAATAAGTCAGCGAGACAATCAGACCCACATAAAAAAAATTCTGTACAAAAATGAGACATATCGATTAGAGATCTACAAATCTGTCAACAGCAGTTTGTTGACAGTTTCCAGGTAGAAACAGAGATATTTTTTTTCTATACAAAAATGCTAAATTGTAATTGGTGCAAAATTAATAGGACAGTTAAGTCACTGGTATTGGGGAATAGCACCAATGACAATCGGGCAGTAAACATTCCTAGGTTAGAGATATTCCCATATCAGATATTTTTGGCATATTCATATCTGGAGAACGGTGCTCCACCAACCAGCCGCCGCATCCAGGTGGAGAATGAATGGAGAGGTGGCTGTACATGTAAAGAGTTATGGATTCAGCAGAACATGTGCACGGTCACCTCTCCATTCATTCTCCGCCTGGAGGCGCCGGCCGCTTCACCAAGTGGGGCAGGGATCGGGGGATAGGTGTGGGTCCCAGAGGTGGGACCAACATCTATCCCACATCCTGTGGACAGTCCATAAATATCCGAGATGGGAAAACCCCTTCTTTAACCTTTAATCCCCTGCTATGCCCTTCTAGTGTCCTTGTCCCCTTAGTCCGTCCCCCACCACCACCTTTTCTCCATAGTATAATAACGTTTTAGTACAAATTTGGGATTCTGTTTGTTAGACTCCATACAGCAGTGATCTTTAACCTGTGACTCTCCAGAGTGAAACTACAACTCCTACCATGCTATGACATCTGCTGGGAGAGAACGTTTCACAACATCTGGATAGCCGCAGGTTGCAGACCACTGCCCTAAAGAATAGATTATGCCCATATTGTTCGATCCTGGCAGGTAAGGAGAGTTAGGGTAATGATCATTATTAGTATTCACAATTGTGACACAGAACATGCAAAACAACATCAGATCCTGAAAGAAGTGCAGGAATTATGGATACTTATGACTCACTCAAGACTCCGTTAGTAGAGACGTTGCCTGAATTACCCTCACGTCCCTTGTAGGGGTTAATACATGTTCTATCATATCAACACTAAATGAGGATCCAACAGATTTTCTCTTGCACATTGATCATCTTTGGCTGGCGTTCCATTTTCTTCCTAGAGGTGGCGCTCTAGGGTTGTCCTTTACTCTTCGGTACTCCCATCGCCTCCTATGTATCCGCTGCTATTCAATGGGTCTTTGCATTGCATTTAGAAACCAGAAGACTTGGAGTTTGGGTTTTCAGTGCACAGATGAAGCAAACTCCTTGTTGCCATATCCCACCTGTCAGTACAGCAGGTTCTGCTCTTGAATGATGTGACTCTTTGCATTGGGTTTTATGCTTTTTTTCCCCCCACATCCTTCGCTGACTCCCAGCCACAGCTATGTCAGGAGTGAATGGCTCAGCAGAAGACAACCAGCTTGGGAATAAATGCCTGGCCAACGGTGAGGAGCAATTTCAGCACTATGGACAGTTCACTCCCAGTGTCTCTATACTGCTGGCTGTCCTCATGATCCTCATGGTGCTAGCAACTGTGTTGGGCAATGCTCTGGTCATTCTGGCTTTTGTGGTGGATAAAGGGTTAAGAACGCAAGGAAATTTCTTCTTCCTCAACCTGGCCATTGCTGATTTCTTAGTGGGTGAGTATTTTATGCAGCAATAGACCAAACTGTGGCTCTCCAGCTGTTGCAAAAACTACAACTCCCGGCAGGTTGGCAGTCAGGGCTAGTTGGGAGTAGTAGTTTTGCTACACGGATTAAAGAAAAATATAAAGGAATGAGTAGGAGTATAGCAAAAACAGGTGGACTCCTTGGGTAGTAATGCGGAGACCTCACTCTGCCGGGGCATGATGGGAGTTGTAGTTTTGTAAAAAAAACAACAAAAAAACAGTTTAGAGAATAATAAGGTCCAAGCATTAGGACCTAAGGGAGTCCATCTACCTCTTTCTCTTTTTCCTCTACTAATTCCTTAACCTCACTGGTTTACAACCTGTGTTGCAAAACTACAACTCCCAGCAAGCCCCGACAGCCAAAAACATCCAAGGAGTTGCTGTTTTGCGTCAAGTTGGAGACCTCAGCTGTACTCAAATGTAATGATAGAAGTAAAATAAATATAATTTGGAGCACTACCATGTAAATGTCTAATATCGCATGTAACTGATATATTTTAAGTGGCTTTCTATGGTCAGTGTACAGCTGATTGACACCAATTGAGATTGTGATGGAGATTATGGTCTTTCACTGTTTTGTCTGATCCTCAGGTGGGTTCTGTATTCCTCTCTATATCCCTTATGTCCTGACGGGACAATGGAAGTTTGGGAAAGGATTGTGCAAGTTGTGGCTGGTGATGGACTATCTGCTCTGCACTGCCTCGGTCTTCAACATTGTCCTCATCAGCTATGACAGATTCATCTCAGTCACTAAGGCGGTAATAGAGCTTCTTCATTTATTTTATTGCAGCCATGTAGACACCTACTATGGTGAGACAAGATAATGGTTTCTGTATAAAGGCTTCCTATACAGCACAGGCAGCCTATGGTCTTAATGGGCGTTATATGGGGTTGTGGTGCCATTCCAACATGACACTCAGAATATCAAGCTGGACCCGCAAATATTGTATTTGTAGGCTACAGATGGGTTAAAGTCATAAATCTGAGCCTAAGTTTACCCTCTCTGCTCTCCGACTTAAAAATCTGTTACTTTTGTTCTGATACAGAGCTCCAAATCCCCTGCATAGACAGTTAAATGATACATTTCTATATGCCATTAGTCACCACTAGGGGGAGCTTACTGCTAGAACTTATAGTTAATAGAGTACATTGTAAACTTGATACAAGGGAAGCCTACAATCCATATAGGGCTGAATACAAGGGTTAAAGTAGTGATCTAAGTTGAGTGGGTTTGATTGTTAGTTTGACTCTTAGTTGAATATCTCACAAGATGTGATGTCACCACCCCAGGTTGGATGACATCATCAGTCCCAGCCGGAGGACCCAAGGGAGTCTGAATCTATCTCTTTATCCTGTTCCCCTATTCATTTCTTTATCCTCGGCTATTGAAAACTACAACTCACAGTCAAAGGCTGTCAAAGCTTGCTGGGAGTTGTAGTTTTGCAATAGCTGGAGAGCCACAGATTGGAAATCACTGAGGATAAAGAAAAATATAGGGGAACAGGAGAAAGAGGTAGAGTCAGGCTCCCTTGGGTTCTCAGGCTGGGACTGATGATGTCATCACACCTGGGGTGGTGACATCACATCTTGTGAGAATCAATTAATAATCCAAACCCATTCAACTCAAAGTCTAGGGCAGAATCACAATTTCCTGACCAGACACGAAGGGCTGTCGTGATAAGAGAAATGGAGTCCTGGATATATATGAACCATCAAAACGATTAGAGATCCTTAGACTATGTGATTAAATATTTTTGGGGTCTCCACAATGGGGGGGGGGGCAATAAGGAAATAAGGACACAGAATGTAAACATCAGAAGATCTTATCTCCCTCCCCCTCCCCCCCCCCCCCCCAGTACTCCCGCATTGATAGGGTATGCGCCAGTGATCTTAATTTCCCATCTCTGGTGATAGATATTTCGCAGCACGAATGGTTTTCTATCTCCGTTCTAAAGAAGTGACAAAGACTAAAAATAAAGGTAACTTATTTCCAGCAGAATGTTTTGTGCCTCGCAGGTGTCACCTTACAGAACTCCCTTATTCTTAGTAATGCAAAAATTGATCTAAGAAGTAGACACTCTCCATAATAAAAATCCGGAGGAGCATCACTGCAGGATGATAGGAGTGGTAGTAAAGTTAAAAGTAATTCAGTTATACATTTGTTTTATATAATATTAATGTATTTTTCTTACAAATTTCCCTAATCTTCCTGATACACGATAAGAAATCTTAGAAACTCTTAATTTCCAGACCTGTCACCAGGATAAATTTATAGATTCCTAAGGAAATTATAAAACTTGCCACAAACAGCCCCTCCCTCTCGGAGCTCCTTAAACCATTCAGTAGAGCCAAAGAGGGTCACATGAGTCCTATTTCTAATAAGTCAGGGGCGTGGGGCTCACTTTTCCTGGCCGCCTCCATTTTAATTCTAGCACTTTTTCGTCTTTTTTTTTTTTTCTTGAAGGGGGCGCAATTAGGTGAAATTTCTTCCACTAGATCAGGACAAAGTACAAAGGCTTAAACCTAAAAAAAAACTGTGGATAGTCAGAGGGTCCCTTTAAATCCTTGTGTTCCTGCTCTTTTCCCAGTTCCATTACTTTCCACCTTGTTATAATATACTTATCCAGGAACGAACAGAATAGTTTGAATACAGGATCTTTTGGGGATCAAGGGGCAAGTAAGTGGCTGCTGGGATCCTGCACTGAAACCCTCAGAAATTATAAGTGGGCATTGAAATTCGGTATTGGCAAAAAAGGGGGCCACCTGTGGCTTTGGGTCCACCCTTTGAAGTGCCTCTCTACTCTGACCAATAGAGGGTGGTGCTGAGCAAGCCCCCCCCCCATTACATCCACATGCACCTATGAGATATATAGAACTAGGTTGCCCAAAGGGAACAGTCACATTCATCATCCATTCATGTCCGACCGGAGGTACGAGACCTCCGGTTAAGAGCAGCAAATGATTTTATAACACGGAATTTACAAACAGCCCTGTAAGCTTCCTATCAAGTGACCCTCCGAGGTCTCAACAAATCCCGTCCGTGAATACTGATTATCCGGTTTTCTGTTCTTTTTATGGAAACTATACCTGATGCACTTCCCTTTCCAGACATATCCGAACCTGTAATTACAGTAACTGGCTCAGCAGAGACAAGACCAATGAGCAATTTGTGCTCTTTGAATTCAAGGTACATGTAAACCAGCCGGTTACAACCAGTTACATTAAGAACTAAATAGCTTTACAGAAAGAAACACGGTAATTAAAAGTGTTTTACCATCGCCGGCGGCATCCATGGGGTCTGTAAATTATAGCGGAAGAACAAATGTAACAAAATAACGGTCTGCACAAGTGTATATTTATATTAGTAATGATGTCGCAGCGGGACTAGGAATATAAAACTGGTACATGCTAAAGTCTCCAAAATCAGAAATACTAAATAACAGTGAGATTATGGTTCCCAAATAATACAAATCACATGTTCCTGCATTCACTACTCCTATGTATAACAATATAACTACCACAATATTGCCCCCTACATAAAAGAATATAACTACTATAATACTGCTCCTATATACAAGAATATAACTACTATAATACTACTCCTATATACAAGAATATAACTACTATAATACTGCCCCCTATATACAAGAATATAACTACTATAATACTGCCCCTATATACAAGAATATAACTACTATAATACTGCTCCCTATATACAAGAATATAACTACTAGAATACTGCCCCTATATACAAGAATATAACTACTATAATACTGCTCCTATATACAAGAATATAACTACTAGAATACTGCCCCTATATACAAGAATATAACTACTATAATACTGCTCCTATATACAAGAATATAACTACTATAATACTGCTCATATATACAAGAATATAACTACTATAATACTGCCCCTATATAAAAGAATATAACTACTATAATACTGCTCCTATATACAAGAATATAACTACTGTAATACTGCCCCTATATACAAGAATATAACTATTATAATACTGCCTCCTATATACAAGAATATAACTACTATAATACTGCCCCCTATATACAAGAATATAACTACTATAATACTGCTCCTATATACAAGAATATAACTACTATAATACTGCTCCTATATACAAGAATATAACTACTATAATACTGCCCCTATATACAAGAATATATCTACTATAATACCGCTCCTATATACAAGAATATAACTACTATAATACTGCCCCCTATATACAAGAATATATGTAGTAATTATATTCATGTATATAGGGGGCAGTATTATAGTAGTTATATTCTACTATAATACCGCTCCTATATACAAGAATATAACTACTATAATACTGCCCCCTATATACAAGAATATAACTACTATAATACCGCCCCCTATATACAAGAATATAACTACTATAATTCTGCCCCCTATGTACAAGAATATAATTACTATAAAACTGCCCCCTATATACAAGAATATAACTACCATAATACTGCCCCCTATATACAAGAATATAACTACTATAATACTGCCCCCTATATACAAGAATATAACTACTATAATACTGCCCCTATATACAAGAATATAACTACTATAATACTACCCCCTATGTACAAGAATATAACTACTATAATACTGCCCCCTATATACAAGAATATAACTACTATAACACTGCTCCTATATACAAGAATATAACTACTATAATACTGCCTCCTATATACAAGAATATAACTATTATAATACTGCCCCTATATACAAGAATGTAACTACTATAATATTGCTACCCATATACAAGAATATAACTACTATAATACTGCTCCTATGTACAAGAATATAACTACTATAATACTGCTGCTATATACAAGAATATAACTACTATAATACTGCCCCCTATATACAAGAATATAACTACTATAATACTGCTCCTATATACAAGAATATAACTACTATAATACTGCTCCTATATACAAGAATATAACTACTAGAATACTGCCCCCTATATACAAGAATATAACTACTATAATACTGCTCCTATATACAAGAATCTAACTACTATAATACTGCTCCTATATACAAGAATATAACTACTATAATACTGCCCCTATATAAAAGAATATAACTACTATAATACTGCTCCTATATACAAGAATATAACTACTATAATACTGCTCCTATGTACAAGAATATAACTACTATAATACTGCCCCTATATACAAGAATATATCTACTATAATACCGCTCCTATATACAAGAATATAACTACTATAATACTGCCCCCTATATACAAGAATATAACTACTATAATACCGCTCCTATATACAAGAATATAACTACTATAATACTGCCCCCTATATACAAGAATATAACTACTATAATACCGCCCCCTATATACAAGAATATAACTACTATAATTCTGCCCCCTATGTACAAGAATATAATTACTATAAAACTGCCCCCTATATACAAGAATATAACTACCATAATACTGCCCCCTATATACAAGAATATAACTACTATAATACTGCCCCCTATATACAAGAATATAACTACTATAATACTGCCCCTATATACAAGAATATAACTACTATAATACTACCCCCTATGTACAAGAATATAACTACTATAATACTGCCCCCTATATACAAGAATATAACTATTATAACACTGCTCCTATATACAAGAATATAACTACTATAATACTGCCTCCTATATACAAGAATATAACTATTATAATACTGCCCCTATATACAAGAATATAACTACTATAATATTGCTACCCATATACAAGAATATAACTACTATAATACTGCTCCTATGTACAAGAATATAACTACTATAATACTGCTCCTATATACAAGAATATAACTACTATAATACTGCCCCCTATATACAAGAATATAACTACTATAATACTGCTACCCATATACAAGAATATAACTACTATAATACTGCTCCTATGTACAAGAATATAACTACTATAATACTGCTCCTATATACAAGAATATAACTACTATAATACTGCCCGCTATATACAAGAATATAACTACTATAATACTGCCCCCTATATACAATATAACTACTATAATACTGCCTCCTATGTACAAGAATATAGCTACTATAATACTGCCCTCTATATACAAGAATATAACTACTATAATACTGCCCCTATATACAAGAATATAACTACTATAATACTGCCCCCTATATACAAGAATATAACTACTATAATACTGCCCCTATATACAAGAATATAACTACTATAATACTGCTCCCTATATACAAGAATATAACTACTATAATACTGCTCCCTATATACAAGAATATAACTATTAGGGTATGTTCACACGGCCTATTTACGGACGTAATTCGGGCGTTTTGGCCCCGAATTACGTCTGAAAATAGCGCCTCAATAGCGCTGACAAACATCTGCCCATTGAAAGCAATGGGCAGACGTTTGTCTGTTCACACGAGGCGTATATTTACGCGCCGCTGTCAAATGACGGCGCGTAACTAGACGCCCGCGTCAAAGAAGTGACCTGTCACTTCTTTGGCCGTAATTGGAGCCGCTATTCATTGACTCCAATGAATAGCAGCGCTAATTACGGCCGTAATTGACGCGGCGTTCAAGCGCCTGCACATGCCGGTACGGCTGAAATTACGGGGATGTTTTCAGGCTGAAACATCCCCGTAATTTCAGCCGTTACGGACCCCCGCCGTGTGAACATACCCTTATAATACTGCCTCCTATATACAAGAATATAACTACTATAATACTGCTCCTATATACAAGAATATAACGACCATAATACTGCCTCCTATGTACAAGAATATAACTACTATAATACTGCTTCCTATATACAAGAATATAACTACTATAATACTGCCTCCTATATACAAGAATATAACTACTGTAATACTGCCCTTATATACAAGAATATAACTACTATAATACTGCTCCTATATACAAGAATATAACTACTATAATACTGCCCCCTATATACAAGAATATAACTACTATAATACTGCCCCTATATACAAGAATATAACTACTATAATACTGCCCCTATATGCAAGAATATAACTACTATAATACTGCCCCCTATATACATGAATATAATTACTACAATACTGCCCCCTATATACAAGAATATAGCTACTATAATACTGCTCCCTATATACAAGAATATAACTACTATAATACTGCCCCTATATACAAGAATATAACTACTACAATACTGCCCCTATATACAAGAATATAACTACTATAATACGGTCTCTATACACAGGAGTATAACTACTATAATACTGCCCCCTATATACAAATCAATATATGCACTCCAAAACGCATTAGTACTAAGGGCTAGGTCAAGGTCATAGGCCGACCTCCCATATAATCAGATAGGCAACTCTATTTAAATATTGAAACCACAGAGAGAAAAGAGCTTGTAGCCAGGAAATTATGTTAAACATTAGAGGTTTTTATTAACATATACACAAATACATTCATATAAAATATATATGGGATGCAATATATAAAAAAGGACAAGACTCTAGAAAAAGTTTCAAGGAGCACACATCAAAAATGTCAATATGCAAAAATAGGTTTGGCTATATTATCCATTTACACAGAATTTAGTAACTATCGTGGAAAGGTACCTCTTGTGGGGCAAGGTCACATTACAAACGGCCCCATATAAACAGAGATATTGTATAGGGATCTAGATACCAAGTGTTGCATCAAGATCAACTACCTTAACTTTGTAGCTAAAAGATAAGAGGTGTTGGATACAGCTTACCTATATTGAATAGTAGTAATAATACGATGTGTGCTCCAGCACAAAAGCCCCAACGCGCGTTTCGCTATGGTATTGCTTCCTCAGGGGGAGATGTGTAACTGTGTCCTGTGTCAAGGAACCCTTTTATACTATATAAAATAACAAGGAATCGCCGATGATTATCGGCGCATGCCCAGAACAAAAGCCGGAAGCGAGGACTGCCCCACTTCCGCCTCCACATGCTGGAGCTCACATCCGGATACCCGACGCGTAGCGGGATTTCCGGACATGCGCAGTGCATCTACAGAGACGGAGCAGGACAGCATCGCGAATCAGGCTGGATCCGAGCATGCGCACACATCGCAATATCAAAGTCAGTGTAAGTGAAGTGATGTAAAGTGTGTTGTGTCATATGTGTATGTCAATAACCCTTCCTTGTCCATTATTGCAGATAGCGGAAAAAATATATCGTCATGTGTTGCAATAAAAGTTTAAAAATATGACAGAAAAGAAGAAAGATTGTGTAGTAGTGATTACGTGACAGTATACTTCACAAGAATAGTGTATTGATGAAAAGCAGTAATGAGGATGCAAAATATATAGATTACTATACTCAGAATATATGTGTAGAGTGAAAATGTGTATAACTGAAGTTTTTGCTATGTGTATAATTAGTATGGGCAAAGAAGAAGCCTTGTTGTATTCAATGCTTGATTTGCAAACAAAAGATATTGAATGCTACATTAACGGGCAAATCACTCGGATTAGTAATAATATACAAACATAGTACAAAACTGAAAACAGCACTAAAGAGAAGGTGTATAAAAAATAAAAAATACAAAGTTAAGACAATAGCAAAAACTATTGATGTAAAGGTGATCATATTACATAGTACCATTATATAATATATAGCAGATCAAACTAAATTCGGCGTAAGCCGGTGCATTGGTCCAAAGATACGTGTTCAGTGTTAACAATTATATATATATTACAACAAATCCATAAAAACATGGCAGATGATATATATAAAAATGACAGTTTGCGTCAATGTCAAACGAAGTTATAATTGACAAGAGACCATTATATAGGGTTTAAGACATATATCAGCCACTCCAAGTTATGAGAATTAGGCTGAAAGGTATTAGGAGGTCATCTGGATCCTCACATATAGGGGAGACCTATCAAGAGCAGTTGTAATCGTTACAAAACACATATATAAGATTGAGAAGAGATATCCACCACTTATAGTGATAAAATTTGAATATGAAAAATATCTACATTCATACTACATCTCATGTCATAGTCATACAAATAAGGTCAGACAAAACAGTATACTGGATATAGTCATCAAGATAGAGTGTCACTCTATTACACCATCATATCGTGCGATACAATAAGTGGGCATTCTTGTTATTCAGGTCTTCTAGATAAAGAGAAAGGATTGAGGGCATCAATCAAAGTCTTCGGGCAAAGAGACACAGGAGCAAATTTTAGAAACCTAGATTAAAAGCAAAAAGTTAGAAACCAGTTCACAGTCAAAATTAAAAGGATTTAAAAAAACTCAATAGAGACAGAGACTACAGAAATGGGGCGAAGCTCAGGTTTTCATTAAGGCCATGGGGTTTCATGGATCCGATCATTACGATCCATTTACATTCCCTTTGTGCCAACATTTTCTTCACGTTGCCCCCTCTGATGCCACAGTGTATTTTGTCAATGCCGCGTATCGACAGATTTGGGGTTGCAATCATGATGCTTTTTAAAGTGCCTAGGTAAGGTTTTTAGACTCTACAGATCATCGATTTCAGCTGCTTTCACAATATCACGTACGTGTTCTCTAGTCCGGGTTCTAAGTTCCCTGGATGTGAGACCGATGTAAATTTTCCGACAGCCACATGTTGCGTAATATACCACGTGTGTGCTGCTGCACGAGATATATTCCCTGATCTCAAATTGCTTGAGTCCATCAGCTGACACAAAGTTGGTCGCTCGACAAATATTACTACAGGCCCTGCAGTCACCACAGGGATAACAGCCCTTTTTGGGTCCACGGGAACCAAATGGGCATATCTGCCGCGGTATGTAATGACTTGTGACCAAAAAATCCCTCAAATTCTTAGCCCTCTTTGCCGTCATCATTGGCCTTTCTGGTAAGGTCCGGGCTAATGCTGGCTCAGATCTTAAGATTGGCCAGTGTTTATCCAGTATTGCCCTCATCTGACTCCATTGTCTATTATATGTGGAGATAAATCTAATTTCGGGATCACTGGGTTGGTAGCATTTGGGTCTCAAGAGCTCATTTCGTGGTGTTTTCCTTGCTCTTCCATATCCTGTTTTAATCACTCTATTACTGTACCCTCTTTCCCTAAATCTAGTTTTTAGATCATTGGATTGATTTTCAAACAGGGTATTGGATGAGCAGATCCGCCTGATCCTCAGAAACTGTCCAACCAGGATGGCCCTAATGGTGGATGGAGTGTGAGCTGATGAAGCATGCAGCAAAGAGTTAACTGCCGTAGGTTTGCGATATACATCAGTGTGCAAGAAGCCAGAGTCATCAGTGAATATTTGAATATCCAAAAATTCGATCCTCTGTTGATGGTATTTATAGGTCAACTTGATGTTATATGGATTTATATTCAATTGCTGCATGAAATTCATCAGCCCAGACTCCGATCCTTGCCAAATGAAAAAAATGTCATCTATGTAACGTAACCATAGATGCACATGGTCCGCGGCACAGGCGCCATCCCCATGGAAAATCTGCCTCTCCCAAAGGCCAAGAAACAGATTCGCATAGGATGGCGCACATGCCGCGCCCATGGCTGTACCTTGTTGTTGTAAGTAATAACAATCCTTGAACACAAAAAAGTTGTGTCCAAGGATGAATTTTAGCAGTTCCAGAATCAAATATTTTATATATTGTATCCCATATATATTTTATATGAATGTATTTGTGTATATGTTAATAAAAACCTCTAATGTTTAACATAATTTCCTGGCTACAAGCTCTTTTCTCTCTGGGGTTCCCCTATATACAAGAATATAACTACTATAATACTGTCCCCATATGTACAAGAATATAACTACTATAATACTGCCACCTATATACAAGAATATAACTACTATAATACTGCTCCCTATATACAAGAATATACCTACTATAATACTGCTCTTATATAAAAGAATATAACTACTATAATACTGCCCCCTATATACATGAATATAATTACTATAATACTGCCCCCTATATACAAGAATATAGCTACTATAATACTGCCCCTATATACAAGAATATAACTACTATAATACTGCTCCCTATATACAAGAATATAACTACTATAATACTGTCCCCATATGTACAAGAATATAACTACTATAATACTGCCACCTATATACAAGAATATAACTACTATAATACTGCTCCCTATATACAAGAATATACCTACTATAATACTGCTCTTATATAAAAGAATATAACTACTATAATACTGCCCCCTATATACATGAATATAATTACTATAATACTGCCCCCTATATACAAGAATATAGCTACTATAATACTGCCCCTATATACAAGAATATAACTACTATAATACTGCTCCCTATATACAAGAATATAACTACTATAATACTGCTCTTAAATACAAGAATATAACTACTATAATACTGCCCCCTATATACATGAATATAATTACTATAATACTGCCCCCTATATACAAGAATATAGCTACTATAATACTGCCCCTATATACAAGAATATAACTACTATAATACTGCCCCTGTATATGAGATATTTCAAGACTTCAACCTTTTCTTTTTCCATGTATTAGGTGTCCTACAGAGCCCAAAAGGGAATGACTAGAAATGCGGTCTTAAAAATGTTGACTGTTTGGGTTGCCGCATTCCTTCTTTATGGTCCAGCCATCATAAGCTGGGAGTACATAGCAAGGGCCACCATCTTACCTGAAGGAGAATGTTACGTGGAATTTTACTACAACTGGTATTTCCTAATGATCGCTTCCACAGTAGAGTTCTTCACACCTTTCATCAGTGTCACCTATTTCAATTTGAGCATCTACATCAATATTAAAAAGAGGACCATGATGAGGAACGAAGAACTAGCCCAAGGCCAGGAACACTGTGAGATGAGTTTCCAGAGGAAGAAAAAAGAACACTTAATCTTCTTTGTTAAACCGGCTGAAAGGCCGCACATTGACGTTAAAAAACAGACCACCTGTTTGATGTCCACTGACACTTGTCCTACAGGTCGGCGGTCCCATAGACTCAAGGGCCACACTTTGGACCTCAACATAAGCCAAGATCTACCACCTTTACAAGTCGAGGTTCAAACCAAGAAACACCAAGACTGTTTTTACAAAACAGTGGAAAATGCTTGTAGTAATGTCAGGACGGACATGGCTAGCAGTATCGCCAATAGATTTAGGCTTTCGAGAGACAAGAGAGTAGCCAAGTCCTTGGCCATTATTGTATGTGTCTTTGGTCTTTGCTGGGCACCCTACACACTGTTGATGATCATCAGGGCGGCTTGCCATGGTCGTTGCGTTCAGCATTACCTCTATGAGATCTCCTTTTGGCTCCTCTGGTTGAATTCAGCCATTAACCCTATACTTTACCCCCTTTGCCATATGAGTTTCAGAAAAGCTTTCATGAAGCTGCTTTGTCCTGGAAAAGTCAAAATACATCCTCATATTTTTATGTAAATTGGCCAGAGGAATATGAAAACATTTTTACCGACATTATGATTGTGGGATCAAGAAGAAGGGGGGGGGAGACTTTGGGATATTGATGTAATTTAATCAATTGGGTTGTCACATGGAGTAGAAGCTGGTGGACGAGCCAAAGCTCTGACAGTGCAGAGCCATCTCTCTCATACTTTGTATTCAACGCTATATACCTGGACAGAAGAGTTTGCATTTCCATAGGGATCACAGGTTCCCAACCCTAGTAGATGAGAGAATGAGATGAACCCAAGGCTAACCGATGCCTCAAATTTTCCTTTAAGGGCATTATATAATAAAGACAAATAAAGAAGTCACTTTTTCTCACTCTGTCTGATTACTAATTCAACCCATCCAATCGTATTGACTTATTTGTTCATCGGCATATTTGTATATGTGAATTTTAATGAAGTTCCTGGGTAGAGGATCATCAACATCAGTCATATCTTTCTCATTTAGATGTCTGTTTAAAGAGAGCTCTTGATTCTAAATTCCCACAAATCCAAGTCTTAGTACATAATAGGGTTAAACTGGCCCGAAGGAAACACTTTTGTGGGCCAAGGTTATGAAATAGTAACAAGGACAGCAGCCACCAGGACCCTGAGGCTCAGCATCCCCTGACTTGTGTCTCGTCTGTTTCTAAGTTTTATCACGTTTTAAGAAATAACTACTTTTTACAAAAAAATAACTACTATAATACTATCCCCTATATATATAAGAATATAACTACTTTAATACTGCTCCTATATACAAGAATAACTACTATAATACTGCCCCCTATATATAAGAATATAACTACTATAATACTGCTCCTATATACAAGAATAACTACTATAATACTGCCCCCTATATATAAGAATATAACTACTATAATACTGCCCCTATATACAAGAATATAACTATTACAATACTGCTCCTATATACAAGAATATAACTACTATAATACTGCCCCCTATATACAAGAATATAACTACTATAATACTGCCCGATATATACAAGACTATAACTACTATAATATTGCTCCTATATACAAGAATATACCTACTATAATACTGCCCCCTATATACGAGAATATAACTACTATTATACTGCCCCCTATATACAAGAATATAACTACTATAATACTGCCCCCTATATACAAGAATATAACTACTATAATACTGCTCCTATATACAAGAATACAACTACTATAATACTGCCCCCTATATACAAGAATATAACTACTATAATACTGCTTCCTATATACAAGAATATAACTACTATAATACTGCCCCCTATATACAAGAATATAACTACTATAATACTGCTCCTATATACAAGAATAACTACTATAATACTGCCCCTATATATAAGAATATAACTACTATAATACTGCCCCCTATATACAAGAATATAACTACTATAATACTGCCCGATATATACAAGACTATAACTACTATAATATTGCTCCTATATACAAGAATATACCTACTATAATACTGCCCCCTATATACGAGAATATAACTACTATTATACTGCCCCCTATATACAAGAATATAACTACTATAATACTGCCCCCTATATACAAGAATATAACTACTATAATACTGCTCCTATATACAAGAATACAACTACTATAATACTGCCCCCTATATACAAGAATATAACTACTATAATACTGCTTCCTATATACAAGAATATAACTACTATAATACTGCCCCCTATATACAAGAATATAACTACTATAATACTGCCCCCTATATACAAGAATATAACTACTATAATACTGCCCCTATATACAAGAATATAACTACTATAATACTGCTCCCTATATACAAGAATATAACTACTATAATACTGCCCCCTATATACAAGAATATAACCACTATAATACTGCCCCTATATACAAGAATATAACTACTATAATACTGCTCCTATATACAAGAATATAACTACTATAATACTGCTCACATATACAAGAATATAACTACTATAATACTGCCCCTATATAGAAGAATATAACTACTATAATACTGCCCCCTATATACAAGAATATAACTACTATAATACTGCCACTATATACAAGAATATAACTACTATAATACTGCCACTATATACAAGAATATAACTACTATAATACTGCCCCTATGTACAAGAATATAACTACTATAATACTGCCACTATATACAAGAATATAACTACTATAATACTGCCACTATATACAAGGATATAACTACTATAATACAGCCCCCTATATACAAGAATATAACTGCTATAACACTGCCCCTATATACAAGAATATAACTACTATAATACTGCCTCCTATATACAGGAATATAACTACTATAATACTGCCCCTATATACAAGAATATAACTACTATAATACGGCCCCCCATATAGAAGAATATAACTACTATAATACTGCCTCCTATGCACAAGAATATAACTACTATAATACTGTCCCTATGTACAAGAATATAACTACTATAATACTGCCCCTATATACAAGAATATAACTACTACAATACTGCCCCCTATATACAAGAATATAACTACTATAATACTGCCCCCTATATACAAGAATATAACTACTATAATACTGCCCCCTATATACAAGAATATAACTACTATAATACTGCCCCCTATATACAAGAATATAACTACTATAATACTGCCCCTATATACAAGAATATAATTACTATAATACTACCCCCTATATACAAGAATATAACTACTATAATACTGCCCCTATATACAAGAATATAACTACTACAATACTGCCCCCTATATACAAGAATATAACTACTATAATACTGCCCCTATATACAAGAATATAACTACTATAATACTGCCCCCTATATACAAGAATATAACTACTATAATACTGCCCCCTATATACAAGAATATAACTACTATAATACTGCCCCCTATATACAAGAATATAACGGCTATAATACTGCAGAGCCTGAATTCGTTTTCCTATGCTCCTTTGGAGACCCAGCCTTGTTACCCCATATAGAGCAGTATGACATTATATCTGACATTATGACAGTGATCTGATGCAGCAATCACACGGAGGTGGATGGGAGTAATTAGTGCAATTGTTGTCATTTTGCATCTGTCTTTATTTGATTTTAATTTCACAATTTTCCAGCTCATCGACACCAGAAATATAGAAGAATAATGCAGCAATTCAGATATGATTTTACGTGACGACAGAATTAAAGATGGTTTATGTATTAGCAATGTATGGATTAATTTTATCTACTTCACTTGCTTTGCATCTATACAGTCCATCACCAGCATTGATTATTAGAGTGCTGCTATTATTCATGAGACTTGAATACAAATGCACGGTAAAAAAAAATCAAAGCTCTGAAATGTTGAGAACTCCTCTTGTTGTATCTCGATATAATGAATTTTCCTTCTACGTAAACCAGTCTAATTTGACCTCTTCTTGCTGATTCTAGTATGTAGTTAGATTACAATAGCCATTTATAGCAGCTTTGGAGCTATTAGTCACAAAGTCACCCAGGCTTCATATAATTGCGTAGCCCCTGCTCTCTCCCCCTCTCCTGTACCTGTGGCTTCTCTTTACAATAAATTCAATACAGTGCCTGGTCTATGGCAGCCTGGAAGCACAAAACTGATTACAACAGGTTTATAGAAATAATTAAATATCAACGTTAACCTCTTGACTGCCTGGGAACCTTTTACGACAGTGGAGAAAGGGCGGATTTTAACCGATGGATTTACACAAGAATGCAATGTAAACAATTTACAATAAAATATATTTTTGTGGTTGATCATTGACCATTTGGCTCATTTACCTTAGACAATTATTGTTACAAACTATCACAACCTTTTAGATCAGGATAATACTGACCCTCTTTGGCCATGTCACTTGACTTTAGAAGCGCATCGCTACCCGCCACAGAGGCGTCACTATGGATGATACCCCTTCATGTATGAAAAGGGTCCAACTGGCCAACTAGAATACCGATCTGACACAGTAATGGACACCAAAGGTCCATCAGAATACAACCCAATTTGGATCTGATTTTGGACCCAATCCGTTTTAATTAGGGTCAATTTCTTATGGGTAAATTACAAATAACCAAGAACACAAAACATAAAAAAATCCCCTCGAACCTTTAAAGGAAAATGCCAGAAAAAAACTGATACACTGTCATACCGAGTGCATGGCCAGAAGAGGCGGAGCATGACTTCTGTATCGGTTGTTCTTTGGTCGTGTACCGCCCCCCAGGACCTGCAGTAAACATAACAGTGTAATCGTTTTTTTCTGGTGTGTTCCTTTAAGGCCAGCATTGGCTTAATCTTTAAGGGGTTAACGTATCACATGTACATTTTTCATTCTGTCATAATTATGAACTGACCGGGACTATGGACTTTTGTCCACTTTTACTTTAACATTTTTTCCTCACCGAGGTCAGATATTTGTTACCTGGAGTCAGATAATAACATGTTATAAATGTCGCTCACAGGTGATGTACAGGCGACAGGAAATTGATCTGAAGAGATCACATAACCGATAATGGGGGAAATTGTTGGAGCTGAAATATCTCATTATAGGAGATCCAGGATGAGCAGCTCTGTAATGATGCATCAGCACTGTATGTTCAGGCGGAGTATAGAGCCATTAAAGAGAAAGTCTGTATACAGACTGGAGGTAGGACCCCATAGCAAAATTAAAATGGGGTCCCCTTCCTGGTGCATACACGACTGAAGAGACAAATTCCCCACCCCCATAGCACATATCCTGGACGTGCCAGTACCAACCCAGTAATGTTAAACAGTAAGCAGAGAATGGATCCAATTTCCAAAACAAATGCCATAGTGATCACATGAACACCTAATTCAATTTCGTACCTGACATTTTACATAGCTATCCGATACACCAAAAAAAACAAAAGAGAGTGGCTGTCACCTGGCTGCTGCTCCATCTTTCCCCTGGAGCAGGACCTCAAACCACTGGACACCAGGGACTGTTACACTAAACCACTGGACACCAGGGGACTGTTACACTAAACGACTGGACACCAGGGACTGTTACACTAAACCACTGGACACCAGGGACTGTTACACTAAACCACTGGACACCAGGGACTGTTACACTAAACCACTGGAGACCAGGGACTGATTCACTAAACCACTGGACACCAGGGACTGATTCACTAAACCACTGGACACCAGGGACTGATTCACTAAACCACTGGACACCAGGGACTAATTCACTAAACCACTGGACACCAGGGACTGATTCACTAAACCACTGGTCACCAGGGACAGTACACTAAACCACTGGACACCAGGGACTGTTACACTAAACCACTGGACACCAGGGACTGATACACTAAATAAATGTACAACAAAGACTGCTTCACCAAATCACTGCCCACCATCAGGAATTTCTGGGCCCCAGACAGTCAAGTTGAATGGCCGTTCCCCCCATTAATGGGGGGGGGGGTGACAATGGAAAGTGGCAGAAAGGGGGCAGGGGTGATATGAAAACTGGCAGTGCATCTATAGAAGGGCAGAGCCTGTACGTTGGCACGAGCTGGATGGGGAGGCATTGAGATTGGAAAGTGGCAGGGGCGAGACAGGTGGGCAGGGTTATTTTTTGTGAAGCCAAAAGGTAAGACCGTAGGTGTGCAGGAAGGTAACAGATAAAATCATAGCACTCACCTAGATGCAGTTCTGGCTCCTGCCGACTCTGCGATCTTTCACCGATTCGGCACGCCTGAACGAAGTCTCTGTCTCCTCCTCACACGTGCCACCTGCGTAGACGCTAGTACAGATGGCAAAATTAATTCAGACCCCTGAATACAGACCCGACAAGACCCCTAAATAAATACAGACCCCAGACCAGACCCCTACATTAATTCAGACTCCCCCATATGAATTTACCACTCCCGGGTCTTCTTGGCCCTCTCTTAAATTTTGGCCTTGCTTTATAAACTTGTGACCCCAGTACGTTGTGTTCAGCGGCGCATAAAACACGTCAGGACCTTGGAAAGAGCGGCTCCAGCGATCGTAAATATGGAGAAGAGAATGGGCCCTAAAATATAATAAGAACCCGTTCCATTCTCCAACAAACTACCACTGGGAATCATTTTGTCAGCAACGGGCGAGGTGGTGGTCGGGCTCCTCATGGCAGGACCACTGACACTGCACTAATTGCGGCCCTGGACACCAAGAACTCATGCACCAACCTAATATTGTCTCCAGAATATTGCAAGTGGTCAGAATTTTTACGGCATTGAAGGAAATAGAAATATGCACTGAATTAAAATGATTTAGGCTGGAGGCGGACGTCTTGGCTCGTGGTAGCACACGCCGGACCCGTAGCCACCATGTACTGTTTATTTTTCCCTGTAATATTAGCAATTTTCATACAATTATAAAATAACAGATCTATGACATAACTATTAGTGTCTGTCTGTACATAATGCAATTAAAACCAAATGTGTTGTTCTCAATAAAATATGCAAAATAACATTTTTCAGGACTATTGTGCCGTCAGTGAGTGGGAGATTGTTATTTCTTCTAGTAATTAGTATCCTTTACAGAAGGACTTTATAACAGATTGTTCTTAAAAGTAGCTGCAAAAATGAATTGAAGGTTAGGAGCCTTCTGTACCAGGATGGTGTCTGGATTTACCCAATGAAATTACCCAACTGAACCATATTAAATGCTCCACGACGGAACAGTCTAATCACATTACATACAAAACAGAAGTAAACGTTCCTCTTTTGCGGGAGTCATGATAGCAAGTAGTGGTCTCCAACAAACTTAATGTTAATACCCACACAAGTTATTAAAGACAGATTTGTGGAGACAAGAATACATCTACATTAAGGGCATGCCCAGACGTGGCGTATTTCTTCCGCCACTGTCCGCATCAATGCCGCACAGAATCTGCGTTGCAGATTCTGTTGCGGCTTTGCCTAAAATGGGCATTAAATTGACGCGGACTAGCCGTTGCGTATTGAGGGGAAGAGGCTTCCCTTCTATCAGTGCAGGATAGAGAGAAGGGACAGCCCTTTCCCTAGTAAAAGTAAAAGAAATTCTTACTTACCCGGCCGTTGTCTTGGTGACGCGTCCCTCTTTCGCCATCCAGCCCGACCTCCCTGGATGACGCGGCAGTCCATGTGACGGCTGCAGCCTGTGATTGGCCTGTGATTGGCTGCAGCCTGTGATTAGCCTGTGATTGGCTGCAGCCTGTGATTGGCCTGTGATTGGCTGCAGCCGTCACTTAGA
Source organism: Rhinoderma darwinii (assembly GCF_050947455.1). NCBI lineage: Eukaryota > Metazoa > Chordata > Amphibia > Anura > Rhinodermatidae > Rhinoderma > Rhinoderma darwinii. The sequence goes on from NC_134695.1 coordinate 88,634,838, forward strand.
CTGAAACGTCATCCCGGGAGGCCGGACTGGAGGAAGAAGCAGGGAGTTCTCGGTAAGTATGAACTTCTATTTTTTTTACAGGATGATGTATATTGTGATCGGATGTCCCTGTCCAGGGTGCAGAAACAGTTACTGCCGATCGTTTAAGGCCTCATGTACATGACCGTAGCCATGTGCGCGGCCGTGATTTTCAGGTCGGCCGGCTGCGGACATGCACATAGCCGCGGCCATTATTTTCAATGAGCCTGGACCGCAGAACATGGCCGTAATAAGACAGGTTCGTTCTTTCTGCGGTGCGGGCTCCCAGGCCATGCACGGACCGTAAAAACTACGGTCGTGTGCATAGCCCCATAGAAATGAAAGGGGCAGCAATTCTCCCGTGGATTTTCGGGGGAATTGTGGCCGCAAAAGCACGTTCGTGTGCATGGGGCCTTACTCTTTCAGCACCCTGGACAGTGACTATCTCCTGACGTCGCCTAGCAACGCTCCCGTAATTACGGGTGCACACACGTAGTCACCCGTAATTACGGGAGCCCCTTTGACTTCTATGGGCCTGCCCATGCCGTAATAACGGCCCGTTTTTACGTTAGTGTGCATGGGGCCTCAGTCTGGCTGTAGACCTAGAAATACATACAATACAGAATGAAGAAATATCATGTTCGTAAAACAAATACGCTCCGCAGCACACATAACATGTACATAACATCTGCGGACTTCATTGCGGAATTTTGACTCTCCATTGAAGTCAATGGAGAAATTCCGCAATGAGTCCGCAACAAGTCCGCTACAAGACCCCCCCTGTAGATAACGCCATACAGCCCCCCCCTTGTAGAGAACGCCATACAGACCCCCCTGTAGATAACGCCATACAGACCCCCTGTAGATAACGCCATACAGACCCCCCTGTAGATAACGCCATACAGACGCCCCCTGTAGATAACGCCATGCAGATCCCCCCTATACTGCCCTCTATATACAAGAATATAACTACTATAATACTGCTCCTATATACAGGAATATAACTACTATAATAATGCTCCTATATACAAGAATATAACTACTATAATACTGCTCCCTATATACAAGAATATAACTACTATAATACTGCCCCTATATACAAGAATATAACTACTATAATACTGCTCCTATATACAAGAATATAACTACTATAATACTGCTCCGATATACAAGAATATAACTACTATAATACTGCTCCGATATACAAGAATATAACTACTATAATACTGCTCCTATATACAAGAATATAACTACTATAATACTGCCCCTATATACAAGAATATAGCTACTATAATACTGCCTCCTATATACAAGAATATAACTACAATAATACTGCCCCTATATACAAGAATATAACTACTATAATACTGCTCCTATATACAAGAATATAACTACTATAATACTGCCCCCTAGATACCAGAATATAACTACTATAATACTGCCCCCTATATACAAGAATATAACTACTATAATACTGCTCCTATATACAAGAATATAACTACTATAATACTGCTCCTATATACAAGAATATAACTACCATAATGCTGCCCCCTATATACAAGAATATAACTACTATAATACTGCCCCCTATATACAAGAATATAACTACTATAATACTGCCCCCTATATACAAGAATATAACTACTATAATACTGCTCCTATATACAAGAATATAACTACTATAATACTGCTCCTATATACAAGAATATAACTACCATAATGCTGCCCCCTATATACAAGAATATAACTACTATAATACTGCCCCCTATATACAAGAATATAACTACTATAATACTGCCCCCTATATACAAGAATATAACTACTATAATACTGCTCCTATATACAAGAATATAACTACTATAATACTGCTCCTATATACAAGAATATACCTACTCTAATACTGCTCCTATATAGAAGAATATAACTACTATAATACTGCTCCTATATACAAGAATATAACTACTATAATACTGCTCCTATATACAAGAATATAACTACCATAATGCTGCCCCCTATATACAAGAATATAACTACTATAATACTGCCCCCTATATACAAGAATATAACTACTATAATACTGCCCCCATATACAAGAATATAACTACTATAATACTGCTCCTATATACAAGAATATAACTACTATAATACTGCTCCTATATACAAGAATATACCTACTCTAATACTGCTCCTATATAGAAGAATATAACTACTATAATACTGCCCCTATATACAAGAATATAACTACTACAATACTGCCTCATGAAAAGAAAATACTATAAATACTACTCATATGGATCTGAACTAGTAGAGAAATGTGTAAATCAGGCTAGAACGGTTCTTGTAGTATATCTGAATGCTTGACACACTGTGTATTGCTTAAGGAATGATATTATATATAATCTGGCTCCTATTTCCAAAGTCAACGCCTCAACACAAAAGAAATCAAGACATTCATAAAAAATGTACCCCAATTGCAAAAGTTTAATTTGGATAAAACGAGACAACGCTGGGAAATGGATATGTGCAGTGCAAACTCGCAGTGAATGTAATGCTGCTCCTTGTAATGGTTTGCATTTGTGAAGATAAAATACAATTGGCTGTTCCTCAGTGAACAATACGCACCCTACTCTTTTCTACAGTTGCGAACCCCCCCCCCCCTCCCTTATCTACACATTATGAGCCGCAAGGGAAAAACTTGTATTTGTAGCCGTGAATGAATTATGGGTAAAAGTCTAGCAATTCATAGATCATGTGGGTATTATCAGGCAGCGGCATCTTCTCATTTATCAATACGATGAGGCAGAAAACATGATTGTTTCTACGTAATATAGTTCATATAACTCCGGCAAGTACGACCGAGCTACTAAGGGAGTTTGAGCCAACTCACATAATAGTTATTAAATGGCAACATAACTATTAAACTACCAAGATACTGTCCCCTATGTACAAGAATAAAATTAATATAATACTGCCCCTATATACAAGAATATAACTATTATAATACTGCCTCCTATATACAAGAATATAACTACTATAATACTGCCCCCTATATACAAGAATATAACTACTATAATACCGCCCCTATATACAAGAATATAACTACTATAATACTGCCCCCTATATACAAGAATATAACTACTATAATACTGCCCCCTATATACAAGAATATAACTACTATAATACTGCTCCTATATACAAGAATATAACCACTATAATACTGCCCCCTATATACAAGAGTATAACTACTATAATACTGCCTCCTATATACAAGAATATAACTACTATAATACTGCTCCTATATACAAGAATATAACTACTATAATACTGCCCCCTATATACAAGTATATAACTACTATAATACTGCTCCTATATACAAGAATATAACTACTATAATACTGCTCCTATATACAAGAATATAACTACTATAATACTGCCCCCTATATACAAGTATATAACTACTATAATACTGCTCCTATATACAAGAATATAACTACTATAATACTGCCCCTATATACAAGAATATAACTACTATAATACTGCCCCCTATATACAAGAATAGAACTACTACAATACTGCTCATATATACAAGAATATAACTACTATAATACTGCCCCTATCTACAAGAATATAACTACTATAATACTGCCCCTATCTACAAGAATATAACTACTATAATACTGCCCCTATATACATGAATATAACTACTATAATACTGCTCGTATATACAAGAATATAACTACTATAATACTGCTCTTATATACAAGAATATAACTACTATAATACTGCTCCTATATACAAGAATATAACTACTATAATACTGCTCCTATATACAAGAATATAACTACTATAATACTGCCCCTATATACAAGAATATAACTACTATAATACTGCCTCCTATACACAAGAATATAACTACTATAATACTGCCCCTATATACAAGAATATAACTACTATAATACTGCTCCTATATACAAGAATATAACTACTATAATACTGCCCCTATATACAAGAAAATAACTACTATAATACTGCTCCCTATATACAAGAATATAACTACTATAATACTGCCTCCTATATACAAGAATATAACTACTATAATACTGCCCCTATATACAAGAATATAACTACTATAATACTGCTCCTATACACAAGAATATAACTACTATAATACTGCCCCTATATACAAGAATATAACTACTATAATACTGCCCCTATATACAAGAATATAACTACTATAATACTGCTCCTATATACAAGAATATAACTACTACAATACTGCTCATATATACAAGAATATAACTACTATAATACTGCCTCCTATATACAAGAATATAACTACTATAATACTGCCCCTATATACAAGACTATAACTACTATATTACTGCTCCTATATACAAGCACATAACTACTATAATACTTGCCCCTATATACAAGAATATAACTACTATAATACTGCCCCTATATACAAGAATATAACTACTATAATACTGCTCCTATATACAAGAATATAACTACTACAATACTGCTCATATATACAAGAATATAACTACTATAATACTGCCCCTATATACAAGAATATAACTACTATAATACTGCCCCCTATATACAAGAATATAACTACTATAATACTGCCCCTATCTACAAGAATATAACTACTATAATACTGCCCCTATATACAAGAATATAACTACTACAATACTGCCCCCTATATACAATATAACTACTATAATACTGCCCCCTATATACAAGAATATAACTACTATAATACTGCCCCCTATATACAAGAATATAACTACTATAATACTGCCCCTATGTACAAGATTATAACTAATATAATACTGCCCCTATATACAAGAATATAACTACTATAATACTGCCCCCCTATATACAAGAATATAACTACTATAATACTGCCCCTATATACAAGAATATAACTACTCTAATACTGCTCCTATACACAAGAATATAACTACTATAATACTGCCTCCTATATACAAGAATATAACTACTATAATACTGCTCCTATATACAAGAATATAACTACTATAATACTGCTCCTATATACAAGAATATAACTACTATAATACTGCTCCCTACATACAAGAATATAACTACTATAATACTGCTCCTATATACAAGAATATAACTACTATAATACTGCTCCCTATATACAAGAATATAACTACTATAATACTGCCCCTATATACAAGAATATAACTACTATAATACTGCTCCTATATACAAGAATATAACTACTATAATACTGCCCCCTATATACAAGAATATAACTACTATAATACTGCCCCTATATACAAGAATATAACTACTATAATACTGCTCCTATATACAAGAATATAACTACTATAATACTGCCCCCTATATACAAGAATATAACCACTATAATACTGCCCCCTATATACAAGAATATAACTACTATAATACTGCCCCTATATACAAGAATATAACTACTATAATACTGCCCCCTATATACAAGAATATAACTACTATAATACTGCCCCCTATATACAAGAATATAACTACTATAATACTGCCCCTATATACAAGAATATAACTACTATAATACTGCCCCCTATATACAAGAATAGAACTACTATAATACTGCCCCTATATACAAGAATATAACTACTATAATACTGCCGCTTATGCAAAATCCAGTTATATAACATCAGCCGTACAACCAACATCCACAATTGCACTTACCTCCTCACAGAAAACGAGCTTGTTGGTAAGGCACAACCTGTTTTTCATTAAATATATAGTATATAAATACTATATACTGTAGATCGTATATTTCTTCGTATTGTGATTTTGCCACTAATCCCATATTAAAGTCACTAATCAATCACATAACCAATTTTTTGGGGAAAATCCAATACTGGAGTCCACCTGAAACCAGGATCTAGTACCCAAATTGCCAGTTCTCAAGGGGGGGGGGGCATATGGTGTTAGGGAAGAGAATAATAGTATATTCCATAGATGTTTGGTAAAGATTATGGGATTTCACAGCTGGACCTGGTATTTTTAGAACATTGCAGAACTGGAGATCATAAGTTTTTCCTCTATAAGAAGAAGAAATCACCAGTAAATATGTCAATATCTTCCGTCAAGATCTGACTCTGGAAAAGCTGGGTGACAACATAGATGACCCTTATTACACCTAACAAAAGGAGTCACTCAGCTTTCCCAGACTCCTGAACAGACTAGTTATACAGTCATGTGGAACAGAGACTGTTTCATCCCGTAATAAGGCAGATTTAACAACCCTATGAATGGGCATATACAGCTATAGGGCCCCATAACAAACTCAGAATAGGCTGCCCTTATTAAACGTTAACGTAAACTATTATATTTCTTGGCCTAAAAATTCGGTGTGGATTCATTTCAGAATATATATATATATATATATATATAAATAAAAGGGGAGCTCTAGTTTCTGACTTAATATGTAATGACAGAGATAGGGAAACAGACAAGTGAGCCCTAATCTACCCGCCACTCAGTCCCTGCCTACTTGCAACGACCCGCCCTAGGCGACGGTCCCTACACTCAATAAGTGCACGACAGACAAACAGACAAGGGAACACAGAACCTAAGGGAAACGGGGCAGTTGCCCACGGCAACACCGTGAGCAAAAAGAGTACTAAACGAGCCGAGTCAAACCAGGAGAGTACGAGATGCCAAACGCAGAGCAGGAGAGTAGTGAACAAGTCGAGTCAAACCAGTAGTGTACGAGGTACCAAACGCAGAGCAGAAGAGTAGTCAGTAAGCCAGGGTCAATACGAAGCAGGGACAAGTAGTTCAAGAAGCTGCAGCAGGGCCAGGAAACCAACAGAGAAGAATCACAAGCAAGGAGGAACAAGAAAGGCAGGTATAAATAGACAGAGGGCGGGAGCTACCTCCGTCTGGCCAGGCTGTGATAGGCTCTCCCACTCCTAAGCCTGCCATCCTGAGAGGTGGAAGATGGAGTCAGTCTCACAGACATAGAAGCAGGTGCAGACTGATTACCTATGGGCGTGGATACAGAAGCTGTGCCTGGCAGATCCTTAACATAATAACTGAAAGAATTCTTATTACCTGCAGCCACCACTAGGGGGAGCTCAATGCATATGAATATTTACAGCTAGTATTGAACTGTATGAAAGATGAATAAGTCTGTATGCAGTGAGCTCCCCCTGGTGTTGGCTGCAGGTAGTCACTGTGATGATTTTTGATTTCTACAACGTTATGTAGGCTAGGGACCTTAAGAGGTAGATTATAGATCGATATTAATCAATGTGCTGCAATACAAGAGGGAACATTGTATCAAGCAGTAGAAAATAATAGATGTTATTTATGGCAGATGTTTTATTGCCTTCAGCTGATATATGATGGAGATTTCGATTCTCGCTCAAAGCCACGGCCGCTTGTTGAAAAGTAATTATTTTTATTCCACAGGAATGTTTACTTGAAGAGAAAAAAAAAAAACAGCTTTCAGCTCAGAAGCCCAGAATACGCACATAAGACCGCGCCATCTCCACGGAAACACACATCACAAAATTTCAGTCTTGTTCTAAAAATGTGCTTTTGGGGCCTTGCAGATTTCAGATGAATATTTACAATCTAACAAAAGAAAAATGTGTGGATGGAAATTAGGTGCAGCATCTAAGAGGACGAGAAGTAAACTTACTGCTTTAAGGGAATGTCCAGCTTAGAGCCCCACGTTGTAAATACATGACATTACTTATCCTGTATTACACTCCAGAGCTGAACTCACTATTCTGCTGGTGGAGTCACTGCGTACATACATTACTTATCCTGAGTTACAGCCTGTATTATACTCCAGAGCTGCACTCACTATTCTGCTGGTGGAGTCACTGTGTACATACATTACTTATCCTGTACTGATCCTGAGTTACATCCTGTATTATACTCCAGAGCTGCACTCACTATTCTGCTGGTGGAGTCACTGTGTACATACATTACATTACTTATCCTGTACTGATCCTGAGTTACATCCTGTATTATACTTCAGAGCTGTACTCACTATTCTGCTGGTGGAGACACTGTGTACATACATTACATTATTTATCCTGTACTGATCCTGAGTTATAGCCTGTATTATACTCCAGAGCTGCACTCTCTATTCTGCTGGTGGAGTCACTGTGTACATACGTTACATTACTTATCCTGTACTGATCCTGTGTTACATCCTGTATTATACTCCACAGCTGCTCTCACTATTCTGCTGGTGGAGTCACTGTGTACATACATATATTACTTATCCTGTACTGATCCTGAGTTACATCCTGTATTATACTCCACAGCTGCACTCACTATTCTGCTGGTGGAGTCACTGTGTACATACATTACATTACTCATCCTGTACTGATCGAGTTACATCCTGTATTATACTCCAGAGCTGCACTCACTATTCTGCCGGTGGAGTCACTGTGTACATACATTACATTACTTATCCTGTACTGATCCGGAGTTACATCCTGTATTATACTCCAGAGCTGCACTCACTATTCTGCTGGTGGAGTCACTGTGTACATACATTACTTATCCTGTACTGATCCTGAGTTACATCCTGTATTATACTCCAGAGCTGCACTCACTATTCTGCTGGTGGAGTCACTGTGTACATACATTACATTACTTATCCTGTACTGATCCTGAGTTACATCCTTCATTATACTCCAGAGCTGCACTCACTATTCTGTAGGCTTCAGAGCGAAAATATTCCAGCATTCCCTGCTTGTTCAGTGTCTGCGCAGAGCTTGATTAGGCGGTTTGTATTCTGAGTATTTTCTAAACACCAGGCACTATATAATCATCTGACGAAACGATCTGCTCCCTGCATTATAGGCAAGGGTAGCTACAGGTTAGATGGTGTCTGTACAGTATTTTCTATTGGTGCCCTCCCCTCATGGTGCATTTTATAGTGCCCACATAATGCCATCACACATTGCCCAATTAATAAACGAGAGGCTGTAGCGGCATTTCCATGGGTTCAAGCACCAAGTGTGTGATTGGGGGGGGGGGGGCAAGCTCAAAGCGTGAAAGCCGTCGATTACCGCGAAACTACAACATCCAGCATGCCCAATGTTAAGCTGGGAGTTGCTGTTTTGCATAAGCCGGAGGGCCGCAGGTTGGAGACTATTGGTCTCTATGGACAGAACCTATAGACATCAGTGAATTGCTCAGCAGCAAATTTTAAAGTAAATGTGACCTCAGTTTAACACCGGCGCTAACTTTATCAAGTGTGAAATCTACAGATTCCAACGTTATATCTTCTTTACCTTTTTGCTGTTTCTACATGGAAATAGTCAGCAAGTAGGCAAGCTGCTGCTTATTTATTATAATTTTCATTATTTCATTTTATTAGTGGCACGTGTCAGTCCACAGGGCAGCCCTCTTTAATCGCCAATGAATATATCAATTATATATATTTTTTAAAATAATGGGAATTCATGGGTTAAATACACTCCACATACTAAAGTCCCTCACCACTAAAATGAATGGAAGTTACAGACACAATTGAGAACTGCTAGCCCAATGTACACACGCACATCGCACATCAGATGGTTATGGTTAAAGGGTTTGTCCACTTTTGCAACCATCCTATTGCTTAAATGTATCGAAGATAAAAAAAAATAAAGCAACTTTGTAAATAGTCGGTTAATAAAACGTTTGTGTATATAGCTCCCATGCCTAACTATGTGTCTCCAAGGTTACAGACTACAATCCCTCGTTGTGTAGTCAGATCCTGAAGTCATGTGTTCCTACACTCACTTTTTATTAGCCTACAGACAGTAGGAGGGAGCACAGAGCCGATCACTCGTGTACACACAGATTAAGACATTAATTTCTATTAATGAAGCCGCAGCTCCAGCCACGCCTGGCGGCAGTGCGGAAATAAAGAGCTGAAGGACCACAGAAAAGGCTTCATATCCTCGCAGCCAACGTGCTCAGTGTAAATTACATCTCTGCGAGGAATAAATGCTCAGATGAGATAGGAGACGCGGCACAGATTCAATTTCCTCCGCCTGACCTGAAGTCAGCCCTGGCGTAGACCAGCGCGAAATCTAGTGCTTTATTATTCCTCTTTTGAAGTAATACAGATGAAACACATTGATGGAGGAGGTCGGAGCGAGCCGAGACGTAGGCACTTTCTTTCCCTGCGTTTAATCGTTAAAATAAAATGACCTGAAGGATCTACCGAAAATGTCAGATCCTTTGTCAGGAGAGATGGCGGAATCGCTGGCAATTGCAGATTAGACATAAAAGGAGAGTTGCTTTTATTCTGGGTATACACAGCCGGGTAGGGGACAACTTAACTTTGTTCTTGAAGTGTTTAAGACATTGATTGAACCAGTGTATTGAAACTTCATCCTGGTGAGGCCATTTGTAATTCGTAGTCACAATTCCAAAATCATCCTTATATTAAACGTTGAATAAGTCCCTTTTCTGTAGACTAAAAATGTGAAAACCATTCTTGAATATCTTATTCCTATGCTTAGATACGATCGTTTGAAGTTACAGGCCCAAAGCTAGAGGCTGCACTACTGAGAGATCCTGAGCAGAGATAGAGATAGTAGTAGTTGTTAAGTGTGCATTTGCAGAAAAATTGAATGTATTTGGCAATTTGGATTCACACCAGGTCTCTGTGACAACACTGCACCTGACAATCAACAGAAGACATGTGATCACCAGTATCTCTCAGTAGTGCAGTCTCGAGCTTTGGGCCTGTAACTTCAAGCGATCATATCTCAGCATAGGTGTAAGATATTAAGAAACCGTTTTCACTTTTTATACGCTTACTAAAAGGGTATATTTTAACTTAACATCCTTTAAAAGGAAATCTCCAGTGAATAATGAAGTTCCTGTTGTTCAGACATCCTAATGAGCATGCTCTGTGAGCGCACAGCTTCCTAGGCAGTGTCCGAACAAGAAAGCGAGGGCACCTGGCAAGCAGAGAAGGCGATCATGCTGAACGTGCATGGGTTTCCGCAGATCGATCCTGGTCACTTTCATAGGGACACCCTTCAGTCGTCCTCGGCTGTCTATTCTATTCACTCCGCTTCAAGTCCTATTTCTGGGATAGTTGAATGTGAACCAATATGTCCATAATTACACACACTTTTCCCATCAGCCTTTTTATGCAGAAATATGGACTTCACAGAACAGAGTCCCCCGAATCTATGAGCCGCTCTGTAAGAGCAGACCCGGTTATGACGGGTGGTCCACGTATGACATAAAGGGCCTTTAATTTTAATGGACACCTGGCTGCTGCCGGGGAAATGTCTGGCCGGCCACGGCTTACCCTGGCAAAATCAGCCATTTGCCGAGGGGGTTGGGATGCAGATTCCATATGAAAAGGAACGTCTCATGACGACCCCTTTAAAAGGGTTTTCCCATCAGAGACATTTGACATATCCACAGGACGTGTCATAAATGTCAGATACATGCGGATCCCACCTCTGGGACCTGCCCCTATCTCTAGAACGGGGTCCCTAAACCCCGTTCTCTCGCTCTGTGTTGTGGTTGATTTCCGACAATGAATAAGGGAAACTCGCTGAGCTACGCCGTTTCCGTAACTACCATTCAATTCTACGGGACATACAGAAACCGCGTAGCTCAGCGAACTACGCCGTTTCCGTAATCCACGGTCGGGAATCACACTTATCAGCCACAACACAGAGCGGTAGAACGCGGTTTAGGGGGAGCCCGTTCTAGAGATAAGCGCCGATCCCAGAGGTGGGACCCGCCTCTATCTGACATTTATGACATGTCCTGATGTCCCTGATGGGAAAACCTTTACGTCCCAGTCCCCCAGATCGTCCTATAGAAAAGACACCGATCTGAACGGTTAATACTCATTTTATTATATCACGGGTGCAAATCAGGAGACTGAATAAATGTGCATGCCGCATTTATATCTAAATTTACAATAACGGTTATACATATACTCTATAAATGGTCACAAATGTTCTTAATATTTCTTCTTATACGATGCCGAACATGAACGCCAATGATAGAAAAGCTCTGCCCTCACCGGACAACACAGAACCCCATTCACTAAAATACAACTTAGTCAATTCTGGAAGTTTAAAAGTCTCGAGGCACAAACTGATACCATCTGGAACTAGAGCGGGGGCTGCTGCATGAAGGAAAAAAAAACAGTAAGAAAAAAACATAATGGGGGGGGGGGGTATAAACGAAGCCATTGAACAGTCACCCCATAAACACCTTAGGGATACAGAGATCAGAAAAGGAGGTCCCTGGGATTGAGAAAGTAGGACTGTCGACCTGCATGTGAATAGCCATATTTACTACACTCCTAAAAACCCCTTTAAGAAAGGAACCCCCGACTTAAAGAACATTTTCCACCCACCATAAATAAAAATCCCATGTATTTGAGTCGTTCTCAAACTAAAAAAAAAAAAAAAAAAATTGATTTCAGCGATTTATAGTTTTATCTGTTTCCAGGAAAGCTGGGTGACAAACACTATAGCTTCCGCAGGGGTGGTCCTATATGGTCATAGCCTTTAATGGTAAACGTTCCAAATTATCCAGCTATATGTGTTGGTAACTGGGCCGCTATACCATTCAGGAGCACGGGAAAGTTGAGCGACAGCCCTGTGGAAAATGTAATGGATATAGTGGTTGCCACCCAGCTTTCCTAGATCAAGATAAAAAACAATATACAGCTCAATAGTAAAAAAAACGTCATTAACAATTTCCCATCAGGGACTTATATTTATCGGAAATGTCGATTTCTATTTTATTTTGTTTTATTTTACGAGGAACTGCACTTTGTAGTAACTGTCCGCCCTTCAAAACCATTTTTTTTTTTATCTACATAGATCTTACATATTCTTCAGAGATTCATCTCTTAATATATCTATATAGCAGCCAGGGCTTTGTTTTTCTGATACAGAGCTCCAAATCCTCTGCATAGTCAGAGTTAAAAGATAAAATTCTATCTTCCTGTATTCACCACTAGGGGGAGCTTAGCAGCTTACTGCATAGAATTATGCATTGACCTAAAACAGTATGCAGTAAGCTCCTGAGCTCCCCCTAGTGGTGGCTGCAGGAAGACAGAATGATATCATTTAACTTGATGACTATGCAGGAGATTTGGAGGTCTGAATCAGAAAACAGAGCTCCGGCCGATATATTAAAAAATATGAAGAAATAAATCAGCACAGAAGGCTGGACCTTAAAATAAGTTGTTGATAAAAAGTGGAGATTTAAGGTTTGGGAACTTTTGTTTTTACTATTTATTACCAGAAAAGCAAAATAAAAAATGGGGGTCAAACGATCTAATTTCTCAGCACGCTGCGTACGACACCTTCACATTAATTTTCAGAAATTTGGGAAATAGTTGGACTTCATTCTTGGCATTTCCAAAAGGCACAATCTATCGCTGAAGAGGAAAGAAAGAGGATTAAAATAAAAAAAATTCAGAGCGGAACAGAAGAAGAAGATGGAGTCACGGCGGAGGATGCTGGACAGGACAAATGGGGTTCACTTTACACAACAAGACCCTCGTATACGGGTGCTTCAGATTCGGGTGACTCTTTCCGTACACGTAAATGTTCCAGAGTGTTGTGAAAATGTTTGTTTATCTGTTCCGTCTCCTCGCTGGCCTCCAGGTTGGGAAGATCTTCACGGATCTTCTGGATCAGTTGGTTCAATACCTGAACAGTAACCTGAAATGACAACGTCGCGGGTTTAGCGCTGGTGTTAGGTCGGCTGTATATGAAGGAACTGAATAATATCCTATATGTCCCCAGATCCCCCAACAAATGGAATGGATAATTTCTTCTCCTGGACAGGTGTAGGAGCCAGAGTAGAAATGTTAAATGTGTGGTGTAGTATAGAGGATCAGTCAGTTCCCCTGTGTGGTGTAGTATAGAGGATCTGTCAGCTCTCCTGTGTGGTGTAGTATAGAGGATCTGTCACCTCTCCTGTGTGGTGTAGTATAGAGGATCTGTCAGCTCTCCTGTGTGGTGTAGTATAGAGGATCTGTCACCTCTCCTGTGTGGTGTAGTATAGAGGATCTGTCACCTCTCCTGTGTGGTGTAGTATAGAGGACCTGTCAGCTCTCCTGTGTGGTGTAGTATAGAGGAGCTGTCAGCTCTCCTGTGTGGTGTAGTATAGAGGAGCTGTCAGCTCTCCTGTGTGGTGTAGTATAGAGGATCAGTCAGTTCTCCTGTGTGGTGTAGTATAGAGGATCTGTCAGCTCTCATGTGTGGTGTAGTATAGAGGAGCTGTCAGCTCTCCTGTGTGGTGTAGTATAGAGGATCTGTCAGCTCTCCTGTGTGGTGTAGTATAGAGGAGCTGTCAGCTCTCCTGTGGGGTGTAGTATAGAGGATCTGTCACCTCTCCTGTGTGGTGTAGTATAGAGGATCTGTCAGCTCTGTTGTGTGGTGTAGTATAGAGGATCAGTCAGTTCCCCTGTGTGGTGTAGTATAGAGGATCTGTCAGCTCTCCTGTGTGGTGTAGTATAGAGGATCTGTCACCTCTCCTGTGTGGTGTAATATAGAGGATCTGTCAGCTCTCCTGTGTGGTGTAGTATAGAGGGGCTGTCAGCTCTCCTGTGTGGTGTAGTGTAGAGGATCTGTCAGCTCTCCTGTGTGGTGTAGTATAGAGGAGCTGTCAGCTCTCCTGTGTGGTGTAGTATAGAGGATCTGTCAGCTCTCCTGTGTGGTGTAATATAGAGGATCTGTCATCTCTCCTGTGTGGTGCAGTATAGAGGATCTGTCAGCTCTCCTGTGTGGTGTAGTATAGAGGATCTGTCAGCTCTCCTGTGTGGTGTAGTATAAAGGATCTGTCAGCTCTCCTGTGTGGTGTAGTATAGAGGATCTGTCAGCTCTCCTGTGTGGTGTAGTATAGAGGACCTGTCAGCTCTCCTGTGTGGTGTAGTGTACAGGATCTGTCAGCTCTCCTGTGTGGTGTAGTATAGAGGATCTGTCAGCTCTCCTGTGTGGTGTAGTATAGAGGATCTGTCAGCTCTCCTGTGTGGTGTAGTATAGAGGATCTGTCAGCTCTCCTGTGTGGTGTAGTATAGAGGATCTGTCAGCTCTCCTGTGTGGTGTAGTATAGAGGATCTGTCAGCTCTCCTGTGTGGTGTAGTATAGAGGATCTGTCAGCTCTCCTGTGTGGTGTAGTATAGAGGAGCTGTCAGTTCTCCTGTGTGGTGTAGTATAGAGGATCTGTCAGTTCTCCTGTGTGGTGTAGTATAGAGGAGCTGTCAGCTCTCCTGTGTGGTGTAGTATAGAGGAGCTGTCAGTTCTCATGTGTGGTGTAGTATAGAGGAGCTGTCAGCTGTCCTGTGTGGTGTAGTATAGAGGAGCTGTCAGTTCTTCTGTGTGGTGTAGTATAGAGGAGCTGTCAGCTCTCCTGTGTGGTGTAGTATAGAGGAGCTGTCAGCTCTCCTGTGTGGTGTAGTATAGAGGATCTGTCAGCTCTCCTGTGTGGTGTAGTATAGAGGAGCTGTCAGCTCTCCTGTGTGGTGTAGTATAGAGGAGCTGTCAGCTCTCCTGTGTGGTGTAGTATAGAGGAGCTGTCAGTTCTTCTGTGTGGTGTAGTATAGAGGAGCTGTCAGCTGTCCTGTGTGGTGTAGTATAGAGGAGCGGTCAGCTCTCCTGTGTGGTGTAGTATATAGGAGCTGTCAGCTCTCCTGTGTGGTGTAGTATAGAGGAGCTGTCAGCTCTCCTGTGTGGTGTAGTATAGAGGAGCTGTCAGCTCTCCTGTGTGGTGTAGTATAGAGGAGCTGTCAGCTCTCCTGTGTGGTGTAGTATAGAGGAGCTGTCAGCTCTCCTGTGTGGTGTAGTATAGAGGAGCTGTCAGCTCTCCTGTGTGGTGTAGTATAGAGGAGCTGTCAGCTCTCCTGTGTGGTGTAGTATAGAGGAGCTGTCAGTTCTTCTTGTCACCACTACGATAAGAATCACAAATCTCTGAACCTGCTGTAGGAGAAGTTAATGTGCAGACCCCGTTCACCCCGTCATTTCTCATCCTACTGAACCTTCACACAGTCCGGGAACTGTTTTTTACCCACACAAGTCATCAATGTAATTGGGACAATCACCTCTATAATAATCCAGAAAACATTAAATAAACCTGTCCCGGAGACGTCTTTTATTGTCACATAGAAGGAGAAGTCGGGGATGTCACTCCAGATCTAAGGAGACTTGACATCAGTATTCTACATCCCAACTAATCACGGAGTTACGCACATCTTCAAAAACTTGCAAGAAAATGATTGGGGTGGGGGATGGGGTGGGGGAGAGAAGAAATGAAGACTTGATGAGAATTCAAGTACCGCGTCATTTTCCTTCTCGTAGAAGTAGATGTATCGGTTGAGAATTTCTATGAAGAGTTGCACTTGAAGGGAAGGATCCATACACTGATTAGCGATCTTCAGCGCCTTTTTCAAACACTCCATGACCCGTTTTCCGCTGTGAATCTAAAATAAGACAAAACCAGAAACGCTCAGTAATGGCGAGGAAAATCTCCGATACCTACTTTGTAGTCTGACCGACAAGGCCCTTCTAATAAAATGTATTTAAATTCCAAGAGTCCAAGATTTTCTCAGCCTTGGTAAAGGGAAACTCCACCTAAAAACCTGGGTGGCGTTTGCTGCATGTTGCAAAGTTTAAAGGTGCAATATAGAAATAAAGCGGAGAGCTCCAACATACGAATACAGGGCCTCAAGAGAAGTTGTCGGGGAGGGCAGCTGCAGCGAGCCAGATTGTGGGTATTCATGCTCTGCAAGATCGATTGCTCATGTCTGAGGGACACTTAAGGCCCTTTAACACTGTCAATGATCAGGCAAACGATTCGTATTAAACGCTTGTTCCCGATCATTGCCCAATGTAAACAGAGCAACGATCCGCCGATGAACGAGCAAGCGATCATTAATCGGCTGATTGTAACGTTTATGCAGCATGAAATATAATAGTAGTCGGCATCACACCTTGGTGTGTAAACAGCGAGACGCGCTGCCGACATGACGGAAATGTACGGGGACGAGCGATCGGAGTAACGAGTACTCGTCCCCCTTGTGAAAGGAGCAGTGTGCCGATCAACGAGCCGTTTAGTTGATCGGCACTCGTTTACACGACCCATATTGGCCAGAGTGAAAGGACTAGTAGGGCTATGGACTAATCCCATTCATAGGAAGCAGAGAGGCCAATCAGTCCTGAAGGGAATGCATGAAAGCAACCACAGCCCATAGATCCCATGGTGTTTTGTGGAGAGTCGGGTGACCCCTATAATAATGCGAGTTACGTAGTCACCTTTGTTGAGATCCGCAGAAAGTCTCGTCTATGGTGGGTCACAGACATTAGTCGTTGGCAGATCCCACTAGAAATGGGCGGGTTTTGGCAACCAATATTGTCTATGGCCACCTTGAGATTTACTGAATCACCCAACCAAATGTCTATTGCCCACATTAGTATATTTAGAGTTCTCACCAGATGTAAATAAAAAAATTATTATATATATATATATATAAAATAATAAAAGGGTAAAGAAAAAAGTGATGTGATTGGTGGGGGTTTTACTGGTAGAATCCACAACAATTGCTAGAATGGGGGCAGCAAGACCGTGACAAGGAGTTTGAATGGATCGGTGATCGGGCCTGTGTGCGGCCGCTCTCATTCACACTATGTAAATGGAGGATAATTATTATTGGATGAAATAACCATCTCTCTATGAATGCTGGGGGTCCAACTGTTAGGACCCCCAGCCATCCTAAGAATGAAGGTGCCGGATCGCTGCTTTAGCACTGCGCCCCCTTTACAGTTTTTCCAGCACGGAGGCGTTCCGGGCCACAGCTATGCAGGAACCTACCGTCAGCCCCATTTGGGAGCGTCGCTAAACCAGAGCTGCGGCCCCTTCATGGGGGTTCCAGCAGTCAGACCCTCATAGTTCATAAAGCGATGGTATATCCTAGTGAGTAGTTATAGGAGAGTTTTGGCAGAACCAGACAATTTGGGTGGACCACAAGTATGAGGTTACTAGCAGATCCCACTAAAATTGTCTGGTTCTACCATAACATAGGGAATATGGCTAACAGCCCCGCTACTGGCAAGACCTCCCACCGTCATACCTGGCACGAGACCCACCTCTGCCTCTGGTGGCAACAACTTATCTGCCAGACCTCCCAAGCAACAGGCCATCGTTACTAAATAAAAAACAAGACTGGAGCTTAGGAGACAACCCCCATCACTTGGCACAAGGTAAAGAGAGACGTTGGATGGGGTCCCAGGAAGAGAGAAGACCCCTAGATGATCTCAGCTGCAAGGAACACTGGTCAAGTGGAAGATTGCTGCAAGCGCCTATGTTTTGGGTGGAGTTCTCCTTTAAAAGTCTAATGACTTGTATGGAAAAATATTTATTTTCCATTGCGGGCGATGCAGCGAGGGAACGTGTGGGTTGTGTCAGATGAGGCTGCCGTGTAAATCTTACAAGACAAAAGGTAAATCACAAAGGGCTAAGAAGGAGTAAGACCCAGGGGCGGCGGAAGGAGGAGAGTGAGAGCAGGTGGAGCGCGCAAAACAATAATCCCCCGGCATGCACAAGTCCTTGACGTCATTCTCTTATGTGTCCTATGAAGTAGAATACAACTCAAGGACTGCGGAGACATGTGAGGAATCATCTCTCAGAAATGCGCCTTTCTGGATGAGGACAATAAGATCATATCTGTTATCAAGTGGTGAAATGGGAGTATTGGGCATGCTGGGAGTTGAGGACCGCTGCCCGGTTATAAAGTGTCTGTCTGGTGACCATTGCCCCTTTAAAAAGTTTGTGGAGGGTCTGCCCCTTTAATTGGCCATATAAGCAAGAGTCACGTGACTAGAAGCAGCCGCTTCTGATGCAAGTCTTAGGCCCCATGCACACGACCGTAATCACGGTCCGCAATTACGGAGCCATTCATTTCTGTTGGCCACAGACACCTTCCCGTATATTCGCAGGATGGTCCGGGACCTAGAAAGCCTCCGCAAAAGATAGGACATGCCCTATCTTTTGCTTTTTACGGACCGTGCTCCCATACTTTATAATGGGAGAACGGGCCGAAAATGGGTGGCTGTCCGCGGCCGCCAGTGCCCGTAATCGCAGACCGTGATTACGGGTATGGCCACGTGCATGGGGCCTTATAGTAACAAACATCTTGTGAACAATGTTCTAGGAAAGCGAAGGAGCCGGTTTCACCTCCGACTTCAATCAGCAAAGTGGTTCCTAAGTGACGGAGACATTAAAAACAGGAAAGTCTGAAGAGCGGCCGGAGCACCGACATGAAAGAGCCAGAAAAACGGCAACTAAAAGGGAGAGAAACCTTATACAAAGAGCGAGCAGTGAATGGAGGGCTGGGATATAGTCCCTGTAAAGCTTCTACCAGTAATGGAGTAACAACAATGGCTCAGGACGTGCCCCGGGGCAGAGAATATTTGCACGGAAGAAAATAAAAAATAAAAAACTATTAGTCCATCCTGATCATCAACTGAATAGGTCAAAACCAGCCCGTTCTCCTGTCTTAAAAGGGAAACGCCTCCTTTGTGGGCTAAATATCGATTTTTAGCTGTTGAGCGGAGCGTCACTTTAAGAAGACTCAAATTACCCAGATCTTGACTGTGACCACCAGTTGAAATGCACGAAAGGAATTGTCCATTATAAGGACAACGAAGCTTATTCATTGAATAGAGAAAAGTTCTGCAACTTTCTAATATAGTTTGTGTTTCAAATCCTATTTTTCAATAACTCTGCATGCTCTCAGGGAATAGTTATATACTGGTTTTCATCCAGCGGCTGTCAGTGAATTGATTACATCATGAACCTCAAACCCTGCACAGACTGAAAACTTCTGCTAAGATTGTATCCAGCCTGTACAGGTTTCAACGTATGAATGCAAACAAGTATGTTCCTATTCACTGGCAGCAATCAGAGGTCTTAAAAATTTTGAGAATCTAAAACCAGCGATTTAAAAGTAGCGATTTTCTAATATAGATCATATAACACTTACAAATACAGTTATTCTCCACCAGTAGGACAACAAAAAAAAATACCCTGCTACTTTCTCACCCTAGGGCTAGCACATTTCTCCCCTGACATACTTTGTGCTGCTGTGGCTCCCTGCTCCTTTCATTTATCTACTTAAATGATAACATTGCCCCCATCTCTTTCAGTCCTGACCTCACTGCCATCACATGAGTGAACAACACACTAGCTGCAACAAGATCTGGATACTCCATCCCTGAAATACTCTGTGCTGCTGTCAACATTCCAATCATATTGGCGACAGGTTGCTGCATTTCTATCTACTTCTGAAATGGGTAAAAAAAGTCATAAAACAAAAAGGGGGCCCATGTGGCCTTCCTGCTGCTAGATGTGGATATATATATATATATATACAGCTTGAACACCTTCTCACCTCTTCACCATCTTTATCCGTGTTGCGTCCGGACCAGAAGAGATGAGCGGAGGTGCTGACTGCCCGGCACTGATCCGGCTTCTTCAGGAGCTTGGACGCAGCCAGCGCGCTCTGGGTCCTCAGAGGCTCGTGGTTTTCTTCACTGAAGCATTTCATCTTCTCAAATGTTCCAATGATGAGGGTGATGGCCGCCAGCTGAGCCTTAGAGTCGCTGATTTCGTCTTCATACAGTGAAAATGCCTGGAGACCGGTTATAGAGAAGACAATCTGGTTACAGCGATAGGATACATAGGATAGATAGATAAGGATAGGATACATAGGATAGGATACATAGGATAGATAGATAAGGATAGGATACATAGGATAGATAGATAAGGATAGGATACATGGGATACAATAGATAAAGATAGATAAGGATAGGATACATAGGATAGGATACATAGGATAGATAGATGAACTATCTATCTATCTATCTCGATCTATGATCAGGGACCACAGCTTAGCTGCATTGTCTAATAGGAGTCTAAGGAAATCTAAAATCCACCTTCTGGCTCATCATAGGTAGCTGCGCTGTCCCTTCACCATGCTTTAAACTGCAGCTTTGATTGGCTGCAATGCTTAAGAACAAGCCCACCATGAGTTCAGTATGTGGGAGCTGATTCACAGTACAGAAAAGACCTAATGGATTATATAAACTACGATCAACTAACCCAAAGAGAGATAAGAATCCAGTAATTGCTGCAAGATTACGGAGGCAAATTTGATTCCGTAAAAATTAATCTTTATAGAAAATCTCCATAAAATAATAGGGATGTAAATCTTACTAAAAAAAAGTTCTGCAACTTTCTAATCTACTTTGCTTCAATTCTTTGCCATTTTCAAAATCAATGCTTGCTGTCAGTGAATTTAGTTTTTTTTTTTTTTTCACATTGCGAGATAAAAAACGTAATTTATTTTAGTCCTGCTCACACAGCTGATAGGCTTGTTACAATATAATATTGTAAATAATAGATATCAGCCAGTAAACTGGGACAAGAGAGATTTGTGCCGCTACCCTCAGCAAGACCAGATCTGGGCAGATGTAAAAAAAAAGGAGACTTCCATTTACTGACAGGAAGCAGAGGTCAACATTTTATGTAGACTATTAGATCTGTAAACTGTAGAAATGCTATACTAATGGTTCACGTGCCATTTAATGGTGATTTACTAGCTAGGACCGCATTGTGCAGAGACTACCACATCTGAGCGGAGGAGGGGGAGGACATTTCATCCCATTTGGTCATTCACATTTTAAAAAGGCCTTGAGCCGCCTCTACGATGAACGACGAGCGTGAAACCATCAGGCGGCTTTGTTCTGCAGACGACACACTCCCGCGAGACGACAAGGTCATCAAGTGACAGCAAGGGAAAAAAATACCTGACAGACGCGGGCGGGTCATTACCTGAGACATAAATTCATAGGCCACCGTCTCGTGGTTTTCAAATCCAATTTCTCCGGCTGCCAAAGCCCCCTGGAGGAACAGTCTGAGGGGCAACTCGGCCAATTCTGCTTTAATTAACGCGCTGATCGTCTGGTGAGCGAAGGAGAAGATCTTCTGACACTTCTTATCCCACTTATCATCCTGCCAGATAGAGAACGGAGAAAGAAACCATCACATAGAGGAACGTCAGACAGACAGCAACTCACTGGAGACCCTTTAAACACTGCACTAGATTAAAGGGATTGTCCAGTTTAGAAAACCCATTGTCATACACCCTATTGGGGAATTCGGAGTTAATAGGGGGTCCTCTGTTAAAGTTAGATAGAGCGTCTCTCGCCATGGAGGCCCTGTTCTGTAATACAAAGACAACACATTGATATGAATGGACACTGTGTAATGCTTCATTTCTCCTGTGGCGGCGCTGCAGGGAAATTAAACACTTACTGCCAGGTTTCCCCACAGATCACAGCTGATCGCTGGGGGTCCCAGTAGGGTGGACACTTTGTGATCAGCTCATTGTTAAGGGAGCAGTCTAACATAGGGATTGTCCAAAGCGGAGAACCTCTTTAAATAACCCTTTAAGGATGGGTCTGTTTTGGGTCTTCGGTACTGGGCATTATTGTTTTTCGTTGCCGCATTACTAGAGCTGTAACTTTTTTGATTTCCCCATCAACGTAGTTACACGATGACTTGTATTATTCAGGACCAGCTTTAGTTTTTATCCGTACATATTATAGATGAACTTTTAGGGTATGTGCACACGTAGTGCTTTCAGGCGTAATTTGAGACGTTTACGCCTCGAAAAACGGCTAAGAAAATCGGAAGTAGAACGTCTCCAAACATCTGCCCATTGATTTCAATGGGAAATACAGCGTTCTGTTGGGGCGTTTTTTTGCGCCTCGTTTTCCAAAAACGGCACGTAAAAAGACGCGCACGAAAAAGATTACTTCTTGGGACATTTTTGGAGCCGTTTTTCATGGACTCTATAGAAAAACAGCTCCAAAAACAGCCGTATAACGCAGCGAAAAACGCTTTCTCGGATCCAGTTGGGCCCCCATGGTGATCACGGACACTTGCACGATTACTCGGGCACATTATTACAGTTAGAGGACTGCAATTAGGACATAATAGTACGAAAATTTGCGAGAAGAGATTACGGAGCCCCCCCCCCTCCTCCTTCAGAACTGAATATGATCCGTACATATAAGTCCATGAGTTGTTCTCTCTTGTCAAATGGTCAGAATTATATTGAGCCGTTTCTTCCTTACATCCTTTTCTTGGAAAGTTGGGTGGCCAACAAAGTTGTTGACGCTGTCATCCCCAACGGGGTTGCTAACTGGCATTCCCGACGACAGAACAGCAAGAATGTTGGAGCAAGGGATAGATCCAGGCAGATGGCAGCCATATTGGTTCTTAAAAAAAAGTTTCAGGATGACTCGAGGAGGATTGAACGCGACGCTCTATTCTATAATAACATAAAACCAGTGGACGTCTCCACCACATCTCAGCTCTAAGGGCGTTTACCGAGATCTCACCCTGCAAATCCGCCACCCGAGAGATATTTTACGATAATGTCACCCAGCAGAGTGGAGTTCTCCCTTAGGCCACTTGCACACCGCCGTGTCCGTAATCACGGTTCGCGATTACGGGCATAGCTGGCCACGGACAGCCACCCGCATTTTTGGCCCGTGCTCCCATAAAGAAGTCCTACATGTCCTACCTTTTGCAGAGGCTTTCTACGGCCCCGGACACCTTCCCGCAAATATACGGGAAGAGGGGAGATGTCCGTGGTCAATAGAAATGAATGGGTCCGTAATTGCAGACCGTGACTAAATTTACGGTCATGTGCATGGGACCTTAAAAAAGGGTCTTTTCGCTGTAAATAAAAAAAACTTAAAAAGGGGGTTTTCCCAACTTTGGACAATTATGGTATATAATATAGGACCTGCACCTTTCTTTAGAACAGAGCCCCCCTGACCTCCGTCCTACCTTCTGCCACAGCCCTCCGGCCAATAAGAGGTGGCCGGGCCTTCCAGAAAAAGCGGAGTGCGTTTTGTTACGCTGTTTCCGGAATTAACATAGAAGTGAATGGGAGTCCTGGTAACAGCGTAGCACAGCAAGCTACGCGGTCTCCATAGCGCCCGAGGTCCACAAACAGCATAGCTCGTTGGCTACACTGTTTCCGTAACTCCCATTAGCACGAGAGACAGCAGCAAAGGGTAAGACGGGGGTCAGGGGACCCCGTTCTAGACATAGATGCATGCAGGTCCCACCTCTGGGACCCGCACCTAACATTTATGTCATACCCGGTGGCCCTGCCATAAATGTCGGAGCTGGGAAAACCCCTTTAATCCTTGTAGGATAAAAAAAATAAAAAAATCTGCCACTCTGTAATACACTCTGCGTTTAAATTTCTCCCCATTTTCAAGATCTCTGCTTGCAGTCTGTGAAGGGGAATATTATGTTTACATCTAGAGCCAACAAATTAATACTTAAATTGGATACAATCCCGTCAATAGTCTGGGATAAAATAAGAAGCATTGCCTGTGCTGATGGTTTGGTACAATGTATTCGAGCCGGTAAAATTTATCATCCTGGAACTCAGACTCTTCAGAACACAGGAAGATACAATTGTACAAAACCTTAATCTGTGAAAGGTCTTCGGGCTGTAGTTTTTTTTAGCCTCTGCATGACTCAATTTACTGACAACAAGCAGAGATCTTGAAGATTAAGAAACAAATCACTCACCGCTTTGGAGTTTTCTTTGTATCGGAAAGCAAGCTGATATGCTGCAAATACCAGGGGCGGTAACGTGAAGCGGATTCGTTGATTTCCCCCTGCCCCAAAATGCTTTCGAGACGTGTTCAGTATCTTAAAATAAGAAAATACAAATAGAGATCAGAGAAAGACAAAAAACACACATTACAATGTAATCTGTTCCATCCCAACGGTGAGCGGCGCCACATCCGGCCCTAGAAGAGAGAAGAATTATCCAACTGCAG
This sequence comes from Rhinoderma darwinii, assembly GCF_050947455.1. NCBI lineage: Eukaryota > Metazoa > Chordata > Amphibia > Anura > Rhinodermatidae > Rhinoderma > Rhinoderma darwinii. The sequence goes on from NC_134695.1 coordinate 88,659,782, forward strand.
CTGAGAGGGTGCAGGATGTAAGCGGAGCGTTACTCAGGTGTCTTATAGAAGCGCCAATTTAAAGTTACAGACACCAAACTCCAACTTTAAGGGGTTTTCTCATCTTGGACAACTACGGCATATCCACAGGATATGCCATAAAAGTTCGACAGATGCGGGTCCCGCCTCTGGGACTCGCACCGATTTCTAGAATGGGGCCCCCTAAACCCCGTTCTAGCCTACTCTGCTCCGCTGCCTCTCGGACACTTCATGGTTAGGCCTCAAGCACACGACCGCATTCGGTCCGCGATATACAGTCCGCATGTCGCCCGCATTTCCCGGACCTAACACCGTGCAGCGAGCCGGGCTCCTAACATCATAGTTATGTATGACGTTAGGTGTCCCTGTATTCACGTGGGAATACTGTCCCGTACTGAAACAGGTTTTCAGTACGTGACAGTCCCGCGGGGAGGCAGTGACAGCTGGCGTCATACATAACTATGATGCTAGGAGCCCGGCTCCCTTAACGGTGTTCGGTCCGGGAAATGCGGCCGACATGCGGACAGGAGGCCTAACCAGGAAGTGTCCGGGGGGACCCCAATCTGTCTGACTTTTATGGCATATCCTGTGGATATGCCATAATTTTCCAAGATGGGAAAACCCCTTTAATAGGTCCAGCATCGTGTACGGGACTTAGCTCCGGTCTATATGGGAGACTAGGGGTAAAATGAGAGGATACATGACGCTTAGCCATAGACCCTCTGGAAATGAAAGGTCTAAATGAACATAAACAGACCTGTGTCGTAAATTAAATGGGACCTGTCACCGCTGCGGATTTGTCTGGTTTAGTAAATACTTGTTATTCCCATAGAAATACAATTCTGGAGCATCTTTTCTTAGAACTCCATGTTGGACTGTGCCTCTGTTATTCCTCCTAGAAATTTATGAATAAATTTGCAACTGGGTGTTACCAGTTTGGGGGGGGGGGGGGGTTTCCCTACACAGACTGACAGTGTCCAATCAGTGCTGACTAAGTGAGACTGTGTAGGGACACGCCCCTTCAGTCTTAAATTTGTAGGAGGAATAACAGAGGATTGGCACAATAATGATTTCTAAGAAAAGAGGCTCCAAAATTGTTATTTCATGGGAAATACAATCATTTACTAAAAACAGACATGTCTGGAGAGGTGACAGGTCCTCTTTAAAAGGGGTAGTCCAGGGTTAGAAAAAGAAACACTTCTGTCCATTTCTAGTATTGCAGCTTATGCCCATTCAAGTCAAAAGGACTGAGTTGCAGTACCAGACATGGACAAGAGTGGCGCGAACCATTTTTCTAATCTCCCCTCCGTCTTTGGTTTCTGATGTTTCTGGATTATCAGATGCAGATTAAAGATATATTTTCCCTCCATTATATTATATTTCTAGAGGAGAGAGAAAAGTTCCTTATTCCGTTTATTTTTAGGATTACATCTGCAGGTCGCAGTAATTGTGTGTGTGTGTAATGAACCGCCATTGTTCCGTGTCCTTAAAGAAAATGTCCTTATTAAAAGCTGGACGGAGTCCGTTCCCAAACCAGCAGCTTATCAACAACCGTGACATACATGCTGCTCATTAAATCCCAAACCTTCTTAAAAAAGGAGGAACAAGATGGGGTCAGCTCCCCGCAGCAATGACCATGGCGCTAATGACCACCACCGAGCTAGACCTTGTTGTATTACAGGCACTCCGCAGGTCTCACCCAATAGGAAGCGATCATTTTACCAGTTGCCGGTGTTGATAGCATGTTAATAAACCCGGTCTATGCTACTGCCCCCTGCGCCACGCCAAAGCTCTAGATCACGGTTAAGGAGCAGAAGAATGAAAGATGGAGGAGAATAATGTACAGCTCCACTACCTAGGGTGCAAACATAAAAACTGTGCCCTCCAAAAAGGAGACCTTGTTGTTTGAGCAGTATTTCCTATATACTCGCTGCAGTAACAGAGCAGCTCTCTGCCCTCTCTCCCAGCAGAACTCCCTGCAGTTGAGCTCCAGGTGTCCAATGGAAAAAGATAGATACTCCCCAAAAGTGGAATACAACATGAAATGATCATTTTACCAGTAGCTGGTGTTGGTAGCTAATAAACCTAGTCTATGTTACTGGCCCCCTGCTCCACATCAATGCTGTAGATCAGCAAGAACCACGGTTATGGAGCAGAAGAAACAAAGATGGATGAGAGCAACGTACAGCTCCACTACCTAGGTTGTAAATGTGAAAACTATACCCAGAGTCTTGTGGTTTTAATAGTATTTCCCTATGTATACTCCCTGCAGTAAGAGTTTAGTGCGAAGACCATGAAGCAGCTCTCTGTCCTCTCTCCCAGCAGAACTCGCAGCAGTTCAGATCTATGTATCCAATCTAAAAGATGGGGATTTCTCAAAATTGGGATACATAGAGGTTCAGATCCCCAGTTTAGATAGAATGTGGCAGAACATACAGTCTTGTAGTCGCACACAATTAAAATCGACATCATCTTGCGAATTTCTGTTTTATCAAATTTTTTCTCCCGGTTTAAAAACTGTATCTGCATCTTCAGTACGCAGATACAGTTGAAAGCCAATGGTAGAGCAGGGAACCACAAGGTCTCTGCTCTACCATTCACTATGTATGACTTGACACGAGTCAGTGACATCATCATCGCGCCTGTCTACGCCGAGCTGCACAGACCAGAGGAGCAGAGGGATCTCCTCCACTCATCATTGGAACAGGGTTAGGGGAGTATGTATATTATTATGATCAGGCACCATTGGGGGCAGCTGTAGGGGCATTATACTGTGTGGGCGCAACTATAGGGTCATTATACGGTGGAGATAGTTATAGGGGCAATTATAACGTGTGGGGGCAGCTATGGGGCATTATAAGGTGTGGGGGCAGCTATGGGGCATTATAAGGTGTGGGGGCAGCTATGGGGCATTATAACGTGTGGGGGCAGCTATGGGGCATTATAACGTGTGGGGGCAGCTATGGGGCATTATAACGTGTGGGGGCAGCTATGGGGCATTATAACGTGTGGGGGCAGCTATGGGGCATTATAACGTGTGGGGGCAGCTATGGGGCATTATAACGTGTGGGGGCAGCTATGGGGCATTCTGTGTGGGGGCAGCTATGGGGCATTATAACGTGTGGGGGCAGCTATGGGGCATTATAACGTGTGGGGGCAGCTATGGGGCATTCTGTGTGGGGGCAGCTATGGGGCATTATAACGTGTGGGGGCAGTGTCAGGGGGTATATTATATACAGTAGTATACAGCAGGCTCAGGGGATAAAGATTAAATCATAGGTGTAGAATGCAAATAGGGGGTGTGGCATGCAATAGGGGTGTGGCCTAAATAATCGTACTCAAGGTTACATGTTCAATCAATCGTGACTTGGATTTAGGTCATAACTGCCCAGCCCTAGTGTGGACTACAGCAAACCCGGCTTTAGCATGACATCCGCTGTACACAGTACTAGGCGGCACGCTGAGCAATGTGGTTAAGTGCTCCGTAATTTTCTCTGTGAAAAACGCTTGTTCTCCAGATACAAAACATTGAGAGATTAATAAAAGAATAACGGGGCAAATACAGATCCCCCCCATAGCGATACAGCAAAATTGCCGGCTTCTCAACTTCTTAAATCCACTTCTTAAGCGTGTGCTACATGAAGCAATTAAGAACGCAAGCTCTCCGGAACAGAGCGCGGCGGCTCCAGGGGATACTTCATATACGCGTGTATGGGTTTCAGCAGCTTTCAAAAACGTTCTGCTTCAATTCAGCCTTCCGAGAGCCAAGATCATGCACAATATCCCTATTATTCAGGTCAATTAGACTTAAAAGAATAAGGAATCCTGGTTCCTAACACGTATAAGACCTCTGCTTGCTGCCAGCCCCTGTGGACTTGATTGATCATGGAGAGTTGGCGGTAATTTAAAGCGAAAAGGAAAACACAGGAATTGATTACGACGCGGTCCGAGAGGGGATTAGAAGCCATGATGTTACATTAAAAATTCCCACTTGTTGCCGTTGGATCAATCCAAGTCAATTAAATAGGTAATGAATAAGATAATGAATCACTTCGTATTTACAGAGGAGGCCCCTGGACTCCCTGGCGAGATGAAACACTACAGAACTGATCCCTGAAGGGTTAAACAGCTTCTGATTTTCAGCCGTTTTGCAACTTGCGTTTTTTGCGGCCGCTTTAGGAGCTTTTTTTCTATTGAGTCAATGCAAAAACGGCTCCAAAAACAGCTCAAGAAGTGACGTGCAGTTCTTCTTACGAGGCGTTTTTTTACACGGTCGTTTTTAGAAACGGCCGCGTAAAAAATGTCCATGGGAACGGAACGCCGTTTTTCCCATTGAAAATCAATGGGCAGATGTTTGGAAGTGTTCAGCCCCTGCAGTTTCAGGCCCGAAAAACAGCTGAAAATAGGTCGTGTGAACATACCCTTAGAGTCCTTAAACAGCAATGGTTCCCTTAAAAGGGGCACTGCACTTAACAAAATGAGGCTACACGTCTGGAGGAGTCATGAAGAATCATTATGTTGGTACATTTGCATATCACGGCTAATAAAAATAAAAAATACGCATGGAAGATGAGATTATATGTTACTGCAGCCCGGTGCGCCGTACTGCTACTTGCACATGCGCCTTCATGCAACTTTAACAGTTTAGACTTTTATTGTATATGGACACTGTAGCCGCAATCTACACATGAAAGCTCAGCCTGGCCACGTGATTTAAATTGTGAGAGGGGAATAAGTCGTTCCCAGACTCCACTGGCACCGGCTTATCTCCCATAGGAACCAAGTATCGGCCACGTCGAAATCCATCTAGCGATGGGGGAGGGGTCGGAATACCCGATCTATGGGTCCTCTAAGGCAGGGGTCAGCAACCTTCGAACTCCAGCTGTTGTGAAACTACAATTCCCAGCATGCACTGACAGCATTTGACTGGAATAATAAAGCCGTGGGCTGTTAGAGCACGCTGGGAGTTGTAGTTTCTCAACAGCTGGTGTGCCGAACGTTGCGGACGCCTGCTCCAAGGGATATTACAACTGCAGGAAAGGTTTGGGGGCTGCCATAAATTACCGCAGCGGCCAAAGAAAGGTTACAGTTCATTTAAGGTCAGCAGCACTCACGTGATGGGACAGTCTCAGGACCTACAGTCCCGTTTAATGCATTACATTCAGTCTGAATAATCTAGGAGTCCATAGAACGGACAAAAATCCCTATGGACTCATTAGCATCTCATTTGCATATTAGGCTTGACGTGACTTATTTACACCATTAGGTCATGTGACCGGTGAATACCCGCTGATCAGACTATAATAAGCGGCTCATTAATACTCAGATTTCTGCAGGTTGTTCACAGACCACCCGGCTGGACTGGACCCGGCGCTGTGCATTGCGTCCTGTCATTAGTTCGGTAGACACAGGACACGGTGAGGAAATTGCCTCTTTTCATGGCGATGATGAGCTGTCAGGAGCGGCGGTGGCGACAGCTAAAACCACTGCCGGGAAAGTAACAAGTCTCGGCAGGAGGCGACTTAATCAGAATTTTCCCGCTGTAAGACGAGAGGTGCCGGCGTGCAGACTGTGACCTCGTTTACACTAAGGAAAGGATCCGAGCGCTCAGTCCCACTTCCTCAGAGCCGCTTCTCTCACTTTACAATTAACAAGCCGATCAGCGGCGCAGGGAAGCAAATACAAGTGCAAAGGGACATGAAGGCGGATAAGGCATTACTGTGGAGCAATGGTCTGCAGCCTGTGGTTGAGAAACTACAACTCTCAACAAGCCCTGGCAGCCAGAGGTAATCCATACATGCTGGGGCTTGTAGTTTCTGTAGCCAGTAGCTCTCCAGCAGTGGGATACTACAACTCCCAACAAGCCCTTTCAGCTTGAGGACATCAGTACTTTCTGGGACTTGTAGTATCACACTCCGTAGCCTGTAGCTCTCAAGCAAACTACAAGTCCCAGCAAGAACGGATGTCCTCAAGCTGAAACGGCTTGTTGAGAGTTGTAGTATCCCACTGCTGGAGAGAGACTGGCAACAGAAACTACAACTCTCAACAAGCCCCGGCAGACTGAGGACATCACTACTTGCTGGGACATGTAGTTTCTGTAGTCTGTGGCTCTCCAGAAGTGTGAAACTACAACGCTCAACAAGACCTAGCAGTGTGTGGATGCGAAGATATGTGGGTAGTTGTAGTCTCTACAGGTTGTGGCGCTCTAACCATTCAGCACATCAGGACATGCTGGGAGTTGTAGCTTCACAACAGATGATGCGGATATAACGCTGCCCATAAGGGTCATCATCCAGCTTTTCACAGCCCCCGAATACCATACAGATCTACGTTATTATGCACAGCAACATTCCTCCTGCTCCCGTTCCCTAATTGCCCTTCGTTTGTGTCAGTATTTACTGCAGTTCTAGAATTCATTTCATAAACTAAGGGGATTAGGATGAATAGTGCCGTTAGACCCCCCAGTAGGTGTACAGCAAAACATAGACCCGTGGGAGGAAAGATTCAACTAAAAGTGGCATTAATATAGTGAGACGAACATCATTATCTCAGTGGCTGCAATCTATGGGGGGGGCGTTTCGCATAATTATAGCTAAATAATACACAGCCCGTCGTCACAAATAGGAGCAATGACTCTGCTGTTTATAAGGATATAGTTATGGGAGGGGGCTCAGGGATTTCTGGATGGACACGTAAAGAACGATGACCTTTCTGGCCGCCATAGATAACAGCAGTGTCGGTAGCGGCACGGCGCGGGGGGGGGGGGGGGATGTGCTGACTCACGCTCCGGCATCTGCTGCCATTCCATAAAAAGGATATTAAAACTGGATTGATAGGATGAGAATTAGGCGATTGAATACATCATAATGGTAATTTGAGCACAAAGAACGTCCCTATGAAAAGGCGCAGCATGAAAGTAATCACTCGTATGAAATGTAATAGAGTCAGAGCTGGAACAATCTGCAGCCATCTGCCGGATAAGACGGATACCTCCAATTACTGCAGAGCAAAGCACTACAAGAAGATAGAACATACCCCTAGTATATATATATATCTGAGAGTCGTCCTCTTATACCAAAACGGCCACCATTATTGCCACTGGGGTTGTCACCCAGCTTTCCTAGGGTCATAAATGGCAATTATGTATCATTATACGGTGACTTACCTTCCCTGAGAGTGGTAATGGTGGTCAATATTGATTGTTGTCCAATAAAAGGGTAGGTCACTCAGGACCCCCAATATTCATTAAAGCAAATGCACCAGTCACTAGAGGACTGCAACTTTACTAGCTGTGAATTATTACCATTGATATGAATGGGCACTGTGTAATGCTTTATTTCTCCTGTGGTGGCGCTGCAGGGCAATTGAACGCTTACTGTCAAGTTCTCACACAGATTATCACTGATCGCTCTTGGCTCCAACATGAGACTTTGTGATCGGCTTATTGTTAAGGGACCCTTCTAACAAGTAGAGATTGTCCAAAGCTGAGAAGCTCTTTAAAAGGGTTTTCCAGGACTTGGATATTGGTGGCCTACTCTTACTATAAGCGATCATTACCAGATCGGTGGGAGTCTGACTCCCAGCACCCCCATCGATCAGCTGTGTAAAGGGGCTGCAGTGCTTACATCCCCTTCATTGTACAGCGCTGTACATTTTGTAGTGGCTGCGCATGGTACAGCAGCTCGTTCCCATTCAAGTGAATGTCACTGATCTGCAATACCAGCCAAAGCCACTGCCAAATGCATGGCGCTGTGCTGGTAAACCATGAAGGGGACGAGCGCAGCGGTCAATTCAATCAGCTGATCGGTTGGGCTGACAGGAGTTGGAAACTCATCGATCGGATATTGATGGCCTGTTCTAAGGACAAGCCATCAATATCAAAATCCTGACAAATCAATCAAGCACCAACCCCTGAAGGAAGGGAGATAAGCGGTTGCAGGACGTCTCTGGAGCTGCCGGCTAAATTCTAACGTTCATCAAATGTAATATCATCCCAAAGGCCGTTTTCAAATGGAGTTTTTTTTCAGGCAGAAAAACCTGCCCCAAAATTCCTTCAGGAATTTTGACCTTCCTGCAAATTCTTGCTGTGATTTTCGTGACGCTTTTCATTTGCGGCCATTGAGCGCTGCTGGCCAAAGAACAGTGAATAAAGTTTTTTCTGCTTCCCATTGATTTTAACGGGAGGTCAAAGGCGGAACGGCGAGAAGAAAAATTATGCAGTTTTTTGTTTTACCGCAAGCGCTAAAAAGCGCCATGGGAAAAAAAAAAAAAAAACACCTCCCTCCGCATCCCATTAAAATCAATGGGTGGCGGTTTCAGGCGTTTTTTGGCATGCATTCCAACGCGGTTACTGCGTCAAAGAACTCCGTGTGAACTGGGCCTTACATTTCAATCATTAAGACTCAACCACAGCAAACAATTATCATCTACATCAATAAACAGTGCCCCCAGTGGACAAGTCATGAAAGTGTAGCTACTATTGAAGGGCAGTTGAAGGACATACGAGCGCCTCTTTTACTTGAGCTATATGGAAATAACGAACAATTTAGTAGATGTCCCCGAGATGACAATATACTGACTACTTACCAGGTACTGCTGATCGGGGTCATCGGACCTCAAAAGGTGAATGAACCTGCCCACGAGGCTCTGCTCATCAGCAAAGTCCTCTGGATCGGGGTCTTCTGCTGGCTGGTCCGGCTGGTCCTGAATAAGCGTTGATACTAAATTCATGATGGCATCCACCTGTCGGAACATCAAGGGCGATCGCATTAATCTCTGGTCATGGAGAACAGAGCGGGGGCGGGGAACAGGGGGGGGGGGCACCAGAGTGAGGGCGCGGCTCAGACGTTACCTGCTCTTGAGATCCAATCTCCGTGTTGTACTCCAGGGCACTGCTCAGCACATAGCAGCTCATACTCTTTCTGGACTCGTAGTCAAAGTACTCAAAGAGTGGATAGAAATGTTTGAGCTTCAGCACCGTCAGGATGTTGTTATAAGTATCCACCGGTATCTTCAGTAGCCGGGTCAGTTCCTTGGAGACTGCGCTGCTCGTGGCGATGCTGAAAGGTACACATGTAGCCACATGTTAGAGCCCGGTTTGCATTACTCTGGTTACAGATGTAGCAGAGCTGAAAGTTGCATGTGGGGGGGGGTGATAATTCAGAGCGAAGACAATGCAGCAGATAAAGATGTGAGCCAAATGACAAACTCTGCTTATACATATTGTCCTCACACTACATCACAGCTGCTACACAAGACAAGGTATGAGAATATACTGGCCAGTTCCAATTGTGATTGTATTGGACACTGCAGGATATGAGTGGGTGCAAACAAAGCGGTCTACATCAGATGACTGTACAGATCCTGGTGCAAAGACAACACTTCCCAGACTATTAATCACCACAGCAAACTGTGTAGACACTGAACGAGCTGAAAATGCTGGGAGATTTAGTCTCTAAAGCCGAAAGAATTGTAAATGCTGCTCTGGAGTATAATACAGGCTGTAACTCAGGATCAGTACAGGATAAGTAATGTAATGTATGTAGACAGTGACTACACCAGCAGAATAGTGAGTGCAGCTCTGGAGTATAATACAGGATGTAACTCAGGATCAGTACAGGATAAGTAATGTAATGTATGTACACAGAGACTCCACCAGCAGAATAGTGAGTGCAGCTCTGGAGTATAATACAGGATATAACTCAGGATCAGTACAGGATAAGTAATGTAATGTATGTACACAGTGACTCCACCAGCAGAATAGTGAGTGCAGCTCTGGAGTATAATACAGGAAGTAACTCAGGATCAGTACAGGATAAGTAATGTAATGTATGTACACAGTGACTCCACCAGCAGAATAGTGAGTGCAGCTCTGGAGTATAATACAGGATGTAACTCAGGATCAGCACAGGATAAGTAATGTAATGTATGTACACAGAGACTCCACCAGCAGAATAGTGAGTGCAGCTCTGGAGTATAATACAGGATGTAACTCAGGATGAGTACAGGATAAGTAATGTAATGTATGTACACAGTGACTCCACCAGCAGAATAGTGAGTGCAGCTCTGGAGTATAATACAGGATGTAACTCAGGAACAGTACAGGATAAGTAATGTAATGTATGTACACAGTGACTCCACCAGCAGAATAGTGAGTTCAGCTCTGGAGTATAATACAGGATGTAACTCAGGATGAGTACAGGATAAGTAATGTAATGTATGTACACAGTGACTCCACCAGCAGAATAGTGAGTGCAGCTCTGGAGTATAATACAGGATGTAACTCAGGATCAGTACAGGATAAGTAATGTAATGTATGTACACAGTGACTCCACCAGCAGAATAGTGAGTGCAGCTCTGGAGTATAATACAGGATATAACTCAGGATTCATAGTAAGAAAGTGACTCAACAGGTGGACACTTTTTTTTTTTTTTTTTTTTTAAGTTTTATAACCTGTGAATCAGAAATGCCAACACTCTCATTCAAGTCTATTTAAAGGGAGCCTCATCCTCGGCAATGGTGTGGGATCCTAGAGGTTGGGCCTGAGAGTACCGACCGCAGACCATATGAACACATGCCAACCCGTACACACCACTCATTATATTCATACAAGTGCCACGTGTCCAGGGGGCAGGTTTTTCCCTGGTCTTAAAGCAACACACAGTACAGCGACTGCTTTCCCTTTGAGTAGAGGCACCACATGAAGAGTCAGAGGGCAACGGTTGCTTTAAAAAAGTTTCCTAAGCAACACTTGTCTCCCGTCATTAAAGCAAAATTACAACATGAATCCCGTACCGAGAAAACTGCTTGTAAATAACTAAAAAAGGGCACATGACCCCGGACTAGAGCGGCCGTCACCGACAGACACAGAACCGAATGTACCAGCTATATATTCTCTTGTTTGTGGCATGTCGAGGGATCAACAGGTGCCCGTCTCAGAGATGAGAGTCAACTTAAGAGCAGAGTCACAGCGAACACGACGCTCAGCGCTGCCGGCACAGACAACAGAGGTTATAAAAATAGGTCGCATGCTGGAGCAGCCTGAGGCGGCAAAGTTTTCATTTACTTCATGCAGCGGGATGACTGGAGGAAGGACACATTCAGTTATTTTTGTGAGATGACTTTCCCGTGATATGTTAATAAAGCTTAAAGAGGCTCTGTCACCACATTATAAGTGCCCTGTCTCCTACATAAGGAGATCGGCGCTATAATGTAGGTGACAGTGATGCTTTTTATTTAATAAAACTATCTATTTTCACCTCTTTATTAGCGATTTTATGCTAATGAGTTGCTTAATGCCCAACTGGGCGTGGTTTTACTTTAGACCAAGTGGGCGTTGTACAGGGGAGTGTATGATGCTGACCAATCAGTGACCAATCAGCATCATACACTCCTCTCCATTCATTTACTCAGCGCATAGGGATCCTGCTAGATCCTTATGCGCTGTCTTATACTGACACATTAACGATACTGAAGTGTTTAGACAGTGAATAGACATTCCACGGGATGTCTATTCACAATCTCTGCACTTCGTTACTCTGTCTATGGTAGTTACAGCAGAGGAAGTGTAATCTCGTTGTAACCTGTCATTTACAGCGAGATCTCGCAAGATCACGCTTCCTCTGCTGTAACTACCATAGACAGAGTAACGAAGTGCAGAGATTGTGAATAGACATCCCGTGGAATGTCTATTCACTGTCTAAACACTTCAGTATCGTTAATGTGTCAGTATAAGACAGCGCATAAGGATCTAGCAGGATCCCTATGCGCTGAGTAAATGAATGGAGAGGAGTGTATGATGCTGATTGGTCAGCGTCATACACTCCCCTGTACAACGCCCACTTGGTCTAAAGTAAAAACACGCCCACTTGGGCATTAAGCAACTCATTAGCATAAATCTGAAGTCGCTAATAAAGTGGTGAAAATAGATCATTTTTTTAAAATAAAAAGCATTACTGTCACCTACATTACAGCGCCGATCTCCTTATGTAGGAGACAGGGCACTTATGTGGTGACAGAGCCTCTTTAAATATCAATGTAAAATGAAAAGTTCTGCAACTTTGTAATGTTTTGCGTTGTCAAGATCTCTGCTTTCTGTCAGTGAATGGGGACATTCTAGTCGACATCCTGATGGGCTTGCTGGTTTAGACAACCCTTATCATCCATATGCGCCATCAGGACAGTCACCGCTTGCTATTAATGAATGGGAACACTTGTCTAAACGCAGGTGCTAAAAACATGTCTGACCTAGTCCTGCTCACACAGCTGATGGGCTTGTTAAAAGGTGCTGTTTTTTTAGATAAACCCCTATTCATGGGGTCAGCAACCTTCGGCACTCCAGGTGTTAAACTACAACTCCCAGCATGCCCTGACAGCCAAAAGCTTTTCGGGGAATGCTGGGAATTGTAGTTTCACAACAGCCGGGGTAACTAAGCTTGCTGACCCTATACCTATTAGAACATATGGATGTAATAGAGGGTTGTTGCCCCCTTAGGACCCCCTCTATAACATAGAAGGGAGACGCTCTGGAGGACCCGGCTTACTTGCGGATTACATGGCAAAGCTATTGATTTCTATGGGCTCCATGTGATGCTATGCTGCAAGGGGAAAAAAGGCCCACCGCTAGCTACCCATGGCGACAACAGCGCTCATTGCAGCGGACCTCGCGTTGGATCCCTCTAATTGGCACATAATCGGGGAACCTGCAAATGTTCTATGGGGTTGTCCAGTTTTAACCCTTAAACTTCCAGCCAATACATTTTACCTGTACAGAGACGTGTGCTATTGCTGTGTGTATCTCAGAGGATCGTCTAGACCAGGGGTCTCAAGCACGCGGCCCGCGGGCCGCATGCGGCCCCTGGGGCTGTCATCTGCGGCCCGCGGGACACAGAGCAAGAGCCGCTAGTATCGGCTCTGCTCCGAGACTCTGGAATTCCCTGACATCGCTGTCCACATAAGAACAGCGATGTCTGGGGCTTCCCCAGAGCCGGAGCCCCGAGCAGAGCGCTGGTGTCAGCTCTGCTCCGGGACTCTGTGGAATTCCCTGACATTGCTGCCCATATATGGACAGTGTGTCAGGGTCTTGCCCAGAGCGGAGCAGAGCGCTGGTGTCGGCTCTGCTCCTGGACTCTGTGGAATTCCCTGATATCGCTGTCCACATATGAACAGCGATGTCTGGGGCTTCCCCAGAGCCGGAGTCCCGAGCAGAGCGCTGGTGTCGGCTCTGCTCCGGGACTCTGTGGAATTCCCTGACATTGCTGCCCATATATGGACAGTGTGTCAGGGTCTTGCCCAGAGCGGAGCAGAGCGCTGGTGTCGGCTCTGCTCCGGGACTCTGTGGAATTTCCTGACATCGCAGCCCATATATGGACAGTGTGTCAGGGTCTTCCCCATAGCGGAGTCCCGGGCAGAGCTAGTATAGGCTCTGCTCCGGGACGCTGCGGAATTCCCTGACATATCTGCCCATATATGGACAGTGTGTCAGGGTCTTCCCCAGAGCGGAGTCTCGGGCAGAGCGCTATTATCGGCTCTGCTCCGTGACTCTGGGGAAGCCTCTAACATCGCTGTCCATACATCGACAATGATGTCAGGGGCTTCCCCATAGCAGGAGTCCCAGTGATGTCAGGATGCCTACTAGCACTCTGCCTGGGACTCCAGCTCTGGGCAAGCCCCTGACATCACTGGGGCAGCCTCTACAGAGGGCACTGGGGCAGCCTCTACAGAGGGCACTGTGGCGTTATCTACAAGTGGGTGTGTGACAGTATCTGAAGAGGACACTGGCATTATCTAGGGATGTGTGGCCGCATCCACAGAGGGCGCTGCGGCCGCATCCACAGAGGGCGCTGCGGCCGCATCCACAGAGGGCGCTGCGGCCGCATCCACAGAGGGCGCTGCGGCCGCATCCACAGAGGGCGCTGCGGCCGCATCCACAGAGGGCGCTGCGGCCGCATCCACAGAGGGCGCTGCGGCCGCATCCACAGAGGGCGCTGCGGCCGCATCCACAGAGGGCGCTGCGGCCGCATCCACAGAGGGCGCTGCGGCCGCATCCACAGAGGGCGCTGCGGCCGCATCCACAGAGGGCGCTGCGGCCGCATCCACAGAGGACGCTGCGGCCGCATCCACAGAGGGCGCTGCGGCAGCATCCACAGAGGGCACTGCGGCAGCATCCACAGAGGGCACTGCGGCAGCATCCACAGAGGGCACTGCGGCAGCATCCACAGAGGGCACTGCGGCAGCATCCACAGAGGGCACTGCGGCAGCATCCACAGAGGGCACTGCGGCAGCATCCACAGAGGGCACTGCGGCAGCATCCACAGAGGGCACTGCGGCAGCATCCACAGAGGGCACTGCGGCAGCATCCACAGAGGGCACTATCTAAAAAGGGGCTGCCTAATCTTGACATGTGTGCTAACTGAGCCGCCGGACTGCATTTAGCGACACTTAGGCCTCATGCACACGACCGTAGTGTTTTTCTGGTCCGCAAATTCCAGGACCGTGTTCCGTGAAATGTCATCCGCAGTTCATCCGTATGTCCTCCGCAGTTCATCCGTATGTAATCCGCAAAATGCGGATGAAAAAAAAAAAGCCTAGTTAAAACATGATGACGACAGAACTCATTCCCGGTCGTCGCCTAGCAACACTTCCGCAAATCCGCAAAACTGCGGATGACACACGGAGGTGTATCCGCAATTTCCACGGGCCCATTGACTTCTATTGGCATGTCCGCACCGCATTTGCGGCCCATAATAGGACATGTCCGGAGTTTCTGCGGCACGGATGTGCGGACATGCGGAGACCCGTGAAAACACGGATAGTGTGTATGGGCCCATAGAAATGAATGGGTCCGCAATTCTCCCGTGGATTTGCGGGGGAATTGCGGACGCAAAAACACGGTCGTGTGCATGGGGCCTAAAACTGGAAAGCTGGATTGTTGAAATAAGCACGTGGAGAAATATCTCACATTTTAAACCTAGCGCTATTATTATAGTAATGTAGTATTATTCTAGTAATATAGTGTTATAGTAGTTCAAATAACTAATTGATTAAACAATAATTTTGTATTGTATCAAATTTGAAAGTAATGCGGCCCGTCAACTTCCCATTTTTTCTATATGCGGCCCACTTACCCGGCCGAGTTTGAGACCCCTGGTCTAGACCATATATAACTGTAGCAAACCCTCAGCAGTGAAAAGTATTAGATCTCTACAGGTTGCTCACCCTCTGTATACAAACCAGAACTCTTCTATTCCCTGATAGCAAGCAAAAATCTTGTTATGGGAGGAATTGAAACACAAAATAGATTAGAAAGTTGCAGAACTTTTCATTATATAACGATTTACACTCAGGACAACCCCTTTAAGTGGCAACATTAAATCGCATATTCTGTGACACAGCCCTGTCTGCAGGCAACGTGTAAGGATCCCATTGTCTTATTAAGGCTTAGCGCCATTCCTAATAACAATGGAGAACGGACAGCGTTCTGCTGAAGAGGAGGAGATGTCGGCTATGGAGACTAGAGAGGACCATCTATTATTCTCATCTACTCACTGTTCAAGGTTCAGCTTGTTAAAAATGTCCACGGTCGTCTCCAGCACTTTATCCACATAATCCACCCGATCAGGATAGCACTTCATTGCCAAGTTAATCAGAGACACTTGCAAGGACACGACGTCTTCGGATGGCATGTCCTGACGAGACTGCATCGGGGGAGGGAGACAAGAACGGACATTAAGATTCACGACATCTACCTATAGGTGGGTCACAGTAAAATTCCCGTATTCTGGCATGAATGGGACTTGATAGGTGCCCGATTAATAGATCTTCATAGTAAAGAAATTTTGAGAAATTTCCTACTTGGTTTTCTCTGCTCAGTCTTCTGCTTGGAGAGCAAGATTATCAGATTTTCAGAAAATAGATTAAAAGGGGTTGTCCACGACCGGACACCTGATGACCGATCCACAGGATAGGTCATCAGTATATGATCGGTGGGAGTCTGACACCCGGACCCCGCACCGATCAGCTGCAGCGTCTGCCTCCGGGCACCGGACGTCCATGCTGGAAGCAGATAGCTCCGGACACGGAATAGTGGCCGAGCTCCAGTACTGCAGCTCTGATTCCTTTCCTATTCTGCAGAACGGCCGCTATGGAGTGGTCGGAGCCATCTGCTTCCGGCTCCAAATACTGCATACCCCTTAAAATATCCGGAGCAGCTGATCGGTGCCGGGTCCGGGTGTCAGACCCGCAGCCACCATATACTGATGACCTATCCTGTGGATGGGTCAGCAGTTGTCCGGACATGGACAACCCCTTTAAATTGTACAAGAACAAAGAACTATTCCTTTTAACCGACTTCCAATAATCCAGAAAGTCTGATAGCCAAAAGACTGAACAGAGAAAACCAAGACTCCTTGGATTAGATACCAGATGATACATCCATACCTTCTTTTGATTGGTCTGCCTCGTGGTTCTCTATCCTTACAGGTATATTTGATATGCTTTTCTAAGACTATTCAATAATCCAGAATATTTGATAATCCGGCGCCCATAAATGAACATTTATATATGGGAGGTACATACCCGTTAACTTTCAGATTTTACATTCATAGAAAGTGTATTCTAAAATCGGTCACTTTATTTATCACCATTTGGGGGCGCGAAGGGTCAGTTCATACAGAATTTTGACACGTTTTTTGACGCGGAAACCGTGTCGGAAACGCGTAAAAGAAACGGCCGAAAATGCCTTCCATTGATTTCAATGGGAGACGGAGGCGTTTTTTCCCACGAGCGGAAAAAACGGCTCCCGGGAAAAAGAAGCGACATGTCCCATCTTCGGGCGTTTACGTCTCTGACCTCCCATTGACCTCAATGGGAGGAAGAGAAAGCGTATTTCGCTGTGTTTTTGCCCGTGGCGCTCAATGGCCGCGGGCGAAAAACTGCGTGCAGGCAGAGCAAAATCTGAAACGGAATTTTGAGGCAGATTTTCTGCGTGCAAAAAACTCTGTGTGAACCCGGCCTAACAGTTCCACAATGATAGTGTAACCCTACACGATATAGCGTCACCTCTGTGGTGTGCGCTCACCTGTATGACTGTGGCCACCTGCTGGGAGAAAATGTCAAATAGTTTTATGTCAGCGGGGATCCCGGGTCCATCTTCTCTATGTGCAAACAGGGCTAACCTGCGAGAGACGAAGGAAACAATGTCAATAAGTGTGGAAATTATATTACTGTATGAAAACCTGTGCAGTCAGAATGCATCTCACAGCTGAGGGTTTGCTACAATTGCATCAAGTCTGGATTCCAGACTGATACATTTTACCTGCACTGATACATTGTAGCAAACAATCAGAACAGGAGAGGGATTTGGGCTGCTGAACTAATTCAAATGAAAATTAAAAATGAGAAAGGATTAAAAATAAAATAAAAATTAACTGTAATTGTTAAAAATAGTAACTATTGTTTAATGTGCCGTCAGCTGAGCGTTGATCATCCTGCATTAATAACCTTACTCACTACTTACTGACTGTTTCCAGCAATTACTCTCATACAATATTGATATACAGACTGGAAAATACCCCCACAGTGATTGTGAGGACTCCAACTTTTGTAAGACGACAACTCCAAGCATGCCCAACTAGCCGCAGATTGTCAAGGCATGCTGAGAGTTGTAGTTCAGCTGGGGGAGCCACAGATTGGAGGCCACTATATTAAAGGAACGTCAATGCGCTCAATGGATGGAACCACGAGTCCTATACCTCAGCCATCTCGCACCCCTGACATCTTCCATTTTGCACCTCCATAGAGTGATCCCGCCAAGCGGCCGGTGCCATGGAGGGGACTATACACTTACCGGTCGATTAAAGCGATGATGATGTTTTTCACGTTGACATTTTGGTGGACCTCTGCACAAGCGCGAAGGAAAGGGTTCAGTGTTTGGAGATGAAATTCATCCGGGAAAACCTGAGCGACAAACCGCATGTTATGTAAGATGTGGGGGCTGCTATATAGTATGCAAATGGATGGGAGATGAATGGTCAATTCCAAGGGGTCGTCCAAGAGTTTAGGGAGACCTCCCGTCCATTACCCAATGCGCTCTAGGAGGGGCTATTCAAAGGGATTGTCTAAAGTAGACAACCTGTCACCTCCCATGACATCTATTTTAGTAAATACTTTGTGTTCCCCATGAAATATCAATTCTGGAGCATCTTTTCTTAGAACTCTGCAATGTGTCTTTCCTCTGTTATTCCTCCTAGAAATTTATGAATAAATGGACAACTGGGCGTTCCCTTTGACAACGGGGCGTGTCCCTACAGTCTCACTGTCAGCACTGATTGGACAGTCTCTGTATGGACACACCCTCAGCTGGTAATACCCAGTTGTCAATTTATTCATACATTTCTAGGAGGAATAAAAGAGGAACGCTACAAAGTAGAGTTTTATCAATAGACGCTGCAGAACTTTAACTTCATGGGGAATACAATTATTTACTAAAACATGTCAGGAGGTGACAGGTTCTCTTTAATCAAGAAAACCCCAAATGCAGCAATGACTTGACATACAATAGCATAGACAGAAGGATCGGTAAGGTCTTCGCCTATCTCAGGGGTCATAAACCTTGTGCTCACCTGTATGATACATTCCATGAGGTATTCCTGAGCCAGTGCATCTCTGCAATTAACAACCTGTTCTAGTATTCCCGGTAACACAATCTAAATGGAGAAACAGACAACATAAATCCCGGCTGTTCCCAGTGATCCGGTCCCAGGAGAAGCGTCAGTCTGCAGCAGTAAAGCACGTACTGCTCACCTGCTTATACCGCTCCACATTGACTCCCTCCAGCTGACTGAGTCGGACCAAGTTGGTTCCCACCAGAATACGAAGTTCCTGCCGCTCGCGTTCCCTCTTCTCCTTGTCCCGGCTGTGGCCCTGGTGCTGCATACGCACCCACAGCTTGTTCATTTCAGCAAAATTCAGCAGTACGAAATCCATGGAGTCGCTGATGTCACCTGTAACTTCCTCGCTGCAAAACAAAGGATGATCAACACCATCACAATCTACTAGATTATCAATCCCATACAAAAGACAAGCAAACCAGGACGGTAATATCTACGACCCAGGAAGCAAATGCCCACGGCCTCCGGGTAAAGAGCCGTCATTGGGGGACACAGACCCAGTGGGTAAACGCAAGATTACAGCCAAGGTAAAAATTATTCCGGGATCCAATTTATTACTCAGTGTCCATTTCCTAAATAGAAGATCAAATCATTTTCATTGAAACGCTCGGTCGGCCATTATTTGTGTTTTTTCTCATCTGATGCAGTTTTTACTGTCTCCGTTTTTACATGTTGTTCTTTTTTGTAGTGTTTTATACTTACCAACCCTTTATTTTCATCCTTCCTGCTCCCACTTTGCGCCCTTTGACTTTGTTTGCGGACGGCCTAGCAGCCGCCACATGCCTGTGTCCAGGTAAATAAAACATCTCACTGTCGTGCGGCGCTCTGAGATCAGGTCTCTCTCTGCACCGCTGGCAAAATCCAAATGAGAGTTGAGAGACTATTCCTCGATTCTTATCTCATTTGGGGCAGGCGGGGGAGAGATCTGATAAAACACCAGAGGACATAGGTTGTTGTAGGAATCGTATTTCACTGCAGCACGGGCTCCAAACAAAGGCTTGATATCCGTATATATCTGCAGCCGCTCCTGGCTTCTCCTGCACACAGTGGTGCGATACAGGTAATTACACCGTCTCGGTGCAGGACGGAGGCCAGTGGACTGTGTATTGTCTAGTGTGGTCTCTGGACCGGCAGCGAGGATCAGGGACTGGACGGCTGTGCGTTTACTGCACTGCTGGTGGATGACTACAATAGCAATCTAGATAATCAGAAGACCCACCCCCTCCCCTCCCCTCCCCAAGGACTGTGAGTATTCATTAACTGGACAAGGAGGCATTTTCAATAAAACAGATTTTGTGAAATTATGATTGGGGAATAAAGGCCCTTTAACACAAGCCAATGATCGGTCAAACGAGCGTTCATCCCGATCATTGCCCTTCGCTCGTTCGTCAGCTGATCGTATCGTTTACGCAGAACATCTCCCTGTGAAACAACGATGTGCTGCCGACGTGATGGAAATGGGGATGAGCGATCGTGGTGACGTCCTGATTCACACTATGATCAGATATGTAAGGAGCAAACGAGCGCCAATCAACGAGCCGTCTCGTTGATAGGCGCTCGTTTTTATGGCCCACCTTGGCCGGTGTAAAAAGACCCTGAGGGACCATGTCAGATACAGTCACTGTGGTGAGACTACCCCTTCATAGTATTATACGGTGCCCCACAGATTAAAGAAGCACTCTGGGGTTTTATTTTTTTTCCACCCCCTTTCCTGAACGCAAATGTACAGTACTGTAGTGTATTGTAGACATGTGTATGGGCTTACCTAGTACTGTATGTCAGGGGTAGCCGCTCCGTTCCAGGCCGCCGCATGATCTTTATACGGACTCCCTGTATCCTATAGCATTGTCTGTAGAACTGGAAGTCAGGCTCTCAGTGCAAGTCTATGAGGGGCTTGATCACTTATAAACTGACTTACGCTTCCTACAACAGACGGTGTAGGATTTGGGTTGTCAGAGTGGAGCTCATGTGACCTTACGGCGGTCTGGAACTTCTACCTATAAAATACAGCACCAAGTAATTCAATACACATCTACATCACATTTGCAAGTGGGGGGGGGGGGGCCCAGAAAAAAAAACCCTGAGTGCTTATTTTAGTATTATACGGTACTCCCCCAAAACACAGATTTGAGCAGTACAACTAAAAAAAAGAGATGTCTGGGGCGGCGGGAGGGGGAACATCCTAAATACACAAATAACATCTGACCGTGCATTTCAATACAAATTGTGACAATCTTCTCCTAGGGCACGGACATTGTGAGTGATGAACTGGAAGAATCTCTCATCGGCTCGCCTGCACGCAAGTATAGCGCCATGACACTCCTATCCCAGAGAGAGAGGGAGGGCGCATGGGGACAAATCTACCACGCCATTGTCCCCGACCAAAGGAAAGACAACAGCACCAGAGCGCCTCGGTCATCAAGCCAAGGATCCCCCCGGCTTCCAGCCTGATCCTCACCAGCGCTCCATCTAACCAGAGAGGCAAAGGGGTGACCATGCTGGTATGTACTTGGGAAGATACAGAGGGGGTGAGTAGCTGAGGTATCCCCTCTCCCCGCCCACAATACCACCACCCACCTGTAGGGTCAGTTTTATTCTTGAAGCACTGGCCTCCCCCACCCTGGCCTCCTTATATTCGGGGCAACTTCATCCTCCCATCTCTGACATTCCCCTGCGCTGCCAAACGAGAGAGAGAGATCCTTCCATGCGGTGTCCATAACGCCCCATAGTCTAGAATGGAGAGTGCCATGCTCAATGGCACAGCGGAGGATACGGGACCCCGCTGTCTAAGGTGAGAGTCCCATTGCTGGACAAGTATCCCAGCGATCATTGAAATAACCCTTTAGCCCCCCCTCCCCTCATCTTCCTGGGACATAGGGTGCATCTCCTTCCTTAGACTCTGCTGGTGCCCAATAACCAAGTCTATTGAATGGAGCAGATTATGTGTCTACATGCCCAGTACACACCACCAGGAATTGGCGCTTTTCATGAGGAATGTAACGTATAATTATCTGGAAACATTTTTCTAACCCACACTGCTGGGACCCCCACCAGTCCGGAGAACGGGTGTCCGGAATCCCCTGTATGTACAGAGTGGCGGTCACACATGCTCTATGTACAAGCACTGCAGCCCTATAGAGAAGGAATAGAGAGGCCACACGCATGCGTAACCACCGCTCTGTCATTCAGGGGACTCCCGTTTGTTGGATGCGTGGGGGTCGCAGTGATCAAACGCATATCACCCATCATGTAGGCGAGAAGTTGTTTTGGTGGGATAACCCCCTTTAATGACATAGATATGGCTATCATTACTCGGTCTGCTCTCCTTCGTCCGGCAGGATATTCCGGGTGCACTGAAGAAGGTAATTGCGTAGAAAGAGTCCCCTCAACGGATGCTGGACCCCGCGACACATCTCCACCATATCCTTCAGAATGTCTTTCCTTGACTGGGAAAAGGATTTCACGTAGACGACACCGACAGTGATCAGCAGATAACTGAGAGAGAAAGGACAAGTCAGTCAGGTCTCAGATCTACAGGTAAATACGAACCCCCCCCAGAGGCCGCACAGCGTAGACAGGTGATTGAGACCTCAGAAGGGGATCTGTGAGCGAAGGCCACAGAAGACTAGAATAAAGGGGCCGGCAGAGCTCTATAATCTGGTTACAATCCCATTCCATGTGCTAGGATGACAACCACACCAACAGTCCTACTCACAGCCTGGGGATGATGTTCCCGGCATACTGGACAAGTTCATACAGGTCGGATACTTTCCTTCCTTTGGCAAACTCATCTGTTAGATAAACCTCCAGGTAATGGAGCTCGTCGGAGATCGCCATGTCTGAGGAGGATCACATTAAGGTCACATGACCGTCTAAATAGCAGATTTCACGCACGGTCAAATTAATTTGGTCCTGAATCTATAGTAGTGTACAAAACCTCTGGATAGGTCGTAGACATGTCAAAAGTCTTCACTGGTGGTTAGCTTTAGCTGGGACCCCTAATGATCGCTACAAAAAAGTATCCCGGCGCTCTTCTCAGTGCTAACTGTGCTACGCTGTTTCTGTAACTCCCATTCACTTCTATGGGACTTGTGGAAACAATGTAGATCAGCGAGCTCGGCTGTTATCGTACTCCAGACCACGTCGTGGCCGGACAGCAGCAAGAGAAGGTAGGATCGGGGTCCCATTCTAGAGATAGGTGTAGGTCCCAAAGGTTGAACCCACACCTATCGAACATTTATAGACTAGAACGTAGATTTGCCGTAAATGTCCAAGGTGGGAATGTCCCTTTAAATGGGAAATGGCATTTAAATGGGTTGTCTCAGCATAGACATCGGTGGCATGTCGCGGAGACCCCCTTCCACTGAAACATCATCTCTTGTTGGCTCTACTCAACTTCCTCAGAAGCCGATTACAGACAACGGCCAAACCCGCAGCAGCGTTGTGGCGCTTTTCTAGCGCAACTTCATTCTAATGGTTAACGGGGAAATATTCTAGAAGTGAGACACCAGCGCCTATGCGGAGAGAACACCTTAAATAATCCCATAGGCGCACTTCAAAAACGAATTTACCATGATCGCTCATGTATTTCATTACCACGTAAAATTATGGCCATGAGGGGGCGCAATAGGAGCAACCACGAGACAAGGAGATGTTTCACTGCCAGTGAAAACTAATAGACAGTTCTGGGTGTCGGAGGGTCATAAATGTTATCGGAGCTTCATCCGCAGGCGACAGATAGAAGAAGAAACCGGCCATCGATGTAACATCTCGTCATGGATCGAAGTCTTGAACGTGACAATATGAAGAAGCGACTGCAATTTTGCTGTCCTCAAGAGGAGTATGATGACCCCAACAGCAATCAGTGTGAAGGGCCCGTCATCTACAATTATATACAAGTGACAGGACTCTGAAATAACATGCTTACAGCAACGGGAAGAAGTCAACAAAGTGTCACCGGGGGGGAGGGGAGCGACTGATCAAGAAAACCAAGAAGATACAAAATGACAAGGAACAGAAAAGAGCTGCAAGGGTAAAAAGGAGGAAAAAGTCTAATAAAGGGGTACTCCACCGCCAAGCTTTCCAAATATTCTATCTAGACTAAAGCTGAAGACTCACAGGTACTGAAAGGATACAGAGCTCATAGTAACTCTTCGGAGATAACATGGAGGTGCGGAGTTCTCCCAGCATGTTAGAGGCGTGCTTCAACGCATCCATCAACTTGTTCTTATCCTGAGGAATAAATGATTAGAAACGGGAGTTACCGTTATATAAATCCATCATAAAAGAGACTGTGCACAGATGTTACAACTGCCTCCTACTCCAGTAATAGGACTGCAAGAAGAGCTTCTAATTATAGTCTATAGGGGGCAGTATTATAGTAGTTATATTCTTGTATATAGGGGGCAGTATTATAGTAGTTATATTCTTGTATACAGGGGGAAGTATTATAGTAGTTATATTCTTGTATATAGGAGCAGTATTATAGTAGTTATATTCTTGTATATAGGGGCAGTATTATAGTAGTTATATTCTTGTATATAGGGCAGTATTATAGTAGTTATATTCTTGTATATAGGGGGCAGTATTATAGTAGTTATATTCTTGTATACAGGGGGAAGTATTATAGTAGTTATATTCTTGTATATAGGGGGCAGTATTATAGTAGTTATATTCTTGTATATAGGGGGCAGTATTATAGTAGTTATATTCTTGTATACAGGGGGCAGTATTATAGTAGTTATATTCTTGTATACAGGGGGAAGTATTATAGTAGTTATATTCTTGTATATAGGGGCAGTATTATAGTAGTTATATTCTTGTATATAGGTGGCAGTATTATAGTAGTTATATTCTTGTATATAGGTGGCAGTATTATAGTAGTTATATTCTTGTATATAGGTGGCAGTATTATAGTAGTTATATTCTTGTATATAGGGGCAGTATTATAGTAGTTATATTCTTGTATATAGGGGGCAGTATTATAGTAGTTATATTCTTGTATATAGGGGGCAGTATTATAGTAGTTATATTCTTGTATATAGGGGCAGTATTATAATAGTCATATTCCTGTACATAAGGTGGCAGTATTATAGTAGTTATATTCTTGTATATAGGAGCAGTATTATAGTAGTTATATTCTTGTATATAGGAGGCAGTATTATAGTAGTTATATTCTTGTATATAGGAGCAGTATTATAGTAGTTATATTCTTGTATATAGGAGGCAGTATTATAGTAGTTATATTCTTGTATATAGGAGGCAGTATTATAGTAGTTATATTCTTGTATATAGGGGCAGTATTATAGTAGTTATATTCTTGTACATAAGGGGCAGTATTATAGTAGTTATATTCTTGTATATAGGAGGCAGTATTATAGTAGTTATATTCTTGTATATTGGGGCAGTATTATAGTAGTTATATTCTTGTATGTAGGGGCAGTATTATAGTAGATATATTCTTGTATATAGGAGCAGTATTATAGTAGTTATATTCTTGTATATAGAAGCAGTATTATAGTAGTTATATTCTTGTATATAGGAGCAGTATTATAGTAGTTATATTCTTGTATATAGGGGCAGTATTATAGTAGTTATATTCTTGTATATAGGGGCAGTATTATAGTAGTTATATTCTTGTATATAGGGGCAGTATTATAGTAGTTATATTCTTGTATATAGGGGCAGTATTATAGTAGTTATATTCTTGTATATAGAAGCAGTATTATAGTAGTTATATTCTTGTATATAGGAGCAGTATTATAGTAGTTATATTCTTGTATATAGGAGCAGTATTATAGTAGTTATATTCTTGTATATAGGGGCAGTATTATAGTAGTTATATTCTTGTATATAGGGGCAGTATTATAGTAGTTATATTCTTGTATATAAGGGGCAGTATTATAGTAGTTATATTCTTGTATATAGGGGGCAGTATTATAGTAGTTATATTCTTGTATATAGGTGGCAGTATTATAGTAGTTATATTCTTGTATATAGGGGGCAGTATTATAGTAGTTATATTCTTGTATATAGGAGCAGTATTATAGTAGTTATATTCTTGTACATAGGAGCAGTATTATAGTAGTTATATTCTTGTACATAGGAGCAGTATTATAGTAATTATATTCTTGTATATAGGGGGCAGTATTATAGTAGTTATATTCTTGTATATAGGAGCAGTATTATAGTAGTTATATTCTTGTATATAGGAGGCAGTATTATAGTAGTTATATTCTTGTATATAGGGGGCAGTATTATAGTAGTTATATTCTTGTATATAGGAGCAGTATTATAGTAGTTATATTCTTGTATATAGGAGGCAGTATTATAGTAGTTATATTCTTGTATATAGGGGGCAGTATTATAGTAGTTACATTCTTGTATATAGGGGGCAGTATTATAGTAGTTATATTCTTGTATATAGGAGCAGTATTATATTAGTTATATTCTTGTATATAGGGGGCAGTATTATAGTAGTTATATTCTTGTATATAGGGGCAGTATTATAGTAGTTATATTCTTGTAAATAGGAGCAGTATTATAGTAGTTATATTACTGAATATAGAGAGCAATGTTATAGGAGTTGTAGACCTGTATATTGGGACAGTAATAATGTAGTTATATTTTGTCAATATTTACTGCTCCATTATCATTCGGTTTCATGATTGTTCCTTGAATTGCCCTTATATTTATAGATTTTTTATTTTTTTTTAAATAAGAAAAAAATAACTTTGCCGCATCAAGCACTACCGGAATAATCAAGAACTATTGGGGAGTGGGATGTGACAGGTCGGGCTGATCACGGTCTGCATCTGGTGGTGGATAATTTTGTCCTGCCAGCCCAGACGCTCACAGTGATTTACATTGATTAGAGAACCAATTTTTGTCGCTGTCCCGTGGGAAATTAGGCAGATGTGGATTGATAAGCCAGGCATGAGTTGTAGCGCGTTCTGTGGTTTAATTCATTGCGCTCCATTAAAATAAATAGGCTCAGCATTGTTTTACTCCACGTTACTAAGGGTCCGGTGAATTTGCCAATTAAGTGTAGATATTCGATGCCAATTTCTACAATCCGAAAAATATAATTGAAAAATGCCACATGTCCCTACAAAGGCTCCATCATGATTATGCAAAGTGGTTTATCGTCACTTAATAAATAATAAATCTTGAGAATTCGTCCCATTTATTATAATCAACATCTACCAAACGGATCAGTTTAATGACGGGGAATACGATGTGACCAGGCGAGACGGGCACTGGCTCTGCAACAATTATTTTTTATGTAGAATTTTTCTCCGCTTTCACTGTGCAATAGCAGGCAAATACCCGCACGCGGTTGTGTAGATGAAATGCGGGGCGACGGGCGCTTACGTGCAAATCTTCTCCATAGAAACTATTTTTTTTTTCCTCTGCAGCACAAAGAAATTAAAGGGGTTGTCTATGATTAGAAAAACATGGACGCTTTCTTCCAAAAACAGCACCACACCTGTCATCAGGTTGTGCGTGGTATTGCAGCTCCATTCATTACAATGGAGCTTATAGGCAATACCAGGACAGGGGTGGTGCAGTTTTTGGAAGAAAGCGTCCATGTTTTTCTAATAGCGTACAACCAAGGATGCAGCATTGCTTACTGATCTTTTGTTTAACCAGTTCAGGACCACAAACAGTAACTATTTTTATACAGCTGTAACTTTTTTATTTGTCTGGTTTGCGGCGCAATTTTTCAGCCTTTTTTTTTTTTTGAGCAATGCAGGATATTTTTTATTTTATTTATCATTTGTATACACATAATGTTTGCCTTTTCAGCATTATTAGGTTTATAGTTTAAAAAAAAAAAAAAAAAAAGTTAGAAAATATGCTTTATATCTTTGTATCAATTTTTTTCTGCCAATAATATAGTGTTACCCCCAAATAGACTTTTTATTCGTGATCATGATGGTCTATAAATTTTGATATATTAAATGTCTGTTCTAGTGTAATTGGGTCAGGGCTAGCGTTACAACAATAATTGGCGGGGGAGAACATTTTTTTGTGAGCGGGGGTATTGTTTATTTTTTCCACATTTTGGCTTTTTTGACATGTATTTTAATTTTTTTTTATTATGGTCTGTCCCGCAAAAGTCAGAAGAGACGTATTTTTTTTAGGCTATACTTTTCCACCGCACAGCAGTCAGCCCGGTTGTAGCGTTAATATCAAACAATCAAAGGAACACTAATAGGTTGCGTCTGGTAATGCTGCTCGCTGCAATACAGTACAGAGCCCATGGACAAGACTGTGTGGTTTCTGGGGCGGGGGAGGTCAGACCTTTTTTTTTTTTAAGCCAGGACTGACCATTTATTTCCTTTATTTTTGGGACAGTGTTTAATGACAGTTTTAGAGCAGTCATGAAAAGCCAATATCTCCTGCAGCTCACTTGTCAGCTTTGCTGTATATACAGGTACATGATGAGCAGAGTCATCTCGTTATCATGAAAGATTGGGCAAGTTGTACTGCTGGAGGCCTAGATACGGTACGATAGTAAAGGCCATTTTACACATATTCTGTCTGGTAAACGAGCGCCGATCTACATATCAAAATAAGAAATGATCAGATTGTATGGAACGATCGTTAACCTCTGAGCAGCACGTCCCATGTTTACACGGGGAGATTTGCTGCCGACAAGAACATTTTTGGGCCGCATAAAAGATTTGATCAGCCGACAAACGTGCGTTCACACAGTGTAATTATTGGAAAAGAGATTTCGTACTAGCCCTCGTTCGATTATTGGCCAGTGTATAAGGGCCTTGACTATATATATTTACACACACACACACACACACACAAGGCTCTGTACGCAGCTCCCCTGGTCTCTGCGGGTGGCGCTACACTCCATCACTTCCTGTGTAGACTCCTGTAATAGCTTTATATTAGTTGGACCCCAAATTATTGGGGGAAGGGGAGCATTTTAAAAAGGGACATGAACACTCAGCCGTTTCGGCATGTCCCATCGAGTCGCATGGAACAACAGCGAGCAAGCTCAGTTACTGCTCCATACAACTCCACCCCAATGCAAACAGGATAGTTGATTGGGGGGCCTGGGGTTTCCAATCCTTTTGGTGAGGGTCCCATTTTCGCTCTACTGATCCTTTAAGGATGACCGGCATGTTTCTCTGCTCTATTCCTACAAGTAGTATACAGCAGCAGTATACATTTACTTATGATGATTCTATGTAAAAATTTATGCCGAGACCAGCACGGCACCCGGAGGACCAAATGTTCCAGAAAACTGTCAGCAATTATGGCAACGCTTCACTGCGGAGTAACATGGAAACAAGTCGTCTCCGGCACACAGATCTGGCAAAACATCGGCAAATAACACAGGAGACCATATGGGAGATGAACGCAACGCAGGATGGATTTATCTGAGCTCTGCAAGTTTAGCCTGATCGGTTGACTTTACTAATGGTATAATCAATACCGTACCCATCGGCTGAATAACCTATAAAAAGTTATACCATTTTTTTTTCTAATAAAAGTGAAAGTTTTGAAAAAAAGATCCAGTGCAGAAAAAAAAAAATACATAATAATAATAATCTTTATTTATATAGCGCCAACATATTACGCAGCACTTTACAATTTAGAGGGAACATGAAACAAACAATATCAGACATTACATAGTGACAAAGTTCATTTACAATTCAAACCTGGGGAGTGAGGACCCTGATCACAAGAGCTTACAATCTATGAGGACATAAGGGAGACACAAGGTGTAATAGTGTTTGTTCTGTACAATGGTCCGGCCATTTTTATACACATGCGGTGGTAACATAAAGCTGCATGAGCCGGTCACCAGCCAGTATCCGTGTATGACGGACATGAAGAGAAGGAGCGTGAGGGAATCTTATTCTGATGACTAATCTAAAAGTAGGGCCATGGGAAGGAGTCAGATTAGGGAATGTTATAGGCCGGTCTAAAAAGACGTGTTTTCTGGGCTCGTTTAAAACTGTGGATATTGGGAATTAATCTGATTGTCTGGGGTAGCACATTCCAGAGGACGGGTGCAGCACGAGAGAAATCCTGGAGACGGTAGTGGGAGGTTCGGATTATGGAGGATTTTAATCTAAGGTCGTTGGCAGAACGTAGAGCCCGAGTAGGGTGGTAGACAGAGATGAGGGAGGAGATGTAAGGAGGTGCAGCACTGTGGAGAGCTTTGTGGGTGAGAGTAATAAGTTTGAATTTTATTCGGAAGGGGATGGGCAACCAGTGCAGTGACTGGCACAGATTAGAAGCGTTGGTGTAGCGGTTGGTCATAAAGATGAACCTGGCTGCTGCATTGAGGATAGATTGGAGAGGGGAGAGTTTAGTGAGGGGAAGACCGACTAGTAATGAGTTACAGGAGTCAAGACGAGAGTGAATCAGAGCAACAATGAGAGTTTTGGCAGTTTCCTCCGTAAGAAAAGAGCGTGACGATCAGTTGATAGCCATGAATCCTACTCCCGAAGCCTCAGCCAGTCAGACATCTCCCTGCAGCGGCCACTACAGGGGAAACGTGGTATTACAAGGTGGCAATTCAGAGGAAAGGCCGTCCATGTAACACACGGGTGTCTTATGTTTGTCAGAGTGGGAGTCATCATTTCTGCCTTATAGAGGGCAACCATGAGCGGGGGGCCCCCCTTCCTTCACATCAATATACTCTAATAGAGCAGATAGACAGGGGTTTCCTGAGCGGAGGGCGGCCGTGTTTTATCCACGCAGTACCGTAATGTCATTCGCCACAGAACTGACAATTTCCTAGAACCGTTTCAACAAGAAAAAATGGTAGATAACTTTTTTTTTCTTCCATAGGGAAACATCGCAGCAAAGTTAAATTTGCGATTTGACTGCAACTCGCCGGCGACGTATCGTTGTGGAGCTCTTGCCATAAGGATTATAATAAATAAATAAAGCATTTTAATAGGACCTGTCCCCTCTCCTGACAGGTCTGTTTTAGTAAATGATTATATTCCTCATAAAAAAAAAACAATTCTGGAACATCTTTTCCTAGAACTCTCCATCGTGCTGTTCCTCTGTTATTCCTCCTAGAACGTTATGAATAAATTGACAACTGGGTGTTACCAACTGGGTGTGTGTGTGTGTGTGTGTGTGTGTCCTTACACAGACTGACACTGACCAATCAGTGATGACAATGAGACTGTTAGCCCACGCCCCTTTGACGAGGGGAATGGCTACACCAAGTTGTCAATTTACTCATACATTTCAAAGAGGAATAACAGAGGAACGGCACAACGCAGAGTTCTAAGAAAATATACTCCAGAATTGTAATTTCATTTGGAATACAAGTATTTACTAAAACAGCCAAGTCAGGGGAGGTGACAGATCCTCTTTAACCCTTAGGATATGTTCACAAGCTAAAGTAAAAACGGCTGTAAAATACAAAGCTGTTTTCAAGGGAAAACAGCCTCAGATGTTCAGCCATTTTTATAGAGAGCCGGTCGGTCACCTGCCTAAAAAAACTGCAGTTGACATCCCAATTAGATTGCTGGCGCCTCACAGATTCTGATGTTTTTTATTTTCTTCTTCTAGTCCCCACCGTTCCTGAGATATCGGGGCCGTTAGTTCTGGTGTCCGATATGTAAATGAGGCCTTTTGACTGTCAAGTGGGCCGTTACCTCTTATTTAGTGACAGGTGTTACCCGCCCACTTGACACTCAAATGCATTATTTGCATATCGGGCACCAAAATTAAACGGCACTGATATCTCTGCAACGGTGGGGGCTGGAAGAAAAAAATAAAAAGCGGCAGAATCTGTGAGGCGCCCGTAATCTAACAGATGCCAGCTGGAGTTTTTGGGGCAGGCGACAGGTTCTCTTTAAAGAATCAAAGATTTTTTTATGCGTTTTTAGGAGCTGGTTTTCTATTGACAATGAAAGTGACATGTACTTCTTTTTACGGGGCATTATTTTACGTGCGTTTTTCAAACGGCCGAATGAAAAAAACGTCCCGTCTGAACGAAACGCTGCTTTTCCTATTGAAATCAATGGGCAGACGTTTGGAGGCGTTCAGAGTTTATGCCCCAAAAAAATGGCCGAAAACACAGCATGTGAACATAGCCTTACATACACGAACTTGGCTCATAGATCAAGTCTTGAGCAAGTGAACTGTATACAGGAAACGAAGAAAGAAGATGAATCAAAAAGATTATTCCTGTCGTTCCCCTGCTCCTGTCATGTACTCCGTTCCATTTTTGACTAGGAGGATTTCAGGTTGAAGTTTATACACGCATTATTTGAGAAGACCGCATTACACAGGGCAGGTCGGTACAGTCGCGTTCCCTATGGCAACCCATCAGCTGACTGCTTATATCTCCATGACAGCTGGGTTCTGAGTGGTTGCCAGGGGTAACACCACTTATTTGCACCAATAGGTCTACATTAACCCCTCCTCTACATATCACTTACCAGACACCTCTTCATCTGAAAGGATTGCACTTTCACCGCCTGGACGGCTTCATCCAGAAGTTTCTCCTGCTCATCCTGCGGGGACTGCTGTGTGGTCGGCTGGGAAGAAAATTATAAAAATTAAATACAGAAACGCAGTGGTGTGAACGCTGGCCATAGATCATTTCAGTGCATCACGACACATTCAGCGGGATCCGCTTATAGATTGCGGGATTTTTTTGGAGACGTACCAGACAGAGCACCCCCATCATCCGTGTGCTGTGCCTAGTATTGCAGCTTGGCCTCTGAGTGAAGCTGAGCTGCAGTACCACACACTGCCCATGGAGAAGAGTGGCACTGTATTGGGCCCTATCGAGCGACACACCATAGCCGCTTCGTTCTAGCGATCGGTAGAGGTCAGAGCCATAACACAATGAGGGATAAAATCCTAGAAATAGGTCATCAAGGGAACGTCCAAATTCTGCCAGAAATCTGCATGTTAAATCCGCGGATAAAATACATGACGAAATTCCACAGCATTTCCGCCACGTGTGAACATATCCTAAAAGTACAGGGTCAGAGGGCACAGTGAGATGTCTCGCCAACACGTCTGCTGGCTCATAGTCCTCGCTGTGCCCATGGAGCCATAGATCCCAAATGACAAGAAATGCGTAATCACGAGGCCCGTTTTCAACACTTCAACTTCCTCTCTTATGTTTTACGGCTCCGACTCGCAGGCTGAATATTAATCCGCGACCACATCGGCCGCCCCCGCAGCATGGAGGCCATCGTCGCGTTTAGCAATAAGAATGAATTATGCAAAACAACCAAATATGTCGGCGTTCTGGATAACTAGGAATCGTTATTCATTATAATAGTTGTGGTAAACGCAGGCGACGGCAAAATTATTACGGAATTATTCTGCAGCCCTGAAAACCAGACGTGAGGGAGCAAAGAAAAACAAAACAAAATATATAAGGGAATGGCATAAACAGCAACAACCCCGGTCTATATAACCTATAATACTACAGCTTATAGAAGTCATTGAGGGGGAAGCCGTCCGCTCAGGACCCCCCGATATTAGCCTGCTCAGGAGCACGCAATGGCACCAGGTGTTACACGGTTACCCCTTTATTTGGGATGGGACAGCTAATCTACAAATAAAACTACTAGGGCATTATAGAGGAGATCCCCCTGCCATCCAGAGAACCTGGCACATCAATGCATTACACGTGGGCACCGTGCCAGCCTTTAACCCCCCTCAATACCCATCCAAAATCCCGTAATAAGCTTCGTGGTCCCTTGAATAGGGTAACCCAATCACTCTAAGAAGTCCTCGACTGTACCTAATGAATATATATTAGCGGAGCACAAGCACGAGGTTATGACCAGCATGTATTTTACTCCAGAGCTGCACTCACAATTCTGCAGGCTTAAAGAGAATCTGTCAACAGTTTTGTGGCCTCTAAATTTCTAAAACCACGATATACGGTAGAGGGAGACCTAGTTGCACATTTAATCCCCCCGATGCTGTGGTCTCAAGTGCCACTGAGGCGGTCACTTGAAGTGCAAGTGCTCCATGGCTCTCCTCAGTGCACGCTGTCAGCTCCGCCCCTCTACTCTGAGTGAAGGCTCTATTGGTCTCCTGATTGGACGGTAGGGTCAATCCGAGCAGAGTGTGGCACTTGCAAAACGAGGCGACGGGGGATTCAAGCTTCGGTTTCTCGCGAAACAAAAGCGGAATTCAGAATTCTGCGGATTTTCCAGTTGAGAGCAGTGCATTGTGGGAGCTCAGAGGAGTTGGGGCCCTTGTAAATGGGCCAATATTCGAGTGTGTTCATATGAAGGCTCGTTCCCGATCATTCTTGTGTAAACAGGGCGACGATCAGCCGATCAACGGCCAAACGCTCGATCATCTGCCGATCTGCCCGTTTACGCAGCAAGAAATATCAGTCGACAGCAGATCTCCCGGTGTAAACAGTGACGTGCCGCCGACATAGCAGAAATGTGCGGGAACAAACGATCGCTCCATCCCATACAGTGTGTCGCCGTACTCGGAGAGCCAGGAATTTTTCATTTCTCCAACAATTTAGCAGTGTGAGGGCTTAAAATTTTGCGGGACGAGCTGTCATTATTGGTACCATTTTGGGGTACATGCGACTTTTTGATCACTTTTTATACCATTTTTTTGAGAGCTAAGGTGACCTTTGCGTTTTTTATATATTTATTTTTTTACGGCGTTCACTCGTGTGAGCGCTCAGCCGCTTCGTGTCTGTTCGGCTTTTTCCGGAAATAAATGTATTGGAGTACGGGCTCAATAGAAAGTCTATGAGCCCGTGCTCCGATACATCGGTTTTCTGGAAAAAGTTGAACAGACTCGAAGCGGCACAGCGCTCACACGAGACCTTCATCTGCTTCGTTCTAGCGATTGGTGGGGGTCTCAGTGCTCGGACCCCCAACAATCCAAACTTCTGACATGTCACTATGAGATGTCAGAAGTTTGTCAAACGTTTAGCTGCACTGTAAGAAACTTGATTTAACAGTTTTTTCCTTTTTTTTTTTTATTAGTCCCGCTAGGAGACTTGAACCGGCGATTGTTCGAACGCTTGCATGATATACTGCAAAACTAATGTATTGAAGTATAACGGGATCCTGACAGTCTCTCCAGAGGCAAGGCTTCAAAGGAGTACAAAGATGGCAGACCCGGGGGACTTTGTTAGGCCCCCAGGCTGCCATAACAACCATTGTAAACAGCCGATCATGCCACGGGGTGCCCAGGGCGTGTTTGAGGGGGTGCCCCCCTGGTTCTAACAATTTAAATGCAGGAGTCGCGATTGACTGTGGCGTTAAGGTGTTAAACGGCCAGAATCAAAGTGATCTTTGATTCCGCCCGTCGCAGGGAGGTGTCGGCTGTGTCACACAGACGTCACCCGCTGTGTATGGAGCGCGCTCAGCCGGTGTGCGCGCTCCCTACTTCCCCTTAACCCTTATCACGTACAGTTATGTGATAATGCGTTGAGGGGTTAAGGGTAGGAACACACTAGGCGGAAACAATGCGTAAGACTACACCAGAGTGCTGGAAGGAATTACGCCCGAAAAACCGCGGCCACAGGCCAATTTATAAACGGCTTCTCTGCGGATTTTTCCTGCTGTGCGTGACTGAGATTTGTTGCGATCTCTAAAATGTGTTAGGTCACATGTCTGACAATGGGGTGGAGCTTAACTGTCGTCTGTTTCCAAGGACAACCAGCAGAAAGCCGCTCTGAATGTGAATGGAGAAAACGTGAAGGAATAACTGAAGATCAGTAGAAAAAGGATCTGCAAAACTACACGACACATCACAAAAAGTGGAGCTAGTGTCCCGTTTATTCAAGGAAACAATAGCGTAGCGTGCCGCTCCATCGCTTCCGGGAGAAAAATGGGAATCTAGCGGAACGGACGCAAACAAACCCAAAAAATAAAGGAATGGGATTGCAAATGGAGACCATGCTGTCGGTTTGTCTTTCCGTTCATTTAACGGAAAACCTGAACGGAAAGACAACGCGCACACATGCGTCAGTGGCGCCATAACGGGATTCGTTCGCAGATTGTCATTTTTGACATGAAGAAAAGATCTGCATTCTGTCAAAATGACGGACACCTGAGCGGAACCGAAGGACACCAATATAAATCTATATATGTGTATAATGAGCGGGTACATGTCATATCAGCAGTAAGGCACCCGCGGCATTGATATACATGTAATATATAGTATATACAGCTGACCACATAGTATACGGGTGTATATACATTCATATTCATTATATCCCGGCAGCGCACACAGGATTATGACCTGCACAGGATCTCTGCCGCCCCGGATTAGCTTTATAGATCACATCACACACCCCACAACTATAAGGAGCCCTTAATACCGCAATACGGGCACAGGCCAAGCAACTAGACAGCAGTCCGGGCCCAGCACCGCCCAGCAGCCGAGTACTCAGTCTATAACCGGACCACCAGCCCCTCCAGTCCGTACACAACGCCCAGCAGCTCCCGCAGGAATCCCCCGGCTTGTCCCCCACACATCGGGGATCAGAGACCCCAAAACTCACCATGATGTCTCCGCTTCTCCTTCCAGTCATGTGACCTGCAGACACGGCCCCGCCTTTCTCTAAGACACTGCGCTTCTCATTGGTCAACTGTCGTAGTGAAGGGTGCTCTACGTTGATTGGATATGAAAGGGATGATGGATAGTGAGTGCAGCCAATCACAACGCGGCAGCTCAGACTGGAACGTCAGACTGGCACCGTCCTGTCAGATTTGTGCCAGTGCCAGGCCGTGTCCTCTGGCGTGTAGTGTGAGGTGGGCATAGGCGGACGGGTATGTTCTAGCCTTAAGCAGGATAGTTTACCTCATAATCCAACAGTTGTTAGGGACAAAACTGGGTGACTACTACCCCTGCGGGTCACATAATGGCGGCCATTTAGGTGGTCACCCAGCTTTTCCAGGAATAGATATAACTAAGAAAAGGCTACTGTATTGTTTAGCCACTTGACAGAAGAACAGGACTCGCTGAATAATGGAAAGTTCTGCATTTTTCAAATAAAGTTTATATTTCTCACCACTCCTGCTTGCTGTCAGTGAATGAAAACATTATAGTTTCTATCCAGAAACTGATAACCAGTACAGACCTAAGTTTCTGTTCACATCTGTGCTTGTATTTCCATCATTCTGTTCCGCCTTAGGAAACGAATTACCGAAGCGCCAAATCCGTCAAATGACGGACACCAACAGCGCCCGAAGAAAACCATTGAATTTAATGGGTTACGTCTTTTCCATTTTGGCGAACAGGATAGCGCTGCCTACTGCGCTATTTTGTCCGACAAATATGACGGAGCAACTGATGCAGATGTGAACGGGGCCTAATACTTCCCACAGCTGAGGGTTTGTTACAATTGTCAATTCAGTGTAGAAAATCCTCTGTGAGAAAGTCTGGACTCCAAACTGATACATTGTAACAAACTATCAGGACAGGAGAGAGATTGGCGCTGCTGATGTTATCACCTCACAGAGGGTTGTCTAGACTGGATATAATGGTAGGATTGTACATGTTTTTATTCACTGACAGCAAGCAGAGATCTTTACAATAGTGAGTAATTTAAACAAAGTATATCAGAAGGGTGCAGATTCCACCACAAATTTGGCAATGCCCCCGTATACCATGGGAGAAGAACGCTACTACATGCCCATCTATATATCCACAGGTCTGACATAAATGAGACCCCCACTTATGTGGAGAACAGGGGTCCCGGTACCCCATTCAGCAATCCAAGGTGGCCGCATATTGGAGGAGATGAAGCGGGGGCTGGTCCAGCACGGCTGCCTGCAGAGGGGTAACCTAAAGCTCCTGGGCCCCAATACAAAATCAGTACAGGACCCGCTCCTACCGTGTGCCACTCATAATACTGGGGTCTTCTTATGTGGCAGAGGAGAGACTGGACCCCCCAGGTACCAGGGCCGGGTGCGTCTTCTGTTTCTGAACCCCCTATACTGCCACTATGAGACCTCTCCCCCTTCTCTCCTGTGGGCGGCCGAACAGGGGGAACCCTGGTGTCCGGATAGGTCGGGGGTCCCAGATATTAGACCTCCACCTACCATACATATCAGAATACTCTTGTAATGGGGGCACTCTGGTCCTGTTTATCAGGGCACCAAATTTGGTTATGGGGCTTTCAGGGTCTCTTTATGGGGCACTCCAGCACTGTTATGGGGACTTTCTGGTGTTTTCTGTGAGTCACCAGCTTTGGTTATGGGGGTCCTTCAGGCTCTCCCTTACGGAGGTACTCTGGCACTGATATAAAGGGGCTCTGGCATTAATATTGAGGTTCTCCGGCACTTATATGGAGGTACTCTGGCACTGATATGGAGGTACTCTGGCATAGATATGGAGGTCCTCTGGCACAGATATGGATGTACTCTAGCATTGATATGGAGGTACTCTGGCACTGATATGGAGGTTCTCTGGCACTGATATGGATGTGCTCTAGCATTGGTATGGAGATCCTCTGGCACTGATATGGAGGTTCCCTGGCATTGATATGGAGGTACTCAGACAGTGATATGGAGGTACTCTGACAGTGATATGGATGTACTCTGACATTGATATGGAGGTTCCCTGGCATTGATATGGAGGTACTCAGACAGTGATATGGAGGTACTCAGACAGTGATATGGAGGTTCCCTGGCATTGATATGGAGGTACTCAGACAGTGATATGGAGGTACTCAGTGATATGGAGGTACTCTGACAGTGATATGGATGTACTCTGACAGTGCTATGGAGGTACTCTGACAGTGCTATGGAGGTACTCTGACAGTGCTATGGAGGTACTCAGACAGTGATATGGAGGTACTCTGACAGTGCTATGGAGGTACTCAGACAGTGATATGGAGGTACTCAGTGATATGGAGGTACTCTGACAGTGATATGGATGTACTCTGACAGTGCTATGGAGGTACTCAGACAGTGATATGGAGGTACTCTGACAGTGATATGGATGTACTCTGGCATTGATATGGAGATTCTCTGACATTGATATGGAGGTACTCAGGCACTGATATGGCCATAAACATAAACAGAAAGTCCTGATAACGTTTCCTGAGAGTCCCCACAGGTAAACACTGAAAGCCCCATAACCAAAGCCAGAGGCTTCATGGTTTTTTTGGGGCACTCTGGCACTATTTGTGTAGTCAGAATTTGAAGGTGGGGCTTATACAATTCCATTTCAATGTATAGTCACCCTGAAAGCTTTTTTTGTGCGGGGGGGGGGGGGGGCAGCTATGGTGTCGGCACTAATGCAGCCTCATGTAGATGAACCTTCATTTTACTTAGGCCTTATTCACACAGTGCAGTTTTTCCATGCAGTTTTTTGAAGCCACAACCTGGAATAGCTCGTAAAGGGAGGGGAAGTATATAGAAAAGATGCTACTTCTCCTCTTTTTTGAATCCACTCTTAGTTTGTGGCTGAAAAAACAGCACCAAAAAAACGGCACCAAAACTGCAGTGTGTGAACATACGCTTAGTGTCAGCCTTGCGTCAGTCAGGGTGTAACCTCCACACACAAGTTCCTGATTTCCGGTATCTGACAGATCACGTGATCACACCGGTCCGTGCCAGCATTGCCCCATTCATTTACATCCAATTGATTGACAAGCCGCGCGCCTTGCATGCTGGGAGCGCGCCAGCCTTTACCTCTCACTTCCTTTTCGAACGCTACCGCACAAGAGTCTATTGGCTGTCCGCTGGCCAATGATAACGCTTGTGGGCGCGGCTAGCAGAGACCTATTACCTGTGGCTCCGCGGGTTTCCCGCGAAATAGCTAACATTGCTGATCATGGAGTCGGAGACGCTGAAGAGACTGGCGCCTAAGCTGGGGATCACCTCCAGCAAAGTCCTGGGGTACGTGTGTCTGGCGAGACGCTGAACCTTCATCCACTTGTATCTCTGCTTGCTGTGCAATTGAATGAAAGCTATTGCTTGCTGTTATCAGCCATTCCTTTACACCTCAATCACGTTTGCGAACAGTCTTGTGCACTGACGAACCTTGTCATGGACCCTGGTCCTGTTTTCTGTTATGAGGGTTGTGCTCGTTTCTGCCTCAATGACAACTGGACCCCTTATATCAGTGGCCTCCAGACTGCGGCTCTCCAGCTGTTGTAGAACTACAGCTCCCAATATGACTGCCAGGGCTGATGGTTGGTACAGTCCATAGTTTGTAATCAACTACCAAACAGTTGCATGGGTAATTGATGATGATTGCACAACAAATTCTCCAATTTACAGCTTTAACCCCGACCAATTCGAGTTTTTCCATTTTGTTTTTTTTTCCTCCCCGCCTTCCAAAAGACGTAAATTTTATTCATATACATGGCCATGTGACGGCTCGTTTTTCGCGGGACAAGTTGTAGTTTTTCATGGCACCATTTATTGTACCGCATAATGTACCGGGAAGCTGGAAAAAATTATTTGCGAGGTGAAATGGGCAAAAAACAGATCACGCCATATTTTGAAGAAAAAAATAAAAATGTTCGCCATATTCTGAGAGCCATAACTTTTATTTTTCAATCAATTTAGCGATGTGAGGGCTTAAATTCTGCGCGGCGAGCTGTCTTTTTCACCGATACCATTTTGCGGGACATGGGACCTTTACCTTTTTTATTAAAAACATTTTTGGAGTGCTAACGCGACAAAAAACAGCAATTTGCTTGTTTGACATATAGAATTTTTACGGCGCTCACCTAGCGGATTAAACAACGCTATATTGTGATAGTTGGGACTTTTACGACCGCAATGTTACCAGTTATGTTAATTTTAATGTTGCTTTAGTGAAAAAATAGGAAAAGGCTTTTTTTGTTTTAATTATTCCAATTTTTTTTTTCCAACATTATAAAAACTTTTTAACAGTTTTTTTTTTTTTTTTTAAACTTTTTTTTTTTTGTTTTTGTTTTATTAGTCCCCCCCTATGAGACTTCAACCAGCGGTCGTTGGATCACTTGCATGATCTACTGCAATACTAATGTATTGCAGGAAATTATGATCTGGACAGTCTTCTTTGAAGGGGTCCCAGTGCTTCAAAGGAGTACAAAGATGGCGGTCCTGGGTGTCTTCATCAGTCCTCCAGGCTGGGGGGGGGGGGCGCGATGGTGTGTTTGAGGGGGTGCCCCCCTGATTCTAACAATTTAAACGCAGCGGTCGTGATTGACCGCGGCATTTAAGGTGTTGAGCGGGCGGAATCAAAGTGATCTTTGATTCCGCCAGTTGCAGTGAGGTGTCTTCTGTGTAACACATCCGTCACCCGCTGATTATGGAGCGCGCTCAGCCCGCTGCATACTTCCCCGTATCCGCTGTCACGTACATGCACGTGACCGGTCGTTAAGGGGTTAATATAGATAATAAATGTGGACATCAGAGGGGACATTATATATTAATCATTCTGCATGTTTAACCTTGACTCGTTTCAGGAAAGCGGAGGAGTTCCTGCGCCTGTCCCAGGTGAAGTGTTCTGGACTCTCGGCCCTGACTACGGCGACCAGCAGCGCGGTCATGTGTCTCCAGCTCGCCGCCGCCTCGTTGAATCAACCGATTGATAAGGTGTGATCGCTGGGGGATCACTACAAACATTACTGAATAACCAAGCTCCATAATAATAATAGGTGGTCACGAATCGACAACCCCTGTACATATCCCCTATTAGGGCACGTGGATGACATAGAGGGGGTCCCAGCGGAGAGCAGCTGGTGGATCTGGCCAGCCAAAGTGATCGCAGCAGGTTGGGGTTTCCAAAGCTGAAACCGCAGCAATCCGCTGAACACTGCGCCGGCTTAAATTTAAAGATGCGTTTTCGTGAGACAATCGCTTTTAGGCCAGGTTCACACACGCAGTTTGGATGCAGCTTTTTTTTTAGCCAGTCTCAGAAGTGGACACTAAAGACGGGCGATGCATCAGGCATTTGTTTTGGATCCACTGCTAAAAAAAACCAAAACTGTGAGATCCTGGTCTAAGGGGAAATCCAGTCAAAATGATGATCTCCAGAATGACCGGACTCGAGAGATCAAACTCCTCAGTAAAGTTCTTTTTTTCTCCTCCTCTGTCAAGTTGTTACACATTCTTGATCCCTGATTATTAGTTACCCGTCTCTAGGAATGTAAAAAAACCACCACCTCAGTTATGGCTCCCTAATGGGCTGCTGCCCGGCTTTCCCAGACCCCTAAACTGAAAATGGTTCAAGGCTATATATACACTTTTATATTAAAATCAAACAACGTTTTCAAAGGTTTCAGTGACTTTGGTGCAACTTTCTAATCTAGTTTTTATTAAAAATTATTTTTATTTTTAGTGATACAGCTGCTCTGTATCCTGTATAGTGCGCTGAGGCCTGAATCCGTCAGGTCAGTGGGACTGACGGTGTCAGTGACAGCGGGTCCTCCGTATTTGTCACCCGTTATTGATCACATCTAAGTTATGAACCGAGACACGCAGGACCGGCTGACACTGAAACTTCCAGTGCCACTGACCTGACGGATTCGGGTCTCAGCGCATGATACAGCTGATCTGTATACAGGATACAAAGCAGCTGTATCTCAAGTAAAAATAATTTTTAAAAACTAATTAGAAAGTTGCACCAATCACACTGATAGACCTTTTGAAACTTATTTTTGTTTTTTTTATTAAACACACTGATACATATTTTTAGTTAAAACCCCCCAAAAAAAGTTATCAAAGGTTTAGATATCCCTTAAAGTGTAGCTAAGCGTTTGACAAACTTCTGACATGTCATATATATGTCAGAAGTTTGGATTGGTGGGGGTCCGAGCATTGGTGAGGGTCAGTCGCTTCGTGTGTTCGTCTATTTCCGGAAATAAATGTATCAGTGTACGGACTCAATACAAAGTCTATGAGCCCGTACTCCGATACATTGGCCTTCCGGAAAAAGCCGAACAGACACGAAGCAGCTAAGCGCTCACACGAGACCTTCAGCTGCTTCGTTCTAGAGATTGGTGGGGAGTCTCCATGCTCGGACCCCCACCAATCCAAACTTCTGACATGTCAGAAGTTTGTCAAATATTTAGCTGCACTTTAAAGGGGTTGTTCAGGGCTAGAAATACATGGCCGCTTTCTTCCAAAAACAGTGCCGCACTTGTCCATGGGTGGTGTCTGGTATTACAGCTCCATTCCAGTGACGGGGCCTGCGCTGCAATGCTGCTCATCCCACGGACGGGTGTGTTGCTGGTTTTTTGAACAATGCAGACCTGTTTTTCTAATCCTTTACAACTCAGGTCACCCGAGCCTGGTATCGCTGCATAGCTCAGCAGGTTATCTGGGACAGTTGTGTGACAACCCCTTCGTGACTAGTAATTGCGGCCAAGTTGCTTATTACCCCGCTGACCCAGAAACCGGTATAACCTATAATGTCTGGATGATATGTTTATCACTTGATACTTACATGTTCAGCTTGTGGTCGCTGCAGTACAATCCCCTCAACACTTACAATGTATCTTATACGAAGGGTAAATGTGTTGTTTTTTTAATTTCCTTTTTCAGGATTATCTGGTTCGATTATCTGGACTGAACAAGAAGGTTTATCTGAGCTGTCTGAAGTCATTTGAGTGCCTGCTGGGGGTGGATTCCAAGTTGAGCATCAGGGACGTGGCAGTTCAGCATGGCTGCACGGAGGCCATAAACACTGCGTCCAAAATCCTCAACAGGTCAGAAAACCATGTGCCCATTACCCTCCCGGCTTTGGCTGCCAACATAATCGTTAAAGGGCTGTATATGGGCAAATAACATTGAGAACACGAGGCTATGTCCTCTGTGGGGGCCCCATCTCTGGGCCCTGCACACTACCGCCACTTCCAACCAGACTCTGTGTCTCACATTGCAATAGGATTTACCTCTCATATTAGTTAGGGCTCATGCACGTGGCCATATTAATACTGTGCTCTGTACGGAGCTGCCATAGAGGTGATCTCTGATTTTTCATATGGAGTTTTTTTATTTTTCTGTAGGACTCTATATGAATCCTAAAGAAAACTGGCGCACTCCAATGGCTCGTGTGTATGGCGGTATGCTCTGCTAG
Source organism: Rhinoderma darwinii (assembly GCF_050947455.1). NCBI lineage: Eukaryota > Metazoa > Chordata > Amphibia > Anura > Rhinodermatidae > Rhinoderma > Rhinoderma darwinii. Next base: position 88,703,504 of record NC_134695.1, read on the forward strand.
AAGCATTGCGGAGCCTTGTACGGCTGCTCGGCTCCGTGCCAGCGTTCATCAGCCCTTAGTTGCGTCCTTCCTGGACGATCGGCTTAGAGGTGCCCTGTTGTACATATATCCTTACACAGCCAGAAAAGGGGGTTATTATTTTGCACCCTTTAAATTGTTATTATTGGGGCACCTGATAAAGCTGATTGTAAGTGCTTCAGAGGGTTAATCCATTAGGATGCATTTTGAAAATCTTTTGGGCTCCTGTCAGCTCATGCCGCAGCTCGTTGCTGTGTGATATTTTCTATGAATTATTCTCCTTCTTCAGATCCGTTGTCTTCTTTTTGTAGATATGAGTCCAGCCTGCCACAGGCTCAGCAGGAAGACCTTGATTTATCCAAACCATTGTTCATCACCGCGGCCCTGTGTGCGGCGTGCAGGTAGGAATGCTTTTCTTTCAAACAAGATGATTCATTTAACCATATACAAGTCTGTTTAAATGGGTGGTCCCCTTTGAACTGCTTCGTAGAAATAAGCCAACTTGGCGGTTAATGGCGGAAGCTCCGTGCAGCCACTCGTTTTCCACTCAGAAGCCGCTGCAGGAGAAATGTAGTATTACATGTGCACCTATTGAAATGAATGAGTGACTGTAATACATGGTTGCATTAAGTACACTGTTCTTTGCAGCAACACTGGGGAAGGGGTCTTAATCGGGGTTCCCCTTTAAAATCCATATGCCCTAGTACGGTATATGGATAGGGGTTGTCCAGTTGGCTCATGAATAATGGTGGTCGTGATGTAGAATTGGTATAAATCACCAATAAATGGTTAAAAATGATGCTCTCTGGATACATGCAGTTGGGTGGCAGCTGCTGGTGTAGGCCAGTGGCTATATTGTTTACATGGGGCTGTGGGTTTCGAAGGCAAGGGCCGAGAGCATCATCTTTACCTGTTTTTTTTACTTTGTCTATTAGTCCCCCTAGGGGACTTGAACCAGCAATCATTGGATCGCTTGCGTGATTTACTGCAATACTAATATGGCATTCTATCGCTATACTGACCGTCCCATATGAAGTTGTGAAGTAGGACTTCGTAGGAGAACAAAGATGGCAGCCTTCATTAGGCCCCCAGGCTGCCATAACCACCATCGGCAGCCCGCAATCGCGTGTTCCGGGTGCCGACGGGCTGTCAGAGGGGTTTGCCCCTTTCTAACGCTTTAGATGCTGCGGTCACTATTGACCACGGCATCTAAAGGGTTAAATGAGCGGGGACCGTTACAGGGAAGCGTCGGCTGTATCATACGGCCGACGCCAACGTTGTGTGGAGCGGGCTCAGCCCGTGAGCCTGCTCCATCCCCCCAGCCGGCTATGACGTAAGTTCATGTCAGGTGTCGGGAAGGTTAAGAACAGTATATTGGTTATTGATACGGATTCAATAAGCAGCTATTTTTTTTTTATTTTTTTTTTATATATGAAAAACAAAACTATAGCCGGTTAATTATAAATTGTGTCCTAGGTGCCTGAAGTTGAAAGTGGAAAAGAACAAATTACTTGCTGCGTCAGGAGTGAAGAAGGACATATTCGAGCGTTTGTTGATTCTGCTGGAGAAAATTGGAGCTCAGATCTGCCGTGAGTGGTTCATGATTTTATCCACTTTAGAAGGAATGTTCCCTTGGGGTTAGAACGAGTCGTTCATAGATTGCGGATGGGACTGTAACCCGTCATGTTTATTGTTCTGTGATGACAAGTGTTTTCTCCTCATACTGACGGCGTCGTCTTTACAATCTAGAGGAAAACACGGCAATCACACAGCAGCCGCGGAAAAAACAGAGGACGTTACTGGAATGTATAGAACAAGACCGAGGTAAGTGAAGAGCAGAATATTAATAAGGAGCTTTTCTTACATAATAACATATGCAATATTCAATGAAACTACATCCCAAACCAGTTGTGAGGAAAACATTCAGATTCTTGATAAATTTGATGCTCTTTGTGCCGTTTTATATCTCTATATATAATAAAAAAAGGTAGTACTTACAAAATTCCTTATGGCGGTTATATTCACCTGCAAAAGGTGCCACACCAGTACGTCTATAGTAGAAGAATGAGCCTGGCCGCCTCTGCCGTATGCCGCACGAGCCTGGCCGCCTCTGCCGTATGCCGCACGAGCCTGGCCGCCTCTGCCGTATGCCGCACGAGCCTGGCCGCCTCTGCCGTATGCCGCACGAGCCTGGCCGCCTCTGCCGTATGCCGCACGAGCCTGGCCGCCTCTGCCGTATGCCGCACGAGCCTGGCCGCCTCTGCCGTATGCCGCACGAGCCTGGCCGCCTCTGCCGTATGCCGCACGAGCCTGGCCGCCTCTGCCGTATGCCGCACGAGCCTGGCCGCCTCTGCCGTATGCCGCACGAGCCTGGCCGCCTCTGCCGTATGCCGCACGAGCCTGGCCGCCTCTGCCGTATGCCGCACGAGCCTGGCCGCCTCTGCCGTATGCCGCACGAGCCTGGCCGCCTCTGCCGTATGCCGCACGAGCCTGGCCGCCTCTGCCGTATGCCGCACGAGCCTGGCCGCCTCTGCCGTATGCCGCACGAGCCTGGCCGCCTCTGCCGTATGCCGCACGAGCCTGGCCGCCTCTGCCGTATGCCGCACGAGCCTGGCCGCCTCTGCCGTATGCCACACGAGCATGTTGTGACGTACCTACAAATGGACTACAATAGGAAATAAAGGAATGGGGGGGGGGTGAATATCTAGGTGAAAGGCTCCCAACCACGTCCCTGTATTGACACCAGTAAAGTGATCACCTGCTGTGTTGTCTAAGCTCGGAGCTGCAGTAAATGTTTAATAGCCCGGCACACTATACTGCATGTGATACTCCGAGAAATGGCAAGGAAGTCGCATGTAATTCCCTCCCCTGTCTATGTGAACAGCATCCGATGAAGATGAGGAGATCCCGCGTAAACAGGCGCGCACTGAGGACGGAAACAAGGAGAGGGACTATGAGGAGTGGAAGAAAAACATACTGGAAAATGCAACCAAAGCTGCAAAACCTCAATAACCTGCAAGGACCTAACCTGAGCCTGGACCTTAATGGTGCGTTTTAACCTCTTCCGTGCTGGGTCAACTTGATCATAATGTCTTGGCGACAAAGCTGGGCATTGTTTTATTATTTATTTTAAGGACTATGGTTTGTTGCAGCGAGTCTTCCATCCTCGTCCTATCTTCAGTGTGTTGGGTGGAAATTTGCAGCTTTATCTCTGAGCCGTAAGACCTTCCGCTTGGTCATCGATGGAGGAAGAGACTGGTCCGTATTATATGCTCCGAGACTTGTACGTCAGAACTCCCATAGGTCTATTTAATGATCTTGCTGCTCCCTAATTTTACTTCTCTACTTCACATGTTCCTGTGTTTTATACGGGTGTTTAAAAATTCTGGCACCGTGTTTGTAAACCACAGTCGGCGTATACGCCAAGAAAGCGCCTGGCGTTCCTGCCGAATGTGTTTATATAGACCCATTCACTGATTTTTTTTATTTTTATTTTACTTTAGTGTTTTAAGTTACGGCGTCACTAAGTTGCTGTTCTTGGGCATAAAGATTCCGAAACTATTCGGCCTCATGAATGTGGCTGTAGCTGTGTGCACGGTCCGTGATTAGGGCACCGACCGCCCAAGGAGTGTCATCCGCGGGCTGTCCGCCATCCCGTACCGTGCACACACACCAGATGTGCGTTGACTTCAAGGAGCCTGGACCGAGCTTGCGTTCCATAAAATGGCATGTCCTATTTTTTATTTGTATTTATTTTTCCCGGTCCTGACAATGCACAGACTGTGGAAACCACGGTAGTGTGCACTGGCCCATAGTATAGCATGTGTTCTATACTATCCACAATTGCGGATAGCGTGCGGCCGCAACAGTCGTGTCCATGAGGCCTTAGAATGACTAAATTATGTAAATGTTTCTTAATATAATTTTTTTGTTTTTCCATTCCTTACCTTTTTCTAAATCTGTGCTTCCTGTCTGTGAATAGCATTCTGAAACTCCAATGAGCCCCATACTTGTGATGGTAGACCAAGTCCACACATTGCGTACATGAACAGTTGAACCAGCCTAGAAATCTGCAACTAAAGTTGTGTGTCACATGTAGATTTAGTTGCTGGTTTCATCCATTGCAATTTATTTAGTTAAAGGGGTTTCCAGTAAGAAGAAATTGATGGTCTATTCTCAGGATAGGCCAGCAATATTTGGTCAGTGGGGGGGTCCGACTCTTGGCTCCCCTGCCAATCACCTGTTTTGAAGGGTCTGCGGCTGCTCCCACTTCATTGCTGTCGCTGCTCTATACTGTGAAACGCCAACACACTTGTAGTGGTGGTTCACAGTATTACATCCTTCTACCGTTCAAGTGAACCAGCGCTACAAGTGTCAGCGTGTCACAGTAAGGCTATGTTCACAAACAAACTCAAAAAACGACTGAAAATACGGAGCGGTTTTGAAGGGAAAACATCTCCTGGTTTTCAGACGTTTTTTTAAGCCACTCACGATTTTTGTGGGGTTTTTCGCTGCGTTTTTTACGGACGTTTTTGGAGCTGTTTTCTATAGTCCATGAAAAACGGCCCAAGAAGCGACCTGCACTTTTTTCGCGGCAGTTTTTCAAAACGGCCCGTCGGAGCAGAACGCCGTTTTTCCCGTTTGAAATCAATGGGCAGGTGTTTGTAGGTGTTCTGCTTCCTATTTTTTTTTTTTTTTTTTTCGTTCTTTGTTTTTGGCCGTTTACGGCCTGAAAAACGTCCGAAAATAGGCGGTGTGAACATACCCTAAGGAGTAAAGAGAATAAAAAGGGGGCAGTGCTCGCATGAGGCCCCTTCAAAACCGCTGATTGGCGGAGGTGCTGACAGTCAGACCCCACTGATCAGATATTGATGGCCTATCATGAGGATCAATTTCTTCTCACTGGAAACCCCTTTAACAGAGAGGGAGTGCTGCAGATTTTTATTTTTTTTGGGGGTTTGCTTTTTCCTTAATAATCTGCTGATCTCCAGAGGTATTTTTAGAAATTGGGAATATTGTAACATTGAGTTTGCATTAATCCTGCTGCTTGCATGCAACTAATGCCAGGGATACACAAAGACTTTAGCTGCGACACAAGTCGCTCATCAATGATTGCTGCAATTAAAGTGAATGTGGCAACTCTGACAGTCGCAAGAAATCCAGCAGGTTTGGATTTCTTGTGGCCACTTTCCCTTTAATGACCTGCGGTGCACACAGTGATCTTTGGACGCTCAGCCAGTGTCATGGCCAACGTCCTTGTGTAGCCTAAACATAGTGCCTGCCTCTAATTACGTGGCCTCGTTTGGTCTGTGATATATGGACCATATGTTGGCTGCATTTTCCAGACCGCACACAGTTCAGGGAGCCGCACTCCGAGCATCACAGTTATGGCAGTGACTCGCACCCTCCTGGATGGCTATGATGCCTGGGGTACGGCTCCCTGAACAGTCTTCGGTCCGGGAAATACAGCGGCCATACGGTCTGTATCTCACAGACTGAACACGGATTTGTGAATAAAGCCTTCAAGGATGCGATGGCTTGCAGAGGCCTCTTTTATACTGTTCTCGGGGCATCTGTTAGATTATATACTGATTACACTCACTAAATGCTGTAGAACAGGCCTCAGTCCCTTGTACATATAGTATGGGAAGCCGTGTGAGGAATTTTAATATTAAATGTTTTTTTTAATTTTGTTGCCTCTTATTTTGTCAAAATAAAGATTTGACATTTGGATGAATTTTGGTGTTTAAAAAAAATTTTTTTAATTTAAAACAACACACAAAGTGAACTCTAAGTAATTCTGTGCTGACTTTGTGTCTCTCTAAACTACGAGTTTACTTTACTTCACTTCATGCTCTAATGTCTCGAGGGATAAAGAACGAGATGTGCAGATCGTAAGACCTTTATTGTCTTGTGCCTCGAGGATTGTCAAAGCCACAAGACTATAATGCCAGGGAATCTCTTGATCGGAACAGAATCTGTATTCCGGCTGTCGTCACGTCTGGCTGAGACGTGGGGGTTGGTTTTTTTAATCTTGGTCTAACATTTCAGCTGATATCGAAGCTTACAAGTTCTCGCCTCTTAAAGGGGCACTAAATCTACACTAGGAATACTCTCCCCAGCTTGAAACAGCGGATTGCATCCAACTACATGGTAAATCATTCTCTCTGTGATCCCATGACAACACTTCCTGCCCACTGTGTGCTCTGGACATTATAACTTAGCTTCCCTGCAGGACAGTGTCATTTGGCTTGTAGACTTTTAAAGAGTAACTACACTTTCAACAAACTTTTGATATCAAAAAGTTAGATCGGTGGGATCTGGGTTGAGGAGACCCCCAAAGTTGCTGTAACTAAGGCGTAGAAGCGCTCAGCTGAGCCCCTTCCTCTGTGATCATCGTCCTCTTTAAGACGACGTTCATAGACCTTCTTCTGCGCCTTAGTTTCAGCAACGGTGGGGGTCCCATCAACCCGGACCCCACAGATCCAAACTTTTCATATGTCTGACATATCAAGTGTTTGATAGTGTAGTTCTTATTTAAATGTGAAATGTTAACTCCTTCCTCTTCCAGAGCGCGTAGCTAAGAGGGAACACAACCCCTCTGCTATAGAAACGTAATGTTATCATAGGACTAATGGATCTCAGCGCAACTAATCCAATTAAAACAAGGACCGCTGGATTCTGCTTTGGTGTCAAGAATTTCCGGTGCCCCTATGATAATGCTGAGCTATCAGAGCATGGGGCAGGATGTGTAGTCATGGGGGACCGGGGGCAGGATGTGTAGTCATGGGGGACCGGGGGCAGGATGTGTAGTCATGGGGGACCGGGGGCAGGATGTGTAGTCATGGGGGACCGGGGGCAGGATGTGTAGTCATGGGGGACCGGGGGCAGGATGTGTAGTCATGGGGGACCGGGGGCAGGATGTGTAGTCATGGGGGACCGGGGGTAGGTTGTGTAGTCATGGGGGACCGGGGGCAGGATGTGTAGTCATGGGGACCAGAGGCAGAGAAGCTCTTCTTACTGGAGTCCTGTAACTTCAACCTTTTGATATCGTCATTTCACATCATGTTGCAACGGCTTTAGGGCATGGTCAGACATGGTGGAATTCCGCTGCAGACTTTGTTCCTTTTAGTTTCTATTGCTTTTCAGGTAACTTGGTTTAGTCGTTGCGTAAAATAACAGTGCATCGTTTAGGCTGCGGTGTAGGATTTGGACTCTGCAGCAGGCGCCGTCTGTTGCGGAGAAGCAGCGGATTTCAGACTTTTGCAACGCAAAGACTGAAACCTGCAACAAGTACGCTGGGATATTCGCAACGTCTGAATTAACTGTCAAATATACAGATTTTTCTGCCACGTCTGAACATGCCCTTATAATAGGTTGTCCTCCTTCAAACTATTCAAAGGCCGTAAATTTCAAGCAGGTTTGATGGAATTTTTTATCGAATGGCGTTTTGACAAATGACAAAAACTAAACCTACTGTGCGCGTGTCGACTCTTTGTTTTCTATTACCATAGACCTTAAATAACATCCGGCTGCAGCTTTTATGATCCCAAAAAATTCTGGGGCAATGCCGTGTGTGAATCCAGCCCAGATGTACCAAGCCCAATTTACTAAGTTTTTTTTTCTAATGAAGAAAAATAAAATAAATCTACGACGACTTCTACTCGATCAGTTTATTAATTTACAAATCCCATAATTTAATCACCAAAACTTACAATCGCCGTCACACGATGTTCTTTATAACTTCACAATGATAAAGAAATGTATCAAATGTCTCAATAACGAAGCAAATCGTCTCCATCACTGATCCCTGTGCGGGGTAGAGAAGCAATCCGTGCAAGGCTGAGGCTGGTCCGTACACTTAGGCCCTCTTCACACGCTGGTTTTTTTGCAGGCAGAAAATTTGAAGTGGATTTGCATCACATGTGTTTTTTGCTGTGATTTGAAGCGTTATTTTGCCACGGTCTTTTAAGGCGTTTTTTTTTCCTATTCATAACCGCAAACGTTTTTTGCAGAAAAACGCATAAAAAAAAATCGTGCCAAAACTCGTTTATTTCCATCTCCCGTTGATTTCAATGGGGTTTTTGAGGTAGAAAACGCCTCAAGATAGGGCATGTCGCTTTTTTCCCCACGAGCGTTTTTTAAAATATTTTTTTTTTTTTTTTTTTTAAAACGCCTCCACCTCCCATTGAAATCAATGGGAGGGAATTTCGACCATTTATTTCTGTGGTTTTTGCTGCAGTTTCCGCTGCAAAAAACTGAAACAGCCTTAGGCCCTGTTCACACACATCTGAATCCACATCTGAATCCGCGCCAAAAAAGTCCGAATTTGCCTCCCATTGATTTCAGTAGGAGGTCTAGGCGTTTCTAGCCTGGATATTTTTGGCCGCTCGTGGGCGGGAAAAAAAAGCGGCATGTCCTCTCCTGCTGTGGTTTCCGCCTCTGACCTTCCGTTGACATCAATGGGAGGTAGAAAAAAAAGCTGCGCTCGTTTCTGAGCGTTTCAAAATCTGCCTCAACATTCCGGAAGGAATTCTGCGGTAGATTTTTTTGTGCCTGCAAAAAACTCAGTGTGAACGGGGCCTTTACAATACTGACCGCTGTTCCTCCCGACTCCCCCATGTACTTCTATACGCGACCGTGCTTACATATGTTTTCAACAAGTAGATGGGAATATTCCACGGGAACAAAAGATCAGGTTTGTTAAAATCGACATACTTGATCCTTCTTTCCCTCGAGATTTGCCGTCACTGGAGGTGTGGGGTCCCCCCCCCCTTTACACATTCGATAGTCGGCTGGTCCTGCTGAAGTCAGCGGGTTTGGCCGACATTGATCGAATGTGTAGGGGCAGGACTCCAAAGTGATCACGCTACATTTTTTGGCCGATAATCGCTAATCAGATGCCATTCTTCAATGTCCATCCCGTTGCGTTATCTATAATGCCCACTTCCAGTATGACTATCGGACCGGGTAGATTGGCCATAGCATGAGAACGCATTCTCTGTCCGCACGGCGTCCTTTGTGGAAAGCCGAGGAGATGGGATTAAGTGGAAGCTTGAAGATCCTGAAGAAGGCGTCCTGACTGGTAAACTCTACACACACCACATACTCTATGACAAATAACTACGTTTGTACTGTGTTCCTGAAGCCGTGAGGAGCTCTCCATGTCCTTGTGTTGCTGCAGCTCTCGCAGTAACCAGTGACGAGACGGCACATTCTATGTGTAGCGTGATCCGTCGTCGCCCTAGGAGGGCTTCGGGGAAAGTAGCTGGAACTTCCTGAGACGATTCGCAGCAGTGACCACGTAGAAATGTTTCTAGAGGAGAGAGAGACGGACATGAGAACGGTAAAAAGAAGCGGGTACGTGGCAGACTGCCCTGTGGCACCCAGGCTGGTATGAGCGACATCAAAGTAAGGTACTCCACTGAGTATAAAGTAATCCACCAACATTTAGGGAGGGTATACCTCTTGCCCGTGGATTGTTTGTAGGACACCCCTCAACCAGGCGCTGCCCCAGTCCTTCTCAATGAATTAAAAGATCATCAAAAAGTTAATTTATTTCAGTAATTCAATTCAAAAAGTGTCTCTAATATATTCTATAGATTCATTACACACAGAGGGATCTATTTCCAGCACTTTTTTTCTTTTAATGTTGATGATTATGGGAACCATTACTGAAAACCCAAAATTTAGGGTCTCAGAAAATTAGAATATTATATAAGCCCAATTTAAAAAATTATTTTTAATACCGTAATGCTGTCCTACTGAGAAGTCTGTCCAGTATCTGCCCTCAATACTTGGTCGGGGCTCATTTTGCATGAATTACTGCATCCAGACTTTCCATAATGTGTATGAGCTCCTAAAGACCTTACTTCGACTTGGCTGTGAGAATATACCACTTACTTTCCATTTCTTCTGTGCCATGTATTTCTGAAGCAGGACCTGTGACTTAAGGCGCACTTTGTATTTTTGGGCTTTTAAAGGCAGGTTGACCAGCCACTCATGTTTCAGACACTGACCGGCACTTAGTCTGCAGCTAGGAGACAAAATATAGAATAGCTTCTGAGAAAGGTGGGAGAAAAAAAAAAGTCTGATATTTATCAGGTACCCCTTACAACAAATGAGCTAGGTGTTCAGCATATTCAGTTACCGAGTCACCCGGGCTTTATACAAATGCATAGTCCCTGCTCACTCCTCCCTCCCACACTCTGGCTCCTCCCCTTAGGTTTGACATCCATGCCGTGTCTGATTTATTGCAGCTTGGGAGGGAAATTTGTTGATCAATCCTTCAGAAGTTTATAGCAATGGTTGTAGATCCCCTTTAAGAAGATAACTCGATCCTGAGTCTTACCTCTTTTCTTTCACCAACAGTCTAGAAATAAAGTCTTTGGCTTCTTCCGATACTTGTTCAAAAGTCTCAGCGTTAAAGTCCCAGTTACAGTTCACAATGTAGTTCATGGTCTCTGCGTCACTTTCACCCAGAAACGGAGACAGACCGCTGAGTCTAGAACCAGGGTGAAGAAAACGTAACTGTAAAAAACTAAACTAAAACTAAAAAAGTGCACAAAAGAGGCAGTTTTCTATTGAGTTTATATGTTCTGAGTCAGTGGCCTCCAACCTGGGGCTCTTATGCTGTTGTGAGACTACAACTCCCACCATGCCCTAACAGCTGCTTGGAGACGTAGTTTCACAACGGTTTGAAAGTCAGAGGTCGGAGACCACCGTACTATGTAATTTTTGTACAATCCAATTACTATTTCCTAAAGGGGTTCCCCGCTTTGGACAATCCCTACTTGTAATAAGTGTCTGGAAAATAAGCTGATCATAAAGTTTCCCTCTGCTGGGACCCCCAGCGATCAGCTGTAATCTGTGGGGAAACCTGGCTGCAAGTGTTTCGTTTCCCTGCAGCGCCACCACAGGGGAGATTAGGTATTACACAGTGTCCATTCATATCAATGTGTTGATGTTGTCTGTAATACAGGATGGATCCTCCAGAAACCCTCTATGTAAACGCTCTCCACCCTGGTCAAGATATGACTTCCCTAATATGGTGTATGATGATGTGTTTTTAGTTACCTAGACACCCCGTTTTGTTATGGTCAATTGTGTTTCTCTTTAGGGTGTATTCACACAGTGCGGTTTTGCTGCATGCGTTTTCTCTGTGCGATTTTTGGCCACGCGGCAAAAGCGCACCGTGTGAATACACCTTCGTAATATCACCCGTCACCTCTTTTCTGGAAAGTTATTATTAAGCTTATTCAGCCGACGCTTCCCGAGGCATCAATGGCAAGTGTGTTTAGCTTTGGACTATCTGAGGCTGGACAACTTGAGTGTGACTGTCACAAGTACGAAAAACAAAAACTTAAAGGGGTAGTCTGGGCATTGGGCGGTTTTTCATAGGGCCACTGTATAGCGGCCGTACTGCAACACTTCAGCTCTTCTCCTGTTCGAGTGACTAGGAGCTGAGTTGCAGTACGGCCGCTATATGGTGTATGGAGCTTTCTGCTTCCGGCACCGACCACTGCATAACATCCGGAACAGCTGATCGGTGTGGGCTCTGGGTGTCGGACCCCCACCGATCATATACTGATGACCTATCCTGTGGATAGGTCATCGGTATGTTCACACAGGGCAGATACGCTGCGTATAAGTAAACTCCGCATGCGTCCTGGAAGCCGCAGGGAATTCTGCTCAAAACGACACCAAATTGTGGTGCTGTTATTTGGGTGCAATCTCCGCTGCAGAAATACTGCTAGAATTTTTTTTTTTGTATCGGACGCAGCCTATCGATGTATTACATGGTCGGCCCTTCATTAGAGCGGCTGATCACTGAGTCATCTTTAATTGAAAAATGGGTTGTCAGGATGAGACAACAGATTTAATCATTGTATAATAAAACCTACAACTTTTTAGTATTCTTCCTGATTCAGTTCCTCACCATTTTCAACATCTCTGCTTTCTGTTAGTGAATAAGCGCATTCTTGTTTACACATTGCAGCTCATCCCTATTCAAGTGAATAGAGCTCAGCTGCAATACCAGACACAGCCCATGCACAAGAGTGGCGCTGTTTCTGGAAGAGAAGCTGAGCTTTGTTCTAGTCATGGTGCGTCCAATACAGGGGGGTTTTGTTGGCTGCGGAGCCATGACCTGGGTCTTCTACCTCTTCAGTTTCGCCCTCCTCTCCCCTGATTGCTCTGAGCTTACAATTCTGGATTTTTCAAGATGATTCAGAAAATCATTAGCGTATGTGACATCCAAGCCAGCACATGACTCACAGCATGTAGGTAATGACTCCTACACTCCACATGTCCGTGGGGAAGGACACAAAATCGTAATTTACCACTTCTGGCGCCAAAAACTCTGGTGTCCCAAAATTCACTCTCAGCTTTTCACGTGGCTTGTACCTAAAAATCACCAAAAAAAATCATTAGTGTCATGACTGGGAGCTGGACCAGTCCCCTGATGACGACAGCGATCACTCACCTCCTTGCCAGCCCAAAGTCAATAATCTTTATCTGGTTTCCAGTGCGATTGACACACAGAATATTCTCTGGCTGAAGGATACAAAGACTCGTCAGTGTCACAGCAGCTTCTTGCATAGTTAATGAACTACTTTTTTTAAAAAACTCCAATGCATCAATAACAAAATGAAGAAACTTTGCAAATAATCGACTAAAAATCTATTTCCGTTTTGTGTATACAGCTCCTATGCAGAGCTATGGGCTATGTTACTCTCCATTTGTCCTCTTATACTGGCTGTAGGTGAGCAAGAAGGAGAGGGAGTGAAGTAACACATGACTGTAGAATCAGACTACAGAGTTTGTAGTCTGTAACCATGGAGACACATGTATACAGCTGCTATTCAGACCTATGTGTCTCTATGGTTACAGACTACAAACTCTGTAGTCTGATTCTTCAGTCATGTGTTACTTCACTCCCTCTCCTTCTTGCTCACCTACAGCCAGTATAAGAGAGGACAGATGGAGAGTAACACATGACGGCGTGATCACGGAGCCCATAGCTCTGCATAGGAGCTGTATACACTAAACGGAAATAGGTTTTTAGTCGATTATTTGCAAAGTTTCTTCATTTTTTTAATTTTAGATGCATTGGAGCAATACAAAAAGACTGCAAATATGGACTTCCCCTTTTAGTTGCCCTCTGCTAAATTAAGGGAAAGATGGGTGAAAATCAATGTCGTAGTCACCCAGCTTTCTCAGGTTCATGAATAGCAGACCCAAGTATGTAGTGGCACGCCACAGGTCAGGTCTCTAGGGCAGGGGGCCCCCTCGATGACATCCAAATGCCTTAATAGGGCACATGAAAAGGGGGTTGTAGTGATGAGACCCCTGCCATAGGACATTACCTTGAGGTCCAGATGAAGAATATACTGTTGGTGCAGGTAGTAAATCCCTTCACATATCTGTTTGGTAAACATGATGGCGTCCAGCTCTGTCAGGTGGTAACTGTCGTCCGTGATCCTGTCAAATAATTCCCCTCCATCCAGACTAGAGAAACAAACAGAAAATCCATTACAGCTTGATGTGTAACTAGAGGAGATCACTGGATCCAAGGCAGATTTTAGTGGTGCCCATGGATGGGCTGCAGGGCACAAACACTTATGAGTCCCACTGTCTGAACTAATGCTGAAAAATCCAGTTTGTCACTTTCTGTCAGCTGGCGCAGTTGCCCAGTTTTCCTAGAGTCCTCATTATGTCTAGTTACAGTAAATGACACATCCTTCATTCAGGTAATGCTGCATAACTAGGCAGATTTACCATTCTCTACTCTAGGAAAGCTGGGTGACGGTCCTTGCTGGAGCTGTAATAACGACAATATTGGGCCTGATCAGATATAAATAAAGTATTGTACCTACCCTAAAGTCAAACCTATGGGGCCCAAGGTGATGAGGGGTCTGGCATTGTGTGACACTGTGATAGTGGTTACCTGTAGAAATCCACATGACATTAGCTCCCCCTAGTGGTGGCTGCATTCAGACAGAATTCTATCATTTAGAAAGCAGAACCCCCCCCCCCCCCTCCCTACAGATATATTATGAAATTGGTTAACACAGACTAATAACCCCTTAATGAACCGGCCCTCCGCTCTGCCTTTCAGCAGCCATAACTTTTTTTCATTGACTTTTTTTTATATGAGTCCTTGTTTCATGCGGGAGAAATCATTTTTTTTCCTGCGCAATTTGGGGGAACAAAAATGTATTCTTTTTTTGTTACATTTTTTTTTTTTTTTAATTCCATAAAGATAAGGATAACTTTTTAATAACTTTATTTTTTACTTCTAATGTATTCGCATACTCTTGTATTATATATTACACTGTGTCACTGTGACATCTCATAGTGTGTCCTAACAGCAGGCAAACTGACAAGACAGCCCTGGGGCCCTTCAGGCAAACTGACAAGACAGCCCTGGGGTCCTTTCTGGGTCCCCAGGGCTGATTTTCGAGGGTTCACCCAGTCACCGGTTATGTGACTGGGTTTCCAGTGACGAGATTAGAGAGGGGAGTCCCCGTTGATCATCAAGCGGTCACAGACTGCGGCGATCAAATGGTTAAACAGCTGTGATCGGAGGTTCCTCTAATCCCAGCTGTATTCAGGAGGCTGCTTATTCGTTCATGAGATGTTCGTTACTGATGCTGCTTAGGGGATGATTGCGCTTATGCCTTTTCTACAGCGACACTAAAAAGTTGTCACTGTAGACTCCAGACCTGCACACACACACACACCCCCCCCCCCCCCCGCCGTCAAAAAGACATTGGGTGGTCTGGAAGGAGAAAAACTGCTGAAAATATTTTTTTTAGAGGGTTTTTCCAATTGTCTTTAATTATTTCATAATGAAAAGTCGTACAACTTTTTAAAATACTTTGTATTTAAATTCCTTACCAGTTTCAAGATCTCTGCTTGTGGTCAGTGAATGAGAACATTCTTGTTTACATATAGAGTCTGATAACCTGTCCAGACCTAATACTTCATCGTTGTCTTGATTACACAAGATAATGATCATCTGAACGCTCGTTTTCCCGATCATTGGCCCGTGTAATATGGCTATTAGAGGCTTTTTTCTTCCATCCTAGACAATCCTCTGTGAGCTCAACAGCCTGGACTCCAGACTGATACATTTCATCTGCACTGATACATTGTAACAAACTATCAGAACAGGAGAAATATTTGTGCTGCTCATGTATTTCTAGACTGGAGCCAACCCTCAGCTGTGTGAAGTAGCAGATCTGTACTGGGTTTCAGCCACTGGATGTAAACGGGGACATTCACATTTGCCGACAGCAAGCAGAGATCTTGAAAATGGGGAGAAATGTAAACAATGTATATTAAAAGGTTGCATAACTTCATTAGAATAGGATTAAACTTTATTAACATGAAAAAAAAATAATCTTGACAGATGAAGGAATTGAGATTTATTAACTGGGGACGGTTTTAACTTTTAAAGGGGAAACGTTCTTTAATTCTGCGGAGTCCCCCCCTCCTGCTGAGATACATACTATTCCATGATTAAGGTCAGGTCGTTCTTGCACTCAAAGGCGTCGTATAACTGGATCAGGTTGACGTGATTTAACTGATTCATCACATTAATTTCATTCTTCACCTCGTCCTGTAAAAGGGAAAAAAAACAAGTCACCGATGTAATGATCGTTTTCTTGCCGTGTAACAAGATGAAGGGTCTGGTGATCCAGGTGCCTACTGAGGAGAAGGAGGAAATAAAAGGATAATTACAGGCCGGCAGGCGCCCTCGTGACGGGCGGCGGGGCCGGGGTGCCCTTTTCTACTCCCCCCGATCCCGATCTGAGCATGTTCTAGAATCACTGACCGCATTTCCCACTAAAAGGCTCATGAATATGCAAATGTATCCACTGAGCTTGTCAGATCCCCCGGCCTCCCTGCTACACTTTTCTGCACTAAAGGGCAAATGCCTCCACAGACAGCTGTAGTCACACATCATGCCTCAAAATATTGAAATACCCAATAAGGCAAAAATAACAAGAAAATTCTGGTTTATCTTTGGAAGGAATAGCTTTATTACAGATATATTTACCTCTTGTAAAATGTATTAGAATAGGCATATGAATTTTAAAAAAAAAAAAAAAAAAAAAGTTTGCGTGACTTATTTTGTCTTATACTCTAGTCACATCCAAAGCTGCCTTCAAAATTCTGCAGACTTCTTGTTAGTTCTCCTACTGCAGGAACTCACATCACACTGCTGCCCCCTGCTGGATCTGTGCATCCAATGAGAGATAGTGATTATACCAGATAGTGTGATAGAGAAAACTTGTAGTGGATTATGGGATCTCCGCTAAAGTTGTTGTGGTGTGTGAGCGTGTATATGATACAATCATTGGCATAACCGTGGTGCACTTGCAATTCAAGCAGAAAGATTTTACTTGCACTGATACATTGTAACAAACTACCAGGACATGAGAGAGATTTGTGCTGCTCATGTGTTTTAGCTCACAGAGAACTGTCTAGCTTGGATACAATGTAGCAAATCCTCAGCCCTGAGAAGTTTAAGATCTGTACAGGTTTTAAATTCCTGGATGTTAACAAGAATGTTCTCAATCACTGACAACAAGCAGAGATCTTTAAAATGGGGAAGAATTGAAACACAAAACATATTAGAAAGTTGTATAAGTTTCATTATATAATGATTAGACTTTCTTAACATGAAACCAGAGAACCCCTGTGGGCTTTAGTCTCATAAGTTTGTACCCCTCTACTTACCCTGTCCTTGGGTGCTTTCACTTTGATGATTTTTGCAGCCAGACGGAGGCCAGACGTAATCTCCACACACTTGTGAACTTGACCGAAGCGCCCCCTAGTGATCAACATCGAAAAGTAAATACATGGTACAATACAACTAAAGTCTATATTCACTTACTTGGAAGACCCACATGTATACGTTCTGGATGTGAGCCACCTTGTGGGCACTTTTGTGGGAGTTTTTTTTCAAGCCTCAAAACTCCTTCAGGCAGATTTTGGAACGAAAGCGTTTTTTGACCATTTTTAGGCTTTTTTTTAATTGAAGAAATGTGAAAACCGTTAATTATTTTTTTTTTAAAAACTCTCCAAACGAACGGTGCGTTTTTGGTTTGTTTTTTTTGCCTCCCATTGATTTTAAAGGAGATTAACGGTATGTTCACACAGCAGCGTCCATTACGGCTGAAATCACGGGGCTGTTTTCAGGGGAAAACAGCTCCTGAATTTCAGCCGTAATGGCATGTTGCCGGCGTTTTTCGCTGCGTCCATTACGGACGTAATTGGAGCTATTTTTCCATTGTGTCAATGGAAAACGGCTCCAATTACGTCCCAAGAAGTGACAGGCACTTCTTTGACGTGGGCGTCTTTTTTACGCGCCGTCTTTTTACAGCGGCCGGTAAACAAAAAATCACCATCGGCACAGAACATCGTAAAGCCCATTCAAATGAATGGGCAGATGTTTGCCGACGCTTTAGTGCCGTATTTTCTGATGTAATTCGAGGTTAAAACGCCCGAATTACGTCCGTAAATAGGGTGTGTGAACCCATCCTGAGAGGTGAGAAAGTCTCCAAGATAGGATATGATTTATTTTTATTTTTTTTCTCCACGAGCGGTCAAACTACCCAGGAAACAAAACACCTCCGCGTTTTCGGACGTTTTTTTGACGTGGTTTCTGCGCCAAAAAACTCAGTGTGAACTCCCCCTAAGGATGCAATTATATTAGAAATTTTTGGCCACACGATAAAAACTGCATCAAAAATCGTGGAATATAATTGCACACTGTTTTACCACGATCTGCCGCGGTTTTGTGATGCAGATTACGGCTGTGCGGTTTTACAGTTAAAACATTTATTTTGAAGGTTTAAAACCGCATGGGTGAAAAATCGCATTGCAATACTGGGGCAATTTACGGTAAAATTGCGCGCAGTTTTTATGAGGTTTTTACAGCGTGGCCAAAAACATGTAATGTAAATGCACCCGAAAGAGATTGCTCCTGATTGTAAAGCCACAGAGAACGGACAAGATCGCCTGGTCCCAGCAGTAGAATCCCCCACAATGATAGAATGGCTGGGGTAGGCGGCCGCTGTACAGGGGTGGTCCGAACTGTCCAGCCGTTTAACCGTGGACGAATACGGTCCCCAAGATAATACAAAGGCAGATCAGTATCCTACGGCAAGGATAAATCAGGAATGTCATCTAACAAAGCAATCGGCAAATTGTCCATTTTGAGGGGTGTTGCCCTTTAAGACAATGAGTTCTCCATTACAAAAATGTAAAAAATTTAATAAAGTCAAACGCAACTTGGATACATTTATAACTGCGTACTGTATAGTTAACCCCCGCCCTGCCACAGAAACAGCGGCCAAAGGAATGGAAAAAGTTACACAACCCGTGTCCTGTGTTCCTATGTTGAAGGAAAGACCTCAGAGATGTTTCGGGAGTTTGTCAAAGTGCTGCTGTTATCGCGGATTATAAATAGCCCCGGTACATGGTAAACACCATGGAAAGACCAGAAGCCTAAATCTCATCTTTCTCACGCTTTACAATGGATTAGCCTCTCGCCCAGCTGTCCGCTAACTGTGTAATACAATGTTACGCTGCTTTCTGTATCGCATACCGCGGGGTGTAAATATATCCGCTGCGGAAAAACAACCTTGCAAGAACATGATAGACCATACACAAAGGGGGCTGTGTGCGAGATCCTATCTATATTTGCTGCATAATGGCCCCTTTAAGCCTCCCCTCAGTATATAGACAGCGCATGACTCTACACTTTCCCCCTTTCCTTTGATGTTTATATCCTGAAGTAGGATTATGGGCTCTGTTCCCTAAATAGGGGGGACCGAAACACATCTGTGTAGCATGGAGAGGCTGTCTAATGTATAGCATATCAAAACTGCGTGATTTCAGTCTTTTCTTAATCTCTGTTGCCTGAATAAGAGGGGCCTAGAACAAGTCTGTGTACCATGAAGAAGCAGTCTAATGTATAGCAGATAGAAGCTGAATACGTTTTTGACTAGCCTTCTCTTGATCTCTACTGACTGAATGAGAAGGATCTAAAACCAGTCAGTTTACCATGAAGAAGCAGTCTAATGTATAGCGGATAGAAGCTGCATAATTTCTTGACCAGTCTTCTCTTAATTTCTGTTGCCTGAATAAGAGGGACCTAAAACAAGTCTGTACCAAAGAGAAGCAGTTTATTGTATATTAGATAGAAGCTGCATCCGTTTTTGACTAGTCTTTTGATCTCTGCTGGCTGAATGAGGAGGATCTAAAACAAGTCTGTGTACCATGCACAAGCAGTCTAATGTACAGCAGGTAGAGCCTGCATAGTTTAGTGGCCAGTTTTCTCTTGATGTCTTTTGCCTTAAAGCGGCTCTGTCACCACATTATAAGTGGCCTCTCTTGTACATGATGTGATCGGCGCTGTAATGTAGATTACAGCAGTGGTTTTTTATTTAGAAAAACGATCATTTGTGACGGAGTTATGACCTATTTTAGCTTTATGCTAATGAGTTTCTCAATGGACAACTGGGCGTGTTTTACTATATGGCCAAGCGGGCGTTGTACAGCGGAGTGTATGATGCTGACCAATCAGTGACCAATCAGCGTCATACACTTCTCCCCATTCATTTATACAGCACATAGCGATATAGCTATATCACTATGTGCAGCCTCATAAACACACTATATCGCTACTGCAGTGTCCTGACAATGAATATACATTACCTCCAGCCAGGACGTGATGTGTATTCAGAATCCTGACCACTTCTGTAGCGTCTCTGTGAGTTACAGCAAGGCAAGCTTAATCTCACGAGATTACGCTGTAAACTGTCATTTACAGCGAGATCTCACTGTGCTGTGCTGTAAATCACAGAGACGTGCAGAGAAGTGTCAGGATTCTGAATACACATCACGTCCCGGCTGGAGGTAATGTCTATTCATTGTCAGGACACATGAGTAGCGTTATGCCTTATTCACACGACAGGGTCCCGCCCAAGCCCGAGTGTCGGCCGATAAAATCGGCCGTTTTTCCCGGCCAGTTTACATTAGGTTTTGCATCCGTTCCGGGCCAGGCATATCTGGACAGTGACATCAGGGGCAACTCCTGAAGGGGAGTCCCCATGTGTTCGGGGATTCCGCTTCAGGAGTTTCCCCTGATGTCACTGCCCAGATATGGACAGAGACATCAAGCGCTCTGTCCAGGAGCGGAATCCCCGAACACACGGGGATTCTGCTCCTTCAGGGAGCTAATGTGGGACTAGCACATAGAGCAGGGAGATACCTCCCTGCTCTGCTATAGTGGCGTCGCTACAGTAGTAGCAGCTGCAGCAGCTGCTAGCGGCGCCATCGAATGTGTCGCCGGGCCAGGGCGCTTTTAAAACAAGCAGGGGAAGGGAGCCAGCACAGTGCTCCCTTCCAGCTGCTGTACACCCCGGCCCTGCCACAAGGTGTATCTCCAGCGTACAGACATTCGTCCGAATGGCATCAACTCCTCCTCCTCACATGCACTCTGCACTGTGAGGAGAGAGCGAGCGACGGAATACATGGCCATCACTCGGGACACATTCCGGTGATGGCCGTATATTACCAGGCCCCATAGACTTCTATGGGAGCCGGGCGGCCGGGTAAACGGCCGAAAATAGGACATGTCCCATTTTTTGATGGCCAGGTTTCCCGGGCCGTCAAAAAATCGGTCGTGTGAATAGCCCCATTAGGGGTCTATTGTTCCTATAGCAGCCGGGTGACGGCCGTTTTATGAACGGCCGTCACCCGGCCGGGAAACCCTGTCGTGTGAATAAGGGCTTATAGTGTGTTTATGTGGCTGCACATAGTGATCTAGCTATATCGCTAGTGCAGTGTAAATGAATGGAGAGAAGTGTATGACGCTGATTGGTCACTGATTGGTCAGCGTCATACACTTTTCCCCACAACGCCCACTTGGCCATATAGTAAAACACGCCCAGTTGTCCATTGAGAAACTCATTAGCATAAATCTAATATAGGACATAACTCCGTCACAAATGATCGTTTTTCTAAATAAAAAACACTGCTGTGATCTACATTACAGCGCCAATCACATCATGTACAAGAGAGGCCACTTATAATGTGGTGACAGAGACGCTTTAATGAGAGGCAGTCTATTGTACAGCAGATAAAAGCCTACATGGTTTCTTGACTAGTCTTTTCTTAATCTCTGTTGCCTGAATGAGAGGGACCTAAAACAGGTCTGTGTACAAATGAGAGGCAGTTTATTGTACAGCAGATAGAAGCTGCATACGTTTTTGACCAGTCTTCTTTTAATCTCCGTTGCCTGAATGTGAGGGACCTAAAACAAGTCTGTGTACCAGGGAGAGGCAGTCAATCTATTGTCATAGTGGCCACGGTGTGACTTGCTAGCCTCTTTCGTATGGTCCAGTCCCATGTCTCCCAAGCACCTGTATTCCGTGCACTGATGCAAGCTGCCGCTATTGGCTGCTTGTATGTAGGTTCTTATATGTTTTATTATAGGGGTAATATGGATAGCATTTTTAGGGAGCTTCATTTGCATCCCAAGTCTTGTCTTCCATTGCTTGAGTGGTAGGGAGCCAAAACAAGTCTGTGCAGTGTGGAGAGGCAGTCTGTAGTACAGCAAATGTAACTTCCTGTGATGAACTGGTGGTCACCAAGCTGAGTGACAAGCTGTAATGACAGCCATACTGATTGTACGTTAGACTCCGTTCACATCTGCCTTGTGGTCGCCGTTCCTAACGATGCACGCCGACCATGATGCAATGTTGTAACCAACGTACAACCGATACCACCGGCGCCTGACGGACCGCATTGGCTAATAATGGGGTCTCTTGGATTTGTCACGTGCAGCGCTATTCCTCCCATTCAATCTGAAGGAATCTGCAACAGAGTCTCCAACGCAGATGTGAACAGAGACTAAGAAAGACTTTTATTAGGGAATTTCTTTCTATTCAATTCCCTAGAATATAAGCAAATATAAGAGCCGTATCTTGGCTTCGGGAGATTCCTGGGTACCGTGGTTTATATCCCGCCGCTATTTCCTTGCATTCCAGTGATACCAAACGGTTAAACGTTCCTCTGGCTCGTGAACGGATCTGGGTGACATTTATAGATCGGCCAACACAAACAAGTTGTAGGTGTTTTTAAACAGACGGTTTTCGGGATTAAACATCTTAAGAGAAGTCGTTTCTGTTTTCTAACTCAATTTCACTGCCAAATTGTAAATGTCATGGTTAATTAATGCGCGGTGCTGTGAAAACGTCATGGCTTGGATTTCAGCCGCATTTGCTAGCCCCCTAATACACTCCATTACCCCTACTGTCCCCCCAATATATTAGAAAACCAAAACTTGTGTCAACTTTTTATAAATAAGTCATAAGAAAAGAAGTCACTTTGTAATATAAAACTTGTTTCCATTTTGTTTGTTTTTTTAATTCTCTGGATGCAGCCAGCAGTGTAAAGAATGGAGGTTTTCTATAGGTAGACATGTAAATATATAAATTCTTGAAGAGGTTGTCCCATTAGGACAAACCCTGTCCATAGGCCCTATTAGAGATATAGATGTCATAAAGGGGAGTCCCCTGCTTGGGACCCCCCCCCCCCCCTATGTCCCAGAAAGGAGAACCGCTCTGGCGGACCCGGCACGTCCTTGCATTACATTGTGTGACTTGTCACAGCTTCCCCCAGTGATAACAGCTGAGGGTAAGTGAAACCGGATCCGCGGTAATTAGCTGAATGTCGCGCCGGCATCTTTTTGAGGAGGGGTTGGCTTCGTCTGCCTCTTCTATTAGGTCGTTAAAAGTTCTTTATAGCTTTTTTTCGTTATCTATGTTCCTGGAAAAGCCGGGTGACGACCAATATGGCCGCCATTACAGTTCCCGCAGGGCCTGCGGCCCAGATTCCCATAAATACTGCATAGAAAAGCGTAATTAAAGGGTAACTAAACTTTTAAAAAACTTTGGACATAACTTCTGACTTGTCACTGTGACTTAATCCGTGGGGGTCCAAGTGCAGAGACCCCCACCGATCACTAAAACACGGTGGTGAGCACTGAGCCGCTTTGTTTCTGATTGGGAAGCGCTCACCCGAGTGCTTCTGCCGCCTCATTTTAGTGATCCGTGGGGGTCTCCGTGCTCACTATGACATGTCAAAAGTTTTTTAAAAGTTTAGTTACCCTTTAAGTAGTGACAGGTTCCCCGTCCCAATATCACTGCTTAACTAGACAGATTTTCCATTCAGTATTATAGGAACGTTTTCTGCGCCATATTGGTTGCCAGCCAAAAACTGGGGCTCCGCTGCAAAATCTGTAACAAGTTTCCACCCAACCGTTCCACTTCTAGTACTGACGGGTGCAGCTATAGGGGGTGCAGAGGTGGCAATCACACCGGGCCCTGGTGTCTGAGTGGAACCAACAGCCACTCTGCCGCCTAAGAAGACCCCAGCATTATAAATGGCACATGACAGATGGGGGACCCTGAGAGATTTTGCATTGGGCTCGGGAGCTTACCCCTCTGAGTACTGATGTCCGGTTAGGTCTTGTTACAGGCCCCCCAGAGACGACCCTTCCTCTATAGCTATGCCACTTGTTAGCTCTGTACCCCACAACTTACCCTCCCAGGACCTCATGTTGGCACACCGTGTACATGGATGATAGGATGGCTTGTTTGATGCTCACTATTCGGTGGTTGAACGGTGCAGGAGGCGGCGGACAGTCATCTGTAACATAACAAACACAAGTCTGAAGATGGAGATCACCCATTTTGCAGATGTGGGTAAAGATGGCACATTCGGGGGTTTCCATACTAGTTGGCAGCAAATTAATTACAGTTTCTGAATCGTTGTATTTCCGGTTGTCACAAAGCTACAATTTCCATCGTGACCGGATTGTTGAGTTGCAATTGTAGCACAATGGCCGCTGAAGATTTGGACTGCGCTATTGTATAGGGAACTACAGGAGGATTATATGTCATTATGACGTCACTGCCCAACTCTCCCAAGATCTGCACTCTCCTCCCAAGAAATACTCTGTGCTGCGGAGGGACCGCTCCCTCTACTCCATCAGTCTTTGACCTCCCACTTGTCTCCATTCCTCTCCTCACATCACGTCCTTGTCACATACAGCCCTGTCCTCACTAACATCACATAATCAGACAAGTCACAGCCACCCACAACATCGGCACACTCCTCTCCTAAAATACTCTGTGCTGCTGTGGATACCTGCTCCTTTTACTTCACCTGCTTTTTCCCTTTGTCTCTGCTCCTGTCACATGCAGCCCTGTCCTCACTAACATCATCACATGGGTGGACAGGTTACTGCCCCCCTGTAAGATCAGCACACTTTTCTCATGAAATACTCTGTGCTGCTGTAGGTACGACTAACACTTTACCTCCTATTTGCCTACAACCCCCTCCTCACATCATGACACTGCCCCTTGTCACATGCAGTCCCGTACACAGAGACATCATCACTTTAGTTCGCAGGTCAGTGCCTCCACAAGAGCAGCACACTGATCTCCTAAAATACTCTGCGCTGCTTTCATGATCTAATTCAGCACACATCCAGCCTTCAAAATAGGATTATAAGGAGGTGTTAGGGTGTATAAAAAAAAAGGACCCAAACTTTGTTATAGGGAGAAAAAAGTTTTTTTCTATTGTGATTGGACTTTTCCTATATATCAAAAATCCACATGGAAATATCACTGCCTAAATGTCATTCAGGACTCTAGAAAAGTTAGGTGACGAGCTGTAATAGCGAACAAATTGGTTATCACCCAGCTTTCCAAGACACAGATATAAGTCCCCTTCTGGTAAAAGAAAGGGACATATTTTCTGGTGACGTTTTATTTCAGAACCAGAATAGTAAAACACATTGATCCCCTGTCACTCCGCGCGTGTCAATAAGATCAATGAACCGGAGTGATCACGTGATCTACCCACCAATGATATGTAGAGAAGCGTCTTCCAGCAGTCTGATGACGTCATCGGGTGAGCTGCAGGCCTGGCTCTGATCTGTTGCCCGGGTGGCATCACAGTCCTTCTTGCCCTGGTCTCCTTTTTGGTGCTTCACCGCACTTTTTCCTCCTTGGACGGTTTCTTTACCGTCACTTCTTGCATGTTCTTCAGTCTTCCTGGCTTTAAGAGTCCCTGTAGTCTCGCAGGTCCTGGTGGCAGGGGGCACCTGCCCGTCCTTACTGGTAACTTCTCCCCGAGATGACGGTTCCCGTCTACTCATGTGTTGCGTTTGTGCATTTGTCTTGATTTCTGGTTCTTCTTCCACTTGGATTTGAGAAAATTCCCTGAAAAATACAATAGATAAATAGAAGAGGTTCTCCTAGGAGTAAATGCAAGAAAATTCCTTTAATCCGGCACCCAATTGTTCAGAATTCCCAATAATCCAGAAATAGACTATTTTGTTCGTAACCTGATTGTTTGGTCTGGGTTGGGGGTCCTATTCAGTCCTCATACAGGAGAATACTACAGCTACTGACCAGGCAATTTGTCATTTTTTTAATTCTAATTTTTCCATTTTCGACTTCCAAGAGCCATAGCTTTTTTATTTTTTAATTGACATAGTCATAGGGCTTTTTTTTTTTTTGCTGGACAAGTGGTTTAACTCCCCATATAATGTACTAGGTAATTTAGAAAAATGATTTTGTAAGGGGAAATGAAAAAAAAAAAATAGCAATTTCCCCATAGTTTTTTGGGTTTCGTTTTTACTGCGTTCAGCTTGCGGTAAAAATCACATGTTAACCTAATTCTGTGGGTCGATACGATTACGGCGATACCAAATTTATATAGTTTATTTTTATGCCTACATTATATTTACTACTTTAAGGCCTTATACACACGAACGTGTCCGTTTTGCGCGCGCAAAAACTCCATGTGGCATCAGCATATGGTGCGTGGCTGCGTGATTTTCGCGCAGCCGGCATCATGATGACACTCTGGTTTTATGTTTACATTCACTCTTTTTACTACTGTTGCGCGAATCACACGCGGCACCCGGAAGTGCTTCCGTGAGTCGAGCGCGATTTGCACGCACCCATTGACTTCAATGGGTGCGTGCTGCGCGTAACACGGGCAAGTACAGGACATGTCGTGAGTTTTACGCAGCGCACGTACGCTGCGTGAAAATCACTGACCATCTGAATGGCCCCATAGACTAACATAGGTCCGTGCGACGGTAATAGTTCAAACTTGTATGGACGCGGTGATATCAATTATATTTTTCATTTTTGACATTACTTTTGGGGGCAAATGGGAAAAGGGGGGTTTTTTGGACTTTTTGAATAAAAAATTGTAGATAAAAAACTATAATTGTTTTTTTGTTTTTTTTTACGGTGGGGAAGGGATGTATACTTAGATGGCTATAGACATCGCAGCCCTCGATGAACAAGTATATGAAGTTGGGACCCCAGCGATCACCTGTAATCTGTGGGGAAACCTGGCAGTAAGTGTTCAACTTCTCTGCAGCGCCACCACAGGGGAAATGAAGCATTACACAGTGTCCATTCATATCAATGTGTTGTCTGTGTAATACAGGACAGGTCAGGTCCTCCAGAGAGAGAGACGCTCTTTATAACCGCTCTCCACTCTGGTTGCGAGATGAACAGAGGACCCCCCCCCCTCTCTATTATCTCACAATTCACTAATAATAGGGTGTACGAAAATGGGTTTCATAAATTGGACAAATCCTTTAAGTATGGCCATAAGATGTTGGAGTTTAGAAGTATGTTCATGGCCAAGATGGACCACTGTCTTGATACTCGACCCTCGTCCCGTGTCAAGTCACCTCTACTCCTTCATTACAGATATCTCGTAGGTTGAACATGGTGGGCATATTTGGGTCTCAATATGCTTTTTTCGGACCACCCTAGCTGTTTGGTTCTTTGGTGTTTTTTCCTTTACCTTGGGAGATGAATTTCTATACAGGGTGGAGATATCAAGGAGACTGATTTTCTATTGAGGGGACTTTGATTCCCCCCAGGTTCTTCTGGAATCTTCTTACGTTCCTCAAGTCTGCTGTCCTGGTCCGTTTGGCTGTGAGAACGTTGACCGTGCGGGACACTTGGGTCGACGTGGACACTTTTTTCTTGAGGTTTTTCTCCGGCTACTTTCTGAGCCCATGGCTTGGTGGTAGGAGATGTTTCTTGGCGTCGGATTGTATCTAGAGGAGGTTGTCCACCTGTGCAGTCAACTTTGGTCTGAAGGCCGCTACAGTGGGGGGTCTTTAGGGTGATCTTTTTCTCTTCCGGGGAATTGCTTTTATGGGCACCTGGGAGGAAGACAACAAGGCATCATGGGTCAATGAATGGGCACAGTGCAATAAACCAGGAAAACTTCAACCTCCTGTTGAGGAATACATGATGGAGCCTTCAGCATTTTATCCATCACTCAATCCAAGTTTATAGAATAACTGGACCATAGGGGCCCATATAAAGATTCTCTACCACCCAACTCCAGCCCTCACATACCTGTTGTGGCCCGCTGCGTCTCAGCCTGAGGGTCTCTGCTGGGGAGCACATGCTTTGATTTAGTCTCTTTTTCTTCGGATTTATCTTTAGCCTTAAATTAAGGAAATAAAATCTTCCGTTATAGAATAGGACACATTTTATATATCTCCACTTTTTAACACCATGTCGTTTTTAGGTACAACATTCTGTGCTGATTGTCTTGATATACAATATCTCTAGAGCAGTTTTTCTGATACAGAGCTCCAAATCCCCTGCATAGACTCAGAGCTACATGATAACATTCTGGCTGCCGGCAGTCACCACTAGGGGGAGCTTACTGCATATTGTAATACGTTGATCTCAATAATAACACTGTATGCAGTAAGCTTTAAAAATTGCATTTCAATTCCTCATAATTTTTAAGTTCTTTGCTTGCTTTCACGGAACGGAAACCTTGTTTCCATGTTCAATTGACACAAGTGTGCAGCTCATTACAGTGTATCGGTGCTCTCCCATATAAATAACCCTGCACCTGAGTCAGTTGGACATGATGAGGACCGGTTGTCAGCCTCTGGATGTAAACGAGAATGTATCCATTCACTGACAGCGAGCAGTGATTTTGAAAATAGTGAGGGTATCTTATTATTACAATGTATCAGTGCTCTCACATGTAATGAACCCTGCACCTGTGTCAGTTGGACATAATCAGGATGGGTTATCAGGCTTTGGGTGTCAACCAGAATAAATCCATCCACTGACAGGTTGCAGAGATCTTAAAAAATAGTGAGTGCATCTCATTACAGTGTACTCATGTAATGAATTCTGCACCTGTGTCAGGTGGACAATATCATGACGAATTATCAGCCTCTGGAGATCAACAAAAATGTATCCATTCACTGACAGCAAGCAGTAAAATTGTGAGGGTATCTTATTACATTGTATCAGTGCTCTCTCATAATAAACCCTGCACCTGTGTCAGTTGGACATGATTAGGGCAGGATGTCATCCGGATGTCAACAAGAATCTATCCATTCAATGACAGGTAGCAGAGATGTTGAAAAATGGTGAGTGCATATCATTACAGTGTAAGAGAGCTCATGTAATTAATCCTACACCTGTGTCAGTTGGACAATATCATTACGGATTATCAGCCTCTGGATAGCAAGAATAATGTATCCATTAACTTGACAGCAAGCAGTGATTTTGAAAAAATGGTGAGCGCATTTCATTACAGTGCATCAGTGCTCTTTTATGTAGTAAACTATGCACCTTCGTTAGTTGGATAATTTGAGGATGGATTGTCAGCCTCTGGATGCCAACAAGATTGTATCCATTCACTGACAGATAGCGCAGATCTTGAAAACGGTAAGGAATTGAAATACAAAGTATATTTGAAAGTTGCAGAACTTTTCAGTGTCGTATAATTAAGCTTCATTTACATAAAATTAGAAACTCCATTTAGAAAATCTGAATATGAGGGTCCGAGGGGTGTTATTTAGGGTACAGATTGGCATTGGCGACCATAAAGCTGTAGACGAGAATTGTGTCCAGAGTTCTCGGACTTTTGAGTTAAAATTTATAAGAATTAGTTCTTGATCCTTTCAGGCGACGGGTTCTGTAAAATCAATATTCTCAGTC
The DNA here is from genome assembly GCF_050947455.1 of Rhinoderma darwinii. Classification (NCBI taxonomy): domain Eukaryota; kingdom Metazoa; phylum Chordata; class Amphibia; order Anura; family Rhinodermatidae; genus Rhinoderma; species Rhinoderma darwinii. Next base: position 88,732,630 of record NC_134695.1, read on the forward strand.
TTTCTGCTGAAGAAACACGCAGCGCGCCAAAGCGTTCAACTCGCCGCCAGACATCGTCACGAGTAAACATTCTCCAGAATTTGGCCTTCTTTTCTTTATCTTGGTGAATGCTGAGACTATAATAAAGCTGCAATGTAGAGCATGAGGACCCCGGGGGAGGGGGACAGGGACTGTTATATCCCCTCTGTCCCTGGAAGGCGTTTCACCGGTGTCCTGGAGGATGTAAGGACCGCGACATCTTAGATAATGTAGGAGAAATCTCTAAAATGAGTCCTGGAGATAATTGTCACTGCGGCATATGTGCTGGAAGAAAGTGCCAATATTATGAGAGCTGAGGGCCCTGGTGTGCATGCTGGGAGTTGTAGTTCTCAGGTTGGGGACCACCGCTGTAGATCTGTCACAAAATAGTGATCATAAGTAGGGCCATTAAGGGACACTAGTTGGCCTCGCACTAGTCTGAAATGGCTGATAAAAGAGAGCAATACACTTCCTAAAGTCAGCTTCTCCCCGGCTGATAACAGAGAGCGATAGTGCATTCAATTGTACTGGAAATCGATAAATGATCAAGATCTCGAACTAATTGAAATGAATGGGCAGTAATATCTATTTCTATTACATGCCAAGTTGAAAGGCCCAGGGGCATGATACTCCGATGTGGGCCCCGTCATTTTAAGGATCTGTGAGGGGCCCAGCTCCGACTCCCCCCCCCCCCCCTTCCCCATGGATGACATTTTCTGACATGTCTCAATAGTATCGACCTTCACATTAATTGTCCGCCGCTCTGCTTACGTATCGCCAATGTTCGTACGGTGAAGGAAAGCGGGAGCTGCAATATTCTCCTATCTGGGGGTCTGTTCATCCGGAGCCTCCTGGTTCATGAGTATAATTTCAGGACTACAGTGATACATCGCAGAGCAATAGACAAGGAGGAGCAGAGGAAGGAAGAAACTCTACATAACAATCCAAATGTATTCATTTAAAGTGACCCCGGTGCGGAAAATATCAATGGGATTTAAATCTCGCCTGGAGAGGATTAGAGGAGATGCTACACCGCGCGGGGTTAAACTGACCATTTAATAAGTACTAGATAAATATATATATTGCGGCATGTACGACTTGATCACGTTTCCCACACGTCTCCTGGGGAACTGGTTGAAATCAATCTAATTAAAGTGAAGTGGCCCCTCAGCCGCCCCTTAATCACACGAGAAGGGAGAAGGGGCTCCGCCGGCGGAATATCTCATCATTAAAGTCTTTACTTTATCAATTACTAACACATCAGATCTGCAAGACATGAATAACACGGCCCTCAAGTGAAGAGTCATTCAGATGGGACATCACGTATTTCGGCTTCATCATAATCACTCTACGAGAGTCTTCATAGGGAATATGTCTTAAAGGGCCAGTACACCTGAAGCTCCTCGCTTAGGAGATAAGCGGCTAATATTAGTCACGTATGTGGATGTAAATGTTCCTGGAGGTAGTGGATATGGGATAGCTGAGGGGTTTTTTTTATCAGTCATCCCATTGATGACCTCTCTACACACGGCCTCTTTTCTAGTCTCAGATGGCGGATAACAGGGAACATTAGGCTGCATTCAACTGCCCTGCAAATGGAGAGAAGATAGACTAGGTTTGGTGGTCCTCTAAGAGGTCATCAGGATTGCATCCTTGCCTTCATAATCCATATATTCAAGGCATTAGGGTTTAGGTCACCGAAATTCCACCCTTGACTTCATAGATATTCAAGACTTTAGGTTTGGTGGCCCTCTAAGAAGTCACTAGAATTTTACCCTTGCCTTTAGAGATATTCTAGACTAAATTGAGTAGTCCTCTAAGAGGTCACCAGAATATCCCACCCTTGCCTTCATCGATATTCAGGACTTTAGGTTTACTGGTCTTTTAAGAGGTCACCAGGATTCGACCATTGCCTTCATAGATACTCAGGACTTTAGGATTACTGGCCCTCTAATAGGTCACTAGGATTCGACCATTGCCTTCCTAGATATTTAGGTTTAGTGGTCCTCTAAGAGGTCACCAGGATTCGACCCTTGCCTTCATAGATACTCAGGACTTTAGGTTTACTGGCCCTTTAAGAGGTCACCAGGATTCGACCCTTGCCCTCATAGATACTCAGGACTTTAGGTTTACTGGCCCTTTAAGAGGTCACCAGGATTCGACCCTTGCCCTCATAGATACTCAGGACTTTAGGTTTAGTGGCCCTCTAAGAGGTCCCCAGGATTGTACCTTTCCTACATAGGCTTTCAATGCAAGAACTTTATAAGAAAATAATAGAACCAACCTCTTCACGCGTCTCCGTCCTCCACGGCACTGAACCTTTCAGAATAAAATCCACAATTTTAGAATTTCTCAATGTGTTCCCGACAAACTCCACCACCTTGTCCACGGTGGAGACCATTTTCTGAAGACCATCAAGCTTCTCTTGTTGGATGACAGAATCCATATGTAACACTTTAAGTGAATGTATTAACTCGTTGACTCCACCGTGCTCCTTGACCTGCTCATTACCGTCGCTGGGGTCACGTTGTCCTTCTATCCTCCTCAGAACAGGTCCTTGACCAGCGGAGAGTCTGTCCATTCCTCTTTCTAGCACGTCCATGCCGTGATAAACCGTCTCCAGTTTTCCCATGACGTCTTCCTGAAAGTTTAAGAGTTTATCCATCTTCTCATTGAGAAGATTCAGCTTCCGGTCCGTGGTATTGACTCCTCCGGGAGTCTTCATCTGGGACTTTCCAGTCCCTGTAGAATGGTCGAATTTGCTCTCGTACATTTTGGCCAAGCAAGAGGTTATTGAATCCTGTTTGCTCATTTTCTGTGATGGTGCAGACAAACCCTCTTAATCCGGTCGTGTCCTGGTAATCCTTTTCCTAATTTCGCCTCTACGAGGGGGATTTAGGTTTATACGGCGGTAACTTTAGACGGCCAAATGGGCGTTAAATTCCTAGTGTGCAAACAGATTTAACCGGTGCTATCTGCCTTCTCATTGTGAGGCCTCTAAACAACGGTCTAAACTTGGCCACTGAACTTTTTTTCGGTGGTCCTTTGACGTCACAGGGACATTTTAAATTCTTTCCTGAGAGGGTGGTGATGGATAAGCATGTTAAGAATCGGCAGGGCTGCTGGCTGACCATGGAACAGGGACAACGTGAGACCGTCCTAATCCAATCTATATCAAACCTTCATGTTTCAAGAACTGACGGAGCAGAACCTGGTACAAGGACCTGCCGAAAAATATGAACATTTTTGTGTTTTATTATAAGAGGTCCACGGCACCTTTGGGGAATGACAAAGCTGAAAGATTCGGCTGTGACTTGTGTCTATAAATAGACACCAATGACAAGTATACACAGCTCACATATCGCCGGCTCTTTGGAAACGGAATCTGACGAGAGGCCCGCGCCGCTCCTCTACATATACAAGAAGGCAATTCATTTGTTCTTGTCATTATCACACCCAGTCAACGGAAATTAGGGTTTGGCCAAGTCCATATGTTGATCAATAGAATAATAGGGACTGGAAGAGAGTTTAAAAAAAAAAAAATGAATAAGGCCCTGATCACACAGTTTTTTTTTTGATGCGGAAAACGCGCCAAAAAACATCCAAAACCGCCTCCCATTGATTTCAACAAATGGCGTGCAGGTAGATCAAATTCTGTCTCAAAATTCCAGACTCAATTTTAAGGCAGAATTTTCTGCCTACAAAAAACTGTGTGAACATACCCTAAGGCTACGTTCACACGCTTAACAAAAAAACGGTTGACAATACGGAGCTGTTTTCAAGGGTAAACAGCCTCTGATATTCAGCCCCTTTTTTACGGCTGTTTTCGGAGCTGTTTTTCTTTTGAGTCAATGAAAAACGGCTCCAGAAACTGCTCAAGAAGTGACATGCACTTCTTTTTACGAGGCGTTTTTTTTTAACGTGTCCGTTTTTAAATACGGCCGCGTAAAAAAACAGTTTTTCCCATTAAAATCAATAGACAGATGTTTATAAGCGTTCAGCCCCCGCATTTATAGCAGTTTTTTGGAGCATTTACGTTCCGAAAAACGGCTGAAAATATTCAGTGTGAACACACCCTAAGGCCGTAAACGCCCCGAAAAACGGCTGAAAAATCGGAAGCAGAATGCCTACAAACATCTGTCCATTGATTTCAATGGGAAATATGGCGTTCTGTTCAGACATGGCGTTATTTTATGCCTCATTTTTCACTGACAAATAGAAAAACAGCCCCAAAAACGGCCGTAAAAAACAGCTCCGTATTTTCAGCCATTTTTGTTAAGGGCATGTGCACACACAAAATAAAAAACTTCTCAAAATACGGAGCTGTTTTCAAGGGAAACCAGCTCCTGATCTTCAGACTTTTTTTTCTTGGCGTCTTTAACGATCGTTTTTTAAGCTGTTTTTCTATAGAGTCTATGAAAAACGGCTCCAAAAAACGGCTGAAGAAGTGACATGCACTTCTTTTTCGCAACCGTTTTTTTACGCGGCCGTTTTGAATAACGGCCGTGTTAAAAACACCCCGTCGGAACAGAATGACGTTTTTCCCATTGAAATCAATGGGCAGATGTTTGGAGACGTTCTGCTTCCAATTTTTCGGCCGTTTTTCATGATGTTTACGGCCCGAAAAACGGCTGAAAACACTCCGTGTGAACATAGCCTAAGGCTATGTTCACACGGAGTATTTTGGGGGAGGAATATCTGCCTCAAAGCTCCAAACGGAATTTTGAGGCAGATATTCCTCCCCCAAAATACTCCGTGTGAATAGCAATTATCGCGCCGTTTTTCGCCCGCGGCCATTGAGCGCCGTGGGCATAAAACACGCTTTCTCCTGCCTCCCATTGAAGTCAATGGGAGGTCGGAGGCGGAAGCGCCCGAAGATAGGGCATGTCGCTTCTTTTTCCCGCGAGGCAGTTTTACTGCTCGCGGGAAAAAGACGCCGACGCCTCCCATTGAAATCAATGGGAGGCGTTCTCGGGCCGTTTCTGCCGAGTTTTGCGACGCGGTTTCCGCGTCAAAAAACTCGGCAAAAGACCCCGTGTGAACATAGCCTAATAGGGACTGCATTCAGGGGTTTTAAAAAAAAAAAAAAGGCAAAAAAATATGCCGGTGTAAAAGCTGACCATAGATATTACGTGATTGTTGGAAAATTTCTGCAGGATCCACCCATAATCCGATGTCTATAATCTCAGCCTGACATTCCTCTGATATGGAGACAAGGATTGAACAGGTTTAACCAGTTAAAGACTGTATCCAATTCAATAAGCGGCGCCAAGTGTGTCTGGTAGCCGCTTATCTCCCTCCTATAGATGTAACATGATCATTCAGCTGAGAGTGATCTTATGTCTCTGATCTTATGTGAAGATCCTCCAGGAAGACATGTCGTCAGGTAGAATTAGGGGCGCAGGCAAATAATTACAGGTGCAAGTTATGTCTTTGATTATAAGATACGTCTTATTTACTCCCATTGTAATTATTCATTAGAGAGGTTCTTTTTTATATTTGTACAACTTTCTAAGCATCCGTTGAGACAGGAATATATTTTGGGCTATTAAAGACCCTCCTTGGCATCAATACAATGCTCTTTCACTGGCACTGCTGTACAAATGTACAAAATTCTCATTGCAATTTGTTCAGTGTATTAAATGGAATATTATATTAGGCATTTATGCAGTGTAAAGCATGGGGGATGGATGGAGCAGCAGCCCGAGCCTCTGATGAGACGGTGGATTTTTTTTGGACTACCTCAGACTCCAATAGACAATGCAGCTGAGCCGGAGTCAGTGGTCATAGCTGACCCCTAATACAGCAGCAAACGGGGAGTGGGTCCGAGGACTGGATTGGATCTGGATTAGCCAGAATTGCGGAAGGATTTAGGAATATAAACGGGCACGCAAACGAAATATGGATTCGTAGAAGACATTATTAAATATGGGTGATGCACAGTAATAATGGCGGATACGACTTTATAGTCAGGTTGGGGTTGCAGACAAGTGGAATACCGAAAAAAATATTTTTAATAGAAGCTGCTGGGAGGGAATTGAATGTGAGAGAAGCTGACCCCTCTATCAGCATTGTAACACCCCTTGGTGTGGAAAGGATTATCTCCTGCCAAGTAAACATAATGCCACCCCCTCCCCCTCCAGCCACTGTTTTCCAGAGCTCAATGCACAAGACATTGTATATCCCAGGCTCCCCAAAAATGCACTAAAGTCAGTAAAAAAATACAAAGAAGAGGAGGGGAGAGCAGGGACAATGCATTTCTACGAAGACACGGTGACTCTTTGACTAAATCACAGCTCCTTATCTTCTAAAAGCGGCAGGCATCAAAGAAGAGCTCCAGGATAGTCATGAAGACATCTCTCTCGTCTACAGAACATGTAAAAAAGTCTTTATTAATGCTATAGGATGGGTTCTGACAACCTAGTTCCCACCAAGTCCTACAGGTTATGAGGACAGGCAATTGGAACGCCTTGTCTATTTCTGTGCATTTTTGTCTATATATTTGCTTAAAGGAAACCTATCACCAAGACCGATTCCCTTTAGATTTGGGTATCAGTATTCTGCCCTGCCAAGGAGAAAAAGTAGGCGGAATTACACCCACTACATGGCCCTATGAATCACCAATCAGAGGGTCAGAAGGTGCAAGCCCCACCCATGTAACTACTTGTCTCTTCCTGCTGCATTGCAGTGTCATGTGACCCCTCTGAGCTCTTCTGAATGGCTGAGAGGGTTCACAGAGGGGTGGGGCAAGTGTATGTATGTATGTATGTATATATATATATATATATATATATATATATATATATAGAGAAGATCCAAACATAGGAGCAGCACTGTGTCAATAGCCAGAAACGGTTGGTGCTAGCTTCCAAATATCAAGGAGTGACGAGCTCCTCATGCATATATCCAAGAAAAAGAGACTGGAAGCAGCACTCAGCAAAAAAATGTGAATTTATTCACCCAACACAGCAACGTTTCACTTCCTCCATGGAAGCATTTTCAAGCAATGAATGAAAACCACACATTGACATATATAGACAGAGCCACAGCCCAATTAACAGGTGTAATGAATCGTAGTAGTTATACAATGTATCAAAAAATACGATATATTATAAAAGTGTAGCAAAAAGTATAGTGCAGAAACATATGAGTCAATCACTGACATTTAGATGTAGATAATCACAACTGTATTAAGTGACATGTATGTGCATATAATAGTGAAAACATATTAATTACAGATTAATCAACAATCACAGTATGATACACAGAAGCTGGCACTCACCAATCTAGGTAAACAAGGACCATCTGTCCACGAGAAGTCAGTGAAAAAAGAAAAAAGAAAAAAGAAAAAGAATTCCGGCGCCATAATCGCCATATTGCGCATGCCCCAACTCACACCGTCTATTGGCTACTGCCAACACGTGCAAAACAAAGCACTATGACCCTGTACATCGCAGTCTGATTACAACATCATAGAGGGGCCGCAGTCCCGCGCAGGCGCAATGCGATAAAACGCTTTAGCTACGCCATAGTGAAAACTGGAAAACTTGCCAGTAATGCGATACCATTCTCGGGATGTATGCGCAGCAATGGCTGAAAAAGAACCCTGCACGGAGAGATATATATCACATCAGTATTCACAAAATATGTGGTAAGAATGTAGGTAGATAAAGATAGTAAATAACATCACAATGAAGTTTTATTAAAACCCAAAAGTCAAGGTATCCCCCAAATGAATCAATCAAGGGAATACCGTCATATGAAGAATCTCGACATGCAAATATGTCAGATCCTCATCCCGGATACATTTTAGGTTACTTCGTGTTTCAAGTTATGAGAAAAAAAGAGCTTTTGGGTTTTAATAAAACTTCATTGTGATGTTATTTACTATCTTTATCTACCTACATTCTTACCACATATTTTGTGAATACTGATGTGATATATATCTCTCCGTGCAGGGTTCTTTTTCAGCCATTGCTGTGCATACATCCCGAGAATGGTATCGCATTACTGGCAAGTTTTCCAGTTTTCACTATGGCGTAGCTAAAGCGTTTTATCGCATTGCGCCTGCGCGGGACTGCGGCCCCTCTATGATGTTGTAATCAGACTGCGATGTACAGGGTCATAGTGCTTTGTTTTGCACGTGTTGGCAGTAGCCAATAGACGGTGTGAGTTGGGGCATGCGCAATATGGCGATTATGGCGCCGGAATTCTTTTTCTTTTTTCTTTTTTCTTTTTTCACTGACTTCTCGTGGACAGATGGTCCTTGTTTACCTAGATTGGTGAGTGCCAGCTTCTGTGTATCATACTGTGATTGTTGATTAATCTGTAATTAATATGTTTTCACTATTATATGCACATACATGTCACTTAATACAGTTGTGATTATCTACATCTAAATGTCAGTGATTGACTCATATGTTTCTGCACTATACTTTTTGCTACACTTTTATAATATATCGTATTTTTTGATACATTGTATAACTACTACGATTCATTACACCTGTTAATTGGGCTGTGGCTCTGTCTATATATGTCAATGTGTGGTTTTCATTCATTGCTTGAAAATGCTTCCATGGAGGAAGTGAAACGTTGCTGTGTTGGGTGAATAAATTCACATTTTTTTGCTGAGTGCTGCTTCCAGTCTCTTTTTCTTGGATATATATATATATACACGCACCAATTGCAGTAAAAAACACCAGATACGATTTTTCAATGTTCTTTTAACTGCACCTCAATCGCAACGCGTGAGTGAAACCTAAGATTCTATACAATTCTGGGTTCTTATTTACTTTCTTACACTCCTGGTTCCAATTTCGTCTCCACGTTCAGAGCGGCAGTCGAATTGCCTGAGAAAAGGGCCGTTTAACCCGCAGCAACATGTGACCATTAAGGGCTTGTCCACACACAACGGAATTCCGTTGAAAGTATCAGACTTTCCGCTGCGGAAAAAACTCACCATTTCCTGCGGTTTTTACGGCAAAAAATGGTGCGTATTTTGCGCCGTTTTTCTCAACGTTGGGGGCTGCTGACCTCTCCGAAAAACGCAGCAATTCATTCCACTTTCCGCAGCAAGAATTGACATGCTGCGTACGAAAAATACGCACCGCGGGTCAATTTCTGCACTGAATATTTCCGCAGCGTGTGGATGACATTTGTTAAATCTCACCCACTGCGCTGCTACTGTATTCTGCTGTGTTTTCCAACCGCAATCCCGGACGGAAAAAAAACAGCTATTCCGCAGCGTGTGGACGAGCTCTAACAGGCAATTTGAGAGCTGCGCCAAACATGGTGTCAACACAGCTGTTGGCCGAATCGCGGCTTGGTCAGTTCTGTTCCATGTGGCCGTACCCTTATAGAATAGGTGTAAGAGCAATAACACCCCTCCAAATAAAATAAAATCTGTAGATATATGTATTGTCACCCAGCTTTCCCACAGTCCTGAGTAGCAAATCAAACTAGTTATTCAACCCTCTTTTCCATGTCTTGACAGATTTGATATTCATTTGGCGGTCACCCAGCTTTCCTAGAAACAGAAACCTCTGAATACAATATTTAACAACTTGACGGGTTAATATGAAAAAGTCGACTATACAATAAATAACAAATGCCATAAAATGTTCATTTGCAGCAGTGCCACAAAGCGGTCCAGGCAGCTCCCTAGATTCTGAGGAAGGATGGAGGCTCGAGAAACGCTCACAATCCCAAATAATCATGTCATATGGTGGTAAATAACAGCACCGCCGTCCGTTACCTACATTATAGCGCCAGACAATGCCGCAGTAATACCGCTATATCGTGCATAAATAATAGCACAACTAGTGTCTTGTGATATGTTCACAATGAGCCACCAGGGAGATGGTTTAGGTCCAGGCTAGAGTGATGGGGACAGGGTGGTGGGGGCCCCTGAATGGTGGGGGGGGGGGGCCCTTAATGGTGGAGTCCCCTGAATGGTGGAGGCCCGCAGGACAATTGCCCATGTAACCCCCCCCCCCCCCCCCCTATGTCTTTTAAAAGTAGTTTTCAAATTCTATGTAAATAAATCTTATTCATTATATAATAACATTTTGCAGTTTTCGAATATACTCTTTCTTTCTATTCCTCACCAAAATCTCTGCTTGCAGTCAGTGGATGGAAACATTCTTGTTTACATCCACAGGGTAAGGGTATGTTCACACGGCCTATTTACGGACGTAATTTGGCCGTTTTTGCCCCGAATTACGTCCGAAAATAGCGCCTCAATAGCGCTGACAAACATCTGCCCATTGAAAGCAATGGGCAGACGTTTGTCTGTTCACACGAGGCGTAATTTACGCGCCGCTGTCAAATGACGGCGCGTAAATAGACGCCCGCGTCAAAGAAGTGACCTGTCACTTCTTTGGGCGTAATTGGAGCCGTTATTCATTGACTCCAATGAATAGCAGCGCCAATTACGTCCGTAATGGACGCGGCGTTCAAGCGCCTGCACATGCCGTTACGGCTGAAATTACGGGGATGTTTTCAGGCGGAAACATCCCCGTAATTTCAGCCGTTACGGACGCTGTCGTGTGAACATACCCTAAGGGTATGTACACACACCCTATTTACGGACGTAATTTAGGCGGTTTACACCTGGAATTTCGGCCGAAAATACGGCTCCAAAGCGTCGGCAAACATCTGCTCATTCATTTGAATGGGCTTTACGATGTTCTGTGCAGACGGCCTTGTTTTTTACGCGCCGCTGTCAAAAGACGGCGCGTAATAAAGACGCCCGCGTCAAAGAAGTGCCTGTCACTTCTTGGGACGTAATTGGAGCCGTTTTCCATTGACTCCATGGAAAAACAGCTCCAATTACGTCCGTAATGGACGCAGCGAAAAATGGCTGCACTTGCAAAAACTTCTGAAATTCAGGAGCTGTTTTCGCCTGAAAACAGCTCCGTAATTTCAAGCGTATCGGACGCTACCGTGTGAACATACCCTTACGAGTCTGGCACCTAGGTCAGTAGGAGGTTTCCACTCATTGACCGATAGTAGAGATCTTGAACATAGTAAAGAATTGTAACATGAAGTGTATATATAAGTTGCAGAACTTTTAATTATACGATTCAGATTTATTTATATTAAATTGGATGAGCCCCTTTAAATAAGTCTAATTTACCTTCTCCAGGAGGACCCCTTTATGACAGAGGCCAAAACCGTGGGTTGGGGGGAGGGGTAAACATGGTACAATATGAAACAATATCCCATCATCTGAAATGTTGCAACAGTGTCAATTCCAAATACATTATTATTGAACCATGTCAGCGTCTGTTGGGAGTTGTAGTTCACCAATGTCTGCTGAGCAGGCCCAGAAATTACCCAGAATCCATTAAATAGATAAGTAGATGTAGCAGAGTTCAATTTGTCAGCTGTAGCAGAACCGAATTGGTCTCAACTATCACAGTGTTACCTACGACTACATTATCACAAGTCAGTATTTTCGCAGTGCAGAGATAGACAACAAATTCAACTCTGCTACATCTGTATATCTCACACCGTGCACCACTTTAATAATATTCATTATCTAAGCTCCTGCACAGTAATATAACTGGAAATACATGTAAGCTTCTCTAGGACATTAAAGGGGAAATATTCTGGGGTCCGCAGCGAAGCTTTTGTCGGACACTATGGAAATCTATGAGGGGGTTCAGGTTCTCTATAGAGGTCTATGGCCCCTTCTCTTGGGATACGAGGTGAGGTCTGAACTCTTGGACCTTCACCTGACACTTCTGAATTTCCCAGCATTCTTAATGCTGGGACTTGTAGTTCTACAATGACAGACGTAGGAATACATAGAAAACGGTTACCGCAAACTTCTTGATATAATCGGAGACGCTGAATCCTCCCGTGGCCAGACGGATAGATCTGTGGAGAGTGGAGTCCTGGTACAAAGTTCCCATTTTCTCCATATGGGATCCAACCAAGAAGCCGAAAGTTCTCCGTGATGGGTTTAAGAAAAAAAAAAAAAAAGAAGCTTCCAGTAGGATTGGATCTTGTGTTTGGAATTTCGTTTTATCAGACTGCGCTCCAGGCGTCGCCGCCTTATCTCCTGCCGAGCGGAATCTTGCTTCCTGCAGGGGAGATAGCGTCACTACAGGCTGGAGCGAGCTCGAGATGTGCCAGTCCTGTCCAGATCCCATATTTGTAGGAATCCCTCGCTGAATCTATATTTGATGGACCCCCCATAAATGTGGACACCGCATTACTCCAATAATTCATATACTTTTTTCTGTGTCTTCCCAGCAGTGTTCATCCTGAGCCTCCTGGTGCATGGATATAATATTATATACAATACAGAGGTATCAAACCCCTACAGCGGGTACCCAGACCGGGCACTGAGAGGAGGGAGGGATGGAAGGAACTCTATGGGCACTATAGTAGAATTTGAAACTTTTTTTCATGACAAACTTTTAGAGAAAACTTCTGAAGGTCGGGTTCTCACGCAGCGTAAACGCTACGGAATTCTGCGCGGAAAATCTGCTGAATTTACAGCAGCCACAAAGTGGATGACGATTGAACCAATCTCATCCGCACACTGCGGGAAAAGTCAACGAGAAAACGTTCATAAATTGTCCTATGATGCGCTATTTTAATCCGCAGAATAAATTAGGATTCAAAAAAAAAAAACGCACCGCAGGTCAATTAATGAACGTTTTCTCCGCTGATTTTTTTTCCTTCGCGCATGGATGAGATTTGTTAAAATCTCATTCCCTTTGCTGCTACGGTAAATGCTGCAGATTTTTCGCACACAATTCCGTTGAACTTTTGTTGCAGGTTTCCACATTGAATTCAAATAGTAAATGGGATTTTTGTGGCAGAAACGCTGCGATTCCTTGCAAATTGTAAATCGGGGAAAAAAAAACTTTTTGTTTGCATCTAATTTAAATACTTACCCTCCTGGTGTTGTCATAGCGATGTCGCCTTCTGGCTGCTCTCGGTGCAGCATGGCCTCCTAGAATGGCGTTTCATCCCATGTGACCGTTGCAGCCAATCACAGGCTGCAGCGGTGACATGGGTGGCTGCGTCATCACAGGAAGCCGGGCTGCACGAAGAACAGAAGGATGCGTCACCGTGACACTGCCAGTGAGGTATTTGCTCTTTTCACCTTTGTTTTCCGCATTCCAGACAAAAATCCGCACCACAATTTGGTCCGTCTTTTTGTCCGGAATTCCCTGCAGGTACTAGGTCAGATACGCAATGTACTTTTACGCTGCATATCCGACCGGTAGGAAAATGGCAAAAAGGGGGCTGCAGGTTGTTGCAGCAGTGGGCCTTCCCGCTCCAGGATTATAAGATTGCTGTGGTAACAGCCTTCTGAGAAATGGGTTTTGCAAACTGGACCACCCCTTATTGAAGATCCTGCTACTTTGTAGCATTTAATGTATGTATTTCCATAGAGATTTGTACTGAAGAAGGATGATGCACGGGAGACAATTGCCTGGAACACCTGTGAATCTCCAGTTATCGGGCACTACACGCTCCAGCATGCCCTGCCAGCCACAGGTAACCCCAGCCGGAGACGACCAATATATAAAGGCTTTGTTATGTATAAATGCATTAGTAAAGAAACCAAGCGCATGAAATAACACCTCCTAATCCCATATATAAAATATTCATCTTTTAGAAGAATTTTTCCATATTGTAGAACAAAAGACATAATCCAGCCCACACTATGGCAGCAAGTCAGCGCTCCGGCAGGTGCCACGAGCCGGTGATATAATAGAAAATAAAGCACGAAGAAAACTAAAACCAGTCCTATTAAAGCAGTACTACAGAGGGGGCACAGCGATACATACATGATCGATATCCGAAAATCCTTCCCTTTGTCGCAGACATTTTTCTAACATACCTTGTATTCGTTCCTGCTTGCTGTCAGGGCATAGAAACATTCCTGTCCACATAAAAAAGCTGGAAACGCGCCCTGCTCAAACAATGTTCCTATTCACTGACGGTAAGCAGAGGTCTTTAAAATGGTAAAGAATTTATATTGATACAATGTGGAATTTTTATGGCATCGCAAAAAAATCATTTCAATCGGTGACACAGCTCTCACCCAACAAATCTTCACTTACGTTTGGTCTTCGGTACCAGCCATGGAGACATCCAGAGTTTAACACCAACATCAATCCCAGCACGGGTTCTAACACCAGGACACAATGGAGAGGAATGAGCACCCAGCTGGGAATGTCCGAGATCTGTTAAACCCAGAATTGACCGTGGATATAACAGTCATTCCAGTGGTGGCACCAGCAGCCCTCACCCATTGGGCATCTCTGGGAGAAGGTCCTGGCAGCCGCTGCAAAGATTAATATTAAAGGTCATTCCCTGCAAGTCCCGGCCAAAAGTGTAGATCAACTGTATAGTATAAAAATAGCGCCAGCCGAGGCGTCATCATTACGTTATTTCAGGTACCTGGTGTTGCTGGTGCCCAGTTGTGGTGACTTGTTGTCTCCAGCATCTACTATAGGAGATGTAGCAAAGTTTATCATGCGCTGTCCATATGGCTGGTGCCGACCATTACAATCCTCTTTCTAAACAACCAGCAGCGTTTTCCTAAGATACTTTATATCATGAGGCTGTGGCGCTCCATAAAGGGTAACTAAACTTTTGACATGTCAGAAGTTTTGATTAGTGGGGTTCCAAACATGGAGACCCCCACCGATCGCTAAAATGAAGCGTCGGGTGAGCGCTGTGCCGCTTCGTTTCTGATCGGCTTTCCTTGCAGTGGTGTGCGGGCGCAATCGAAAGTCTGAGTCTGTACACCGCTCGCCCGGCTTTCCAAAGAAACATGAGCAAAGCGCTCACCTGACCTCTTCTGCCGCTTCAGTTTAAGCAATCGCTGGGGGTCTCAGAGCTCGGACCCCCACCGATCAAAACTTCTGACATGTCAAAAGTTTTTTCAAAGTGCAGTTACACTTTAATACAAAGCACTGTTCCTGTTCCCACTGTATAAACACTTAGTGGAAAAAATCTCAGATGCCTGTTGTCACTAGGGGGCGCTCTATATACAACTGTATGAGGCTCCTGTTACCCTCAAAAGAAGCTGTGTACAGATCGCCCCCCTAGTGGTGACAACAGTGAGGAACAGTGCTATATACTAAGACAGGATTCCCATGGGTTGGATATGCTGCGTAAAAATCACACAGCGTACCCGGCCTGGAACCCGCAGTACATTCTGTCCGCTGATAGTTACCCCCCACCCTCTTCTCTGCGCATAGTCCGGGCCCCTGGGATGACGTTGCAGGCCAGGAGGCCTGACTGCAGGAAGAAGGTGGTTCTGGGTAAGTAGGTTTGTTTGTTTTCCCTAGTTGCGATTTTTGCCGCAAAAGTCGCAACACTGGGCTTTCTGTAAAAAAAAAAAAAAAAAAAACGCAGCATATATTGACATGCTGTGAAATTAAGTTCCGCACCAGTCAATTTATGAACGTTTACGCTGCGGTTTACTAAATCTCACCCACTTTGCTGCCACTGTAAATGCTGCGGAATTTCCGCACAGAATTTTACGCTACGTGGGAACCCGGCCTAAAAGGAACAGCGCCACAATGCAATCAATCGGATCCGGGAAAAAAAGCTTTGAACTGAAAGCAGATTCTGAGCGTTACCTCCTGGCGGAGCACGACACAACATTTTGGGCACTGCCTATCAAACACAACACTTACAAAAATAAAAAAATTCATTGTAGTGTCTATAGGACTCCGTTTTCTAATATACTTTTTTGTATCGATTCCTCGCGTTTTTCGAGTTTTGCTTGCGGTCATGTGATGATCACAGAGGTGCACGACTTGTTGCAATAAAGAGTACTGTAAGAAGCTGTGCACCGCATGAAATCTCACATGACCAATCAGATGGTCAACCCCTGGTTGTAAACAATTTTCCCATTCACTGACAGCAAGCCGAGATCTTAAATGGCAGATCGGATCTACAAAACATCAGAAAATAGCTATTCTTTAAACAGTGAATGTGCTTTATTTGCCAAAACCCTGTGAGATTTCCTTTAAGAGGAGGATGCTATTGGCAATAGTTCGGATAATAAAACAGTAAATGGGGGAATTGTCATTCAAGCGATTGTCTAATCTCTTATTCACACCTGATTCCCCCTACTTTTTGTCTCGGTAACTGCCCCCTGTTGGTGAGCATTGTGTTTCTCCAGCATATCCTGCATTGTTTGGGACTTCAGTGTATAGATAATCTAATCTATAGCACATACCGCCCTGGTGGTCTGGCTGATAACCCCGAATATGAAGAAGGTGTCTGAAGTATTGTGTTTAGGGTGAGTCTATATGTGCGTAATCTCACGCCAACCGTACGTAGCCATAATCACATCGTGTAAATGACCCAAAGCGATCGCTTTTATTTCATGATAAATTACACCCATCATCACTTGAATGTTTGCCACGGGCACTATATGGCTGTGGCTGGCACGAGCCATCTGAGTAAACGGGCCTCAGAGGAAGGAAGGTGGTTTAAAATAGTTGGCGTAATAAGACGGCGTGCCGACTACCGTGAGAGAAAAGTCACGGATTTCATCTAATTAAATAGCACAACAATGGCCTCTAAATCTTTCAGCGCCGACCTTGAACAGCCTGACAGTACAGCAGTGTCCTCTGTTCTTATAACAGCAGCACCACCCAGTGGCAGAAAAGGGAAGTGGATAGTGCTGTACAACAACCATCGCACCATCGCACCACCGCCCCTGCACCCAGTGTTATAATTAAAGCATTTTATATATTTTTTTTACGACAAGCTGCAATGTAGAAAACACAAACCTGGAATAGACATCACTCACAGAAAAAAAAAATCACTTAAAATCTCACGTTCTCCTCTGCTCAGAACATCTATATTCAGGTCCATAGGGGGCAGTATAATAGTCATCCCATTTTTCTCCACAGGTGGGCAGTTAGTTTTATTCTTATCCATAGGCAGTATTATAGTAGTTATATTCTTATCCATAGGCGGTATTATAGTAGTTATATTCTTGTATATAGGGGCCAGTATAATAGTAGTTATATTATTGTATATAGGGAGCAGTATTATAGTAGTTATATTCTTGTATTAAGGGGCAGTATTATAGTAGTTATATTCTTATCCATAGGCGGTATTATAGTAGTTATATTCTTATCCATAGGCGGTATTATAGTAGTTATATTCTTATATATAGGGGCAGTATTATAGTAGTTATATTCTTATATATAGGGGCAGTATTATAGTAGTTATATTCTTTTATATAGGAGCAGTATTATAGTAGTTATATTCTTGTATATAGGAGCAGTATTATAGTAGTTATATTCTTGTATATAGGGGCAGTATTATAGTAGTTATATTCTTGTATATAGGGAGCAGTATTATAGTAGTTATATTCTTGTATATAGGAGCAGTATTATGGTAGTTATATTCTTGTATATAGGGGGCAGTATTATAGTAGTTATATTCTTATATATAGGGACAGTATTGTAGTAGTTATATTCTTGTATATAGGGGCAGTATTATAGTAGTTATATTCTTGTATATAGGGGGCAGTATTATAGTAATTATATTATTGTATATAGGGGCAGTATTATAGTAGTTATATTCTTGTATAAAGGGGCAGTATTATAGTAGTTATATTCTTATCCATAGGCGGTATTATAGTAGTTATATTTTTATCCATAGGCGGTATTATAGTAGTTATATTCTTGTATATAGGGGCCAGTATAATAGTAGTTATATTATTGTATATAGGGAGCAGTATTATAGTAGTTATATTCTTGTATTAAGGGGCGGTATTATAGTAGTTATATTCTTATATATAGGGGCAGTATTATAGTAGTTATATTCTTGTATATAGGGGCAGTATTATAGTAGTTATATTCTTGTATATAGGGGCCAGTATAATAGTAGTTATATTATTGTATATAGGGAGCAGTATTATAGTAGTTATATTCTTGTATTAAGGGGCAGTATTATAGTAGTTATATTCTTATCCATAGGCGGTATTATAGTAGTTATATTCTTATCCATAGGCGGTATTATAGTAGTTATATTCTTATATATAGGGGCAGTATTATAGTAGTTATATTCTTATATATAGGGGCAGTATTATAGTAGTTATATTCTTTTATATAGGAGCAGTATTATAGTAGTTATATTCTTGTATATAGGAGCAGTATTATAGTAGTTATATTCTTGTATATAGGGAGCAGTATTATGGTAGTTATATTCTTGTATATAGGGGGCAGTATTATAGTAGTTATATTCTTATATATAGGGACAGTATTGTAGTAGTTATATTCTTGTATATAGGGGCAGTATTATAGTAGTTATATTCTTGTATATAGGGGACAGTATTATAGTAATTATATTATTGTATATAGGGGCAGTATTATAGTAGTTATATTCTTGTATAAAGGGGCAGTATTATAGTAGTTATATTCTTATCCATAGGCGGTATTATAGTAGTTATATTTTTATCCATAGGCGGTATTATAGTAGTTATATTCTTATATATAGGGCAGTATTATAGTAGTTATATTCTTATATATAAGGGCAGTATTATAGTAGTTATATTCTTTTATATAGGAGCAGTATTATAGTAGTTATATTCTTGTATATAGGAGCAGTATTATAGTAGTTATATTCTTGTATATAGGGAGCAGTATTATGGTAGTTATATTCTTGTATATAGGGGGCAGTATTATAGTAGTTATATTCTTGTATATAGGGGCAGTATTATAGTAGTTATATTCTTGTATATAGGGGGCAGTATTATAGTAGTTATATTCCTGTATATAGGGGCAGTATTATAGTAGTTATATTCTTGTATATAGGAGCAGTAATATAGTAGTTATATTCTTGTATATAGGGGCAGTATTATAGTAGTTATATTCCTGTACATAGGGGGCAGTATTATAGTAGTTAAATTCTTGTATATAGAGGGCAGCATTATAGTAGTTATATTCTTGTATATAGGGGCAGTATTATAGTAGTTATATTCTTGTATATAGGCGCAGTATTATAGTAGTTATATTCTTGTATATAGGAGGCAGTATTATAGTAGTTATAGTCTTGTATATAGGGGGCAGTATTATAGTAGTTATATTCTTGTATATAGGAGGCAGTATTATAGTAGTTATATTCTTGTATATAGGAGGCAGTATTATAGTAGTTATATTCTTGTATATAGGGGGCAGTATTATAGTAGTTATATTCTTGTATATAGGGGCAGTATTATAGTAGTTATATTCTTGTATATAGGGAGCAGTATTATAGTAGTTATATTCTTGTATATAGGAGCAGTATTATAGTAGTTATATTCTTGTATATAGGAGCAGTATTATAGTAGTTATATTCTTGTATATAGGCGCAGTATTATAGTAGTTATATTCTTGTATATAGGCGCAGTATTATAGTAGTTATATTCTTGTATATAGGAAGGCAGTATTATAGTAGTTATAGTCTTGTATATAGGGGGCAGTATTATAGTAGTTATATTCTTGTATATAGGAGGCAGTATTATAGTAGTTATATTCTTGTATATAGGGGCAGTATTATAGCAGTTATATACTTGTACATAGGGGGCAGTATTATAGCGGTTATATTCTTGTATATAGAGGGCAGCATTATAGTAGTTATATTCTTGTATATAGGGGCAGTATTCTAGTACTTCTTGTATATAGGGGGCAGTATTATAGTAGTTATATTCTTGTATATAGGGAGCAGTATTATAGTAGTTATATTCTTGTATATAGGAGCAGTATTATAGTGATTATATTCTTGTATATAGGGGGCAGTATTATAGTAGTTATATTCTTGTATATAGGAGCAGTAATATAGTAGTTATATTCTTGTATATAGGGGGCAGTATTAGGCCAGATTCACACGAGCGTGTGCGTTTTGCGCGCGCAAAAGGTACTTAACATCTCCGTATCAGCCCCGTATGATGCACGGCTGCGTGATTTTCGCATATATTCTTGTATATAGGGGCAGTATTATAGTAGTTATATTCTTGTATATAGGAGCAGTATTATAGTAGTTCTATTCTTGTATATAGGAGCAGTATTATAGTAGTTCTATTCTTGTATATAGGAGCAGTATTATAGTAGTTCTATTCTTGTATATAGGAGCAGTATTATAGTAGTTCTATTCTTGTATATAGGAGCAGTATTATAGTAGTTCTATTCTTGTATATAGGGGCAGTATTATAGTAGTTATATTCTTATCCATAGGCGGTATTATAGTAGTTATATTCTTATCCATAGGCAGTATTATAGTAGTTATATTCTTGTATATAGGGAGCAGTATTATGGTAGTTATATTCTTATATATAGGGGGCAGTATTATAGTAGTTATATTCTTGTATATAGGGGCAGTATTATAGTAGTTATATTCTTGTATATAGGGGCAGTATTATAGTAGTTATATTCTTATATATAGGGGCAGTATTGTAGTAGTTATATTCCTGTATATAGGGGGCAGTATTATAGTAGTTCTATTCTTGTATATAGGAGCAGTATTATAGTAGTTCTATTCTTGTATATAGGAGCAGTATTATAGTAGTTCTATTCTTGTATATAGGAGCAGTATTATAGTAGTTCTATTCTTGTATATAGGAGCAGTATTATAGTAGTTATATTCTTGTACATAGGGGGCAGTATTATAGTAGTTATATTCTTGTACATAGGGAGCAGTATTATAGTAGTTATATTCTTGTATATAGGGAGCAGTATTATAGTAGTTCTATTCTTGTATATAGGAGGCAGTATTATAGTAGTTATATTCTTGTATATAGGAGCAGTATTATAGTAGTTATATTCTTGTACATAGTAATCAATTTAGGTGTTAAAGAGGCTCTGTCACCAGATTTTGCAACCCCTATCTGCTATTGCAGCAGATAGGCGCTGCAATGTAGATTACAGTAACGTTTTATTTTTTAAAAACGAGCATTTTTGGCCAAGTTATGACCATTTTTGTATTTATGCAAATGAGGCTTGCAAAAGTACAACTGGGCGTGTTGAAAAGTAAAAGTACAAGTGGGCGTGTATTATGTGCGTACATCGGGGCGTTTTTACTACTTTTACTAGCTGGGCGTTCTGATGAGAAGTATCATCCACTTCTCTTCAGAACGCCCAGCTTCTGGCAGTGCAGACACAGCGTGTTCGAGAGATCACGCTGTGACGTCACTCACAGGTCCTGCATCGTGTCAGACGAGCGAGGACACATCGGCACCAGAGGCTACAGTTGATTCTGCAGCAGCATCAGCGTTTTCAGGTAAGTAGCTACATCGATTTACCTGCAAACGCCGATGCTGCTGCAGAATCATCTGTAGCCTCTGGTGCCGATGTGTCCTCGCTCGTCTGACACGATGCAGGACCTGTGAGTGACGTCACAGCGTGATCTGGCAGAAGCTGGGCGTTCTGAAGAGAAGTGGATGATACTTCTCGTCAGAACGCCCAGCTAGTAAAAGTATTAAAAACGCCCCGATGTACGCACATAATACACGCCCACTTGGACTTTTACTTTTAAATACACCCACTTGGACTTTTGCAAGCCTCATTTGCATAACTATAAAAATGGTCATAACTTGGCCAAAAATGCTCGTTTTTTAAAAATAAAAACGTTACTGTAATCTACATTGCAGCGCCGATCTGCTGCAATAGCAGATAGGGGCTGCAAAATCTGGTGACAGAGCCTCTTTAAATCAGTTTTGTCTCCATTCTAAGTTTCTAGAAATTCAATAAAAATAGACGCCTCGCTGCGATGAGAGCACCTGTTTAATATATAAAGGGTATATAAAACTGTACATTTGTCAGACACTTTAATTTATAAAATTGCAATATATATTTTCTTTTATCAAGCATTTAAATATATGATGAGTTCTCTTCTAAAAACAGAATAAAATCACCATGTGTAAAGGAAGGGAAAAAAAAAGAAGCTGATGTGTAAAATCTTATGATATTGCTCTACAAATAAAACAAATGGAAATTAAAAAAAAAAAAAAAAAAAAAGTCTTTAGTGCAGGGTCGTCCTTGTATCGTTTCCTGGAGACGCCGAGGTCCGGATTTTGGTATTGACAGTCACGTGGATTCATTAGCGGTGGTGGTGGTGGTTGCGGCGGTCCTCCCTCCGGTCATAGTATGAGCCTCTGGTTGAGGATTTTTCTGTTAATCTCGGCTAGCGCCACTGAAAACACAAAAGCCTTTTCATCCGAGAGGTTGGCGTACATGTCCACCTCCTTCTCCTGTTTCTCTAGAAGAAAAAAAATAATGAAATCAGGTTTAATATTGATTTAAGAAACAGCACCTGTGGAGGACCCCAGAAGCAAGTGTTCAATGTCTCTACAGCGCCTCCACAGGGGAAATTAAGAATTACACAGTTCCCATTAAAATCAATGTGTGGTCTGTGGAGAGAGAGGGAGATGCACTTTATAACCACTCTTCACTCTAGTCAAGAGATGAGGGTCCTAAACAGAGGACACCCCCCCCCCCCCCTCTATTAACTCTCAATTCCCTCTTAGGATATAAGAAAAGTGGTTTTCTAAACTGGACAATTCCTTTAACTGGTATTTCCATCTAGACAACCCCTGCGCAGATTGATGCCATCGAAGAGGTGGTCAAAATGAGACAATCCCTTTGATAAATTCTAACATAAGGGGTTGGCTATTTTACAGATTCCACATGCTGTAGAGGAGGTTTTCCTTAGAGTTTCTGAAAACTCTCCACACCGGCGTTTTTTCTTTATGTTCTACTGGTTCATTGTTTTTTTTCAAAAAGTTTCTATTAATGGACCTATTGACATTAAATGGGATTTTTTATGGATAATGCCAGTAGTTTATCAACCTCGATTTCATCTGGTTTACATGGGCCGGCTGAACCCCCACCAATCCCAGTTTTAAAAATGCCCCTATTTGCACTCTTCTCCATCCGCAACCAGAATTCTACTGGTTGTCCTTAGAATGGGCTGACAATTTTTTTCCCACAATTTACTTTCTAGGAAAAAAAACAAAAAAAAAAAAACACAAAAAAGCAGAATTCTGAATGCAGCTCTGCAAAGTATGTTCCGGAGTATAAGATAGGATGTAACTCAGAGGCCAGAAATGACAATTATAGAGAAGCCCCATTATGTCTAAGTGAAGAGTGATCAGATACAAGAAAATGTCAAATATTAGAGAAGTCTTATAGAATATCAGACCAAGACATCTACACAATGACCCCACTCATACATTATAGCATCTTATGAGAAATTATATATAAAAAAAAAAACACGAGACATAATAGAAGACAAGAGTTTCCAATGTCAGGATTACAGGATGACAAACATTTATAATGACAGTGTTGCACCCGTCTTATCTTCCACTTCCTAAAACATAAAAAAAAGTTAATGAGTGAACCCCGATAATCCACACTCACACGGGTCTAGGGAGCTGAGATATTGGGAGCTGTTTGCAGAGTCATCCCTGTAGAGCCGTTTTAGCTGTCCCTGAGCTAATAAATGGCGGCTCTGCAGGGTATTCTTTTTATTGACTCTTTGACCCTGCAAACAGGGCCCCATATCTCAGCTTCCTTGCCCCCTATGAGTTTGGATATTGGGGGGGTTCACTGTACTCCTGCCTCAATTTTTCAGTTTTTTTTAGTGGAGTTAGGCTTCCAGGACCGTAGGGAGTGTAACTTGGCAGGCAGGGGGGATATTGGGGTTAACTACTGCCTGAATTTTCTGCTATTACATGGATCAAAGCTCCTAACAAGAAAAAACCCTGAAGAATTGAAGAGACAGATTCCAATAAGACTGCAGCACAGTTAGGGGTATGTTCACACAGAGTTATTTTTTGCAGGAAGAAAAAAAAAAAAAAAAAAAAAAATCTGCCTCAAAATTCCTGACCTGCCTGCAGTTTCTTGCCGCGTTTTTCGTCCGCAAGCGAAAAACACTTTCTCTGCCTCCCATTGATGTGAGTGTGAGGTCCGAGACGGAAACGTGGGGAAAAAAAAAAAAAACGCATGACGCTTTTTTTTTTCCCCGCAAGCGTTTCTTTCCGCGCGTGGGAAAACTCTGCCTTCCATTAAAATCAATGGGCTGTTTTAAGCAGTTTCCGTGACAAAAAACGCAGTGTGAACTAGCCCTTAAAGGGGCTTTCCCATTATTTATCACCTATAAATAGCTGATGGGTGGGGGTCCGACTCGTGGGACCTCCACCCATCACAAGAATGGACTTGCTTTGCTGTTCCTGGGTGCCCCATTGTGCACATGCTCAGTCACCGCTCCATTCGTTTCTATGGCCCCATAGAAACTAACAGAGCGGTGGTCAAGCGCGTGCACAATGGGGCACCCAGGAACAGCAAAGCAAGTCCATTCTTGTGACGGGTGGTGGTCCCACGAGTCGGACTCCCATGGATTAGACATTTATCACCTATTCTGCGGATAGGTGATAAATAATGATGGTTAAACACCTTTAAAACCCCTCCCCCTCCCCCCACACCTCCGTGCACAGATCTTGCAATGTTTCTTGCTCCTGCACCTTTTCCCCCATGGCTTTTTATTCGTCCACTTTCATGCTCTCTCTCGGGAGCGCGGCTGGAACCGGAAACAAGTCTGAAGCCCGGAGAGGATGGAAAGGACTTCCTGTGACCACTTCATTACATGTGTTTAAAAGGTGGTCACCTAGACAGGAAGTCATGTGGTTGCTAGGCAACCTGAAGTAGCACAGTCTGCAGATACACTAGGGGCAGGCTGCAATTTAAGAAATGAACATGGCATCTGATAACATACGTAATACTAGTGTAAAAGCAGCAATGACCTTGTGTGGGGGTGGTGGGGGGGGGGGGTGAGTGATGAGGGCAGAATGGAACGAAGTGCAAGCCTAACAGCCAAGATAGTATTCAAAATATTTAGTTTGCAAAAAAATAAAATATAACCCACAAATAACAAGTGCTTAACCGAGCAATTGCCGACCCAGTACAATTGCTCACAATCCGTTACATTACCTTCTCCCATCCACTGTTGCCTCCTGCTCCCCCGGTCTCCCCGCTGCGCTCTCACGTCTTCGGCGTATCTTGCCGTTGTCCCTTCAGCTCCCGATTCCTTGCTGCTCCTCCCTGCTGCCGAGCAAGACTGATGGGTTAGGGTTAAGCAGCATGAGGGGAGGAGAGGTGACATGTGATGGGGTGCGGGGTTAGACAATGCTATGGGTTAGAAGCCCAAGAGAAACGGTGGAGGGCGGCGAATGGAAAACAACCTAAATACAGGTCTAATTGTGTCCCTGGTGGCTGCCCTATCCAAAAACAGGAAGGGGGGTGGGGAGGGGGTGGTCATCACGGTTAAGCTGCAAATGGAGTAGTTTAGGTAAAGTGAGGGTATGGCAGCAAGGAGTGAGTTGTGGGTAGGAGTAAGGGAGGGTTATGCTGGGGATGCCCTTACCTGCACACATCCAGCGGTGAACTCCACCACATTGAATTTGAGCCATTGGGTCATTCATTCACTGCACCTTTATTTCATTTTTTTAATGCTTTACTTTTCTAATTTCTTAGTTACATCCTGTCTTATACTCTATTCACATCCAGAGCTGCACTCAAAACTTTCCTCCTATATTGCACTGTAGCATTCTGGGTAAAGTACATCACATTATTGTACAGTGCCTGGTCAAAGAGCCTTCGGAAAAGAGTTTCCTATAATGGAATCAGTCGTCATTTTTGGCCAAAAAGACATGAGGATAAAAAAAATTAAAAAAAAAATACTAAACTTAAAAAAGGGTAACTAAGCGTTCGACAAACTTCTGACGTGTCGTAGTGACATGTCAGAAGTTTTGATTGGTGGGGGTCCGAGCACTGAGACCCCCACCAATCGCTAAAACGAAGCAGCTGAAGTGTTCGTGTGATCGCTCAGTCGCTTCGTGTCTGTTCGGCTTTTTCCAGAAATCAACATATCGGAGTACGGCCTCAATAGAAAGTCTATGAACCTGTACTCTGATACATCGGCTTTCTGGAAAAAGACGAACAGACACGAAGCGGCTGATCAATCACACGAACACTTCAGCTGCTTCGTTTTAGCGATTGGTGGGGGTCTCAGTGCTCGGACCCCCACCAATACAAACTACTGACATGTCAGAATTTTGTCGAACGTGTAGTTACCCTTTAAAATCCAGAAGTGAATGCAGAGTACAACAGCAAATCATGCCCCGTACAGATCTTTAACCAGCAGGGGCAGCAGTGATGCAGCACCTTACAACCTAAACACTAACCTGCAGAATTATGAATCCAGCTCTGAAGGTAAATAAAGAGGAGAACTTGAGAAAAGGAGGTATTTCTAGTTTGGAAAGTTTACAGGGGGGGGGGGGGGGGGGGGGGTATTGATGTTGCCTTATTAAGAATGTATCTACCTACTTGCAAAATAATTTGTCTCCGTATGAATCGTATCCATTGTCTTAACATTCCCTAACGGCTAAATGAAGTTTGGCGCGATAAACGAAAGAAATAAAATCACTATGGAGGAAAACAAAGTTCCATCATGACGACAATGGTGAATGTTTTATTTACCACAACAAAGATTCGAGGGTTCTGCCGTTTTAAGTTAACCATTTACCTTTCTCTTCCTCTTGTTTCTTGGTGGCCGCGGTCTTTGGCCGGCCCCTGCCGCGGCGTATCGGGTCCGACTGGCTGTTGGTGCGGGACCTTCTCCTGTTCTCCAAGTCTCTGCTGACCGTGAAGTTTATCCTTTGTCTCTTGATTCTCTCTGTTCGCCGTCTCTTGGGATCGGAGCGGTTTTCTGTATGTAGTGAAGAGAGGGGGGGTTCACAAGGGGTCCCTACTTTTAAAGCTCATTTTATAACTATTAAAAAAGGGACTGGTCTGTACATTGGGGTAGTAAAGCTAAGCTGCACCTGCAACGGCCCAAAGAAAAGTGTGATTTGACGGGCTGCCCCCAGATGCAGAGCCTCACCCCATAGCGAGTGCTATCAACCAATCAGATCGTCACAAATGTTGGTGCTCCTGCGCCCCTGAGACTAAAAGTTGGATGAGGGTCACATGTGGGGGGGGGGGGGGGCTGTTGCAGGAAATGTAAACATCTCCTGAAGTCTTCCTAAAGATAACGGGAGCTGCTGGGGGGGGGGACTTTGCCCAAGGGGGTGAATACTTACATACTCCAAATTCACTACAAAAAGTACCAAACCCCAAATCTTATACCTGCCTCCTCCCCCTACAAGAGACGGGCAAAGAAAGGGGGTCCCTCTGTCCCCGGGTGGAGGATGGGATGACGTGAACCAGCAGCGATTCTCATCATTTTGATAACCCCCCACCCCCACTTTCTGCATAAACTCTAGTTCAGTAAGGAAGTAGGAATCAGATACTTGCATTCTCGCCAAATGTCTTGTCCTGTCTAAAGATTTCAGTCTCCAGCCAGTCAGACAACAAAGGTCACAGATGAACGGTGCGCGTCTCCGGTGAAATGCCGCACACGGCGGCGCAGTAAATGTCAATAATACTGGACTGACAGAAGGCGGCGGCCGTCTGACATGTACCTGAGGTGGGGGGCACTCTGTCTGTCTGTCTCCCGTGTAGAAGTTTTCTGCTGATAAAGATGTATCCACAAGGACAAGACTTACAGGCAACAGGAACCTGGAAGACACAAGGAAAAGCAGTAAGAACCCAGAGGAGAACTACAAGTTCCAGCAAACATTCCCTGTATGATTGACGGATTCTGGGCTTCACAAAAACAATGTAGCTAGTCCTGTGTATTAAAGGATCAATCAAGGTGTACGGCTGAGCCAATGTATCCAAGTATGTGTGATACTGTATCTGAGCCTGTCATGTGATACAGTCTGTTAAACGGTGTATCTAAGCTTGTGTGTGCTACTGTATCTAATCCTATCAGGATACTGTGTTTAAACCTATCATGTGGGATACGGTCTGCTAACTGATGTATCTAGGCTTATCATGTGTGCTAGTCTGCCAAGGTGCTGTATCTAATCCAAGCATGATACGGTGTTTATCTAAACCTGTAATGTCTGATATGGTCTGCAAAGGTGGCGTATCTAAGCCTATCATGTGGGATACTGTCTGCTGAGTTGGTGAATCTAAGCCCATCATGATTGATACTGTCTGCCAAGAGGTTATATCTAATCCGATCATGACACTGTTTATCTAAGCCTGTAATGTGTGATACGGTCTGCGGAGTTGGAGTATCTAATCATATCCGGATACAGTGTGTATCTAAGCCTTTCGTGTGTGATACTGTCCGCTGAGCTGGTGTATCTAAGCCGATCATGTGTGATATTGTTTCAGGGTACCACACAGGACTACATCTCCCATCTTGAGACGTTAATATGCTCAGTTTGTATTTAGAAAATCCTAAATATAAAACTTTTCAGATTTGGGTGAAGTTGTCCTAGAGCTATAACTGCATCTGACCACTAGATGGCACAATTGTCAATGCGAAATAAGCAAATTATTTCAGTCCCCAACAGCAATTAACAAATGTCTCCAAAGCCAAAACGTCTCTCCTCCGTCCCTCTGATCCACGCCCAATTTTTGGTTAAATAAATTAGAAGGGAATGAAGCATAAAACACAATGTATGAGCGAAGAGGGGGTGCAAACTAAAACGGCCAACTGCCTGCGCCAGATGTATACCTGACCCCTGCCCTGTCAGTGCCTGCTCCAATATTTATGGATGACTCTCATCATGCTCATAATCTATTATTTCCCACTAACGCAGCCTCAGATGACCAGCGTTTCCTTCACTGCATCGACTAGTGGCATCAATAAGATGAAGCACCCCCCAGGCGCGGGCCGAGCCGCTCACAAGAACGGCTGACTATTGCATAGTGTGTGCTCATGCTGCGTCCTCGAGGGGCCGAGCGCAGAAGACAGGCTGCGGTGAATGGGGATTTCTTTATTTCAGGTCAAGGACGGAAATAACAGCGCCTGCAGCTACCACCTCTGACCTGATGGGGGTGGAGAAAAATGGCGACCACAGGGGTTTTCACCCAGCTTTCTTACATTCCTGAATGGCAAATATGCCTAGTTATGTAGTGATAAAATAGAGGGCTAAATATAAAGCGGCATTACTAAGCAGATCTGCCATTCGGGGAAAGTCAGGAGACCACTCATATGGGCCAATAATGAACGTCACCCAGATGGGAGGGTATTCTGGAACATGTAGTCCTACAGCAGCTGGAGCAGCAGACACGGCCTGATGTAGAGTAACACATAAGACAGCTGCACAGTGCTCCGGGTAGGAGAGAAGTAGGTCATGAGCAGGGGCTCCGAGTCACAAGACGGCTATGAAAAGTCTCTTATTTAGGTCGTACAGTTTACATATGTGTCCTCCGGGGGCGCCAAAGTGCCCGATTATTGGAATATCCAAAATACTGCGTATACTTACCCTACAGCAACCTGATGCCACCCTGTCTAGGTCCCGGCTCCTCAGGTGACAAGGAGCATTGGAGGAAGAAATTCTGGGGTCTTCAGACTCACCCCCAGACACTTTCTGTTGTCAGTGCCTGACTCGTCTTAGAATTCCAGAATATTGGAATTTCTAGATACTCAACTTAGGTGCCGGATTAATGGAATTTAATTGCAGACACATATTCTGTCCCTACAAATATTGGAAGCCGCCATTTTTCACCCCCATCATATACTGCGTAGACGACTGCTGCCCTCTATTGCGATGTTATATGTCCTGTACCCCCATGAATGATTTGGGGGGGTTTGCACCAACATGAAGCGCTTGAATTAAAGAAAATTGGCGCCTGGTCTGTGATTAAACTCGGCGTACGGAGAAAAGTGTCGTTTCTTGGAATGCGGGATGAGGAGGATCAGGACTAAACGTAGGATTTGAGAAAACAAACCTCAGCGGACGGAACAAATTCCAGAGCTCTGGAAAAAAAACGTAGTAAGTTCTTGCATAAGAGCCAGGAACATGGAGAGAAGCCGGGACAGAGAGGCGCTGTGGGGCGTCTATGTACAGAGACAGCGTTACAGGGGTCCTATAGCTTTAATTTAACTACCCTGTGGAAAAGAGGAACATTTAGCTGTGAAGTGTCAGGGAGAGAGATTTTTTTTTTGTATTTACATTGTCAAGATATGAGCAGAGATTCTTCTATATCCCAGGTACTTGGTTGAGACATTAAAAAAAAAAAAAATTAGAATCTTAAAAGGAACACTCCAGACAAAACAGAGTGCAATGCCTACTGTGGGGGCGGAGCATGACAAGGACACAATCAGTGTGTCTTGCTCCTATCCCTTATAATCACCATTAGGCATAACTCAGTGTATTAGCTTTGCCTGGAATTTTACAGTGCCCCCATAACAATGCCAACCACAATACTCGCATACCAGTGCCAGCCACAGTACCAACCATGGTGGCCACAGTTCTCGTCCTGACAAAAGCCTAAGTGTTTTAAGATGTTTTTTTTTTTTTAGATTGCGGCTTTGTACCACACGTGGACTTCAAGTGAACCGAACTTAAGAGTACCATAAAACCCTGATGATCTAAGGTCGGTCCACTTTCACCGCGGAGGGGTACGGGTCTGCACTACGGCTAAACAGGTAAAATTCCTTAAGAGGGTGTTTCAAAACAGGTTTTCTAAAAACCTGACATCCCCTATATGGGTACCAACAGACTAGCAGTGTTCTCTGCACAAAACACACAGTAAAGGATAAGTAATTTAATGTATGTACACAGTGACTCCACCAGCAGAATAGTGAGCGCAGCTCTGAAGCATAATACAGGGTATAACTCAGGATCAGTAATGTAATGTATGTACACAGTGACTCCACCAGCAGAATAGTGAGTGCAGCTCTGGAGTATAATACAGGATGTAACTCAGGATCAGTAATGTAATGTATGTACACAGTGATCCCACCAGCAGAATAGTGAGTGCAGCTCTGGAGTATAATACAGGATGTAACTCAGGATCAGTACAGGATAAGTAATGTAATGTATGTACACAGTGACTCCACCAGCAGAATAGTGAGTGCAGCTCTGGAGTATAATACAGGATGTAACTCAGGATCAGTACAGGATAAGTAATGTAATGTAGGTACACAGTGACTGCACCAGCAGAATAGTGAGCGCAGCTCTGAAGTATAATACAGGATGTACCTCAGGATCAGTAAAGTAATGTATGTACAGAGTGACTCAATACTATGAACTGTAATACAGTGCTCATAGGTG
Source organism: Rhinoderma darwinii (assembly GCF_050947455.1). NCBI lineage: Eukaryota > Metazoa > Chordata > Amphibia > Anura > Rhinodermatidae > Rhinoderma > Rhinoderma darwinii. The sequence goes on from NC_134695.1 coordinate 88,763,804, forward strand.
GACATACACTGTAAAGCTTTATCCGATTCCAATTTGGGAATTCTAAAAACATGAATGTCCTGCTTCACTGTCACTGAAAATGGGGTGCCATATTTTAAAAGCAGAAATCAATTCCTAAAAGGGGGTTAATAAGACTTGGTCTATGGACACAACATCTCTATTGCCCAGTCATCACACCAGGCGGTAATTCTAACGAGAAGTATATTGCAAACTGTTTTTGGTCTCCTACAGGCTCCCGCTATTAGTTTAAAACAGACCAAGTCCTGGAAAAACCCCTTGAAATCTATAACAAAGCAGAACAATAGATTTCTTTATTTGAAACCTGTACCCTGCCCCTAGTGGCCAAACAAAGAATAGACATTAGGACGGATTTACATATAAAGAAGTTTAGTATGAAAAGAAATAGTTGTAAAATTTCCGAAGGTCTTTACTGCAGGAATGCTGGTCCGTTATCGCAGTTCTGAATAGCAGAGACATGTAGACACTACGCAGCAACTGAACGTAGGAGCTTTCTAGTCTATAGTACGTCACGACAGGGCTCAATGGTACTCATCCAGTGGTCGGAACTTCTCCAAATTTGGGAATTCAATAGGTTTAAAATACTGTTACATTCCATTAATCCGGCACCCAATGGTCCAGAAAGCTTGATAATCCAGGATCTGGCAAAAACAATAGTCTCAATGGCCAGTTAATGGTGGAATAAAAGGAATTTCAAGACATAATTGCCATTATATCGAACAGGGGAAAGAGATATAAAGAAAAGCTCCAATCTGGTGACCCGGGGTGCGTGACCGCAGCCTCAGCCCATATTAACCCCGGCGTTATCTAATATAGGAAAAATTCACAGCTGCGGGGGGGCCAAATCCTATCGGTGAATGGCAGCTGCACATTACCCGAATATTCTGGCCCTACGATATAGAGACTCTGCATATTTAATAAACATTTGTACACGGAATTTCTTTATTTTTAATATGTTGCAAAAATGTGCAATCAAAACAAGAAATAGAACTGGATTCTAAAAATAACAAAAACTTCTAATCCCCCCCCCCCCCCCATATAATAATATCCCCTCTGCTACAGTACCAGGCCCAGACTGCTCACACAATGCAGGCCGCCATGTGTTAACCCCTCCCTCCCTGCAACAGTCTCACTTCCCTCTCCTCCAGGCGAATACAGTAATTATTAACTGTTCTCACAGAGCCAAGACCTGAAACATGAGCTCCCCCCCCCATGGTACAGAGGAGGCCACTCAGCGCCACACTACACCATGGACAGGAGAAACCGTCCAACAATTATTACACCCCCGGAGTATGGAGAACAACACTAAAATCAATCTCAAAATAAGGAAAAAAAATAAATAAAATATATATATATATACACACACACACACACACATACGATTTATGATTTTATTTTCTATTTTTTTTAACCCCTCAGCATGGGGGCTGTGAACACTATACGACATTCTTTTCTCTACCAGTCCAACATCCAGCACCAAAATTAAAATGAATCCAATGCAGAACCAATATATCAATAAACCCCCTCCTATATCTATAGTCACCGATTAACCCCTTTATTCCTGCATTAAGACAATCAACTGTTTCCTGTATGTTACCACAATGAGGTTTACACAAAATAATATTATGAAAATGTCAAATGTCTATTCAAAAGGTTTATATAACTAGAAGGTTATAATAAAAATATCCACTTATAATAGAAAATAATGGGTGAAAAAATGATACATTGAAACATATAATAAGTGACATATATATATATATATATATAATGCCTTAGCACCAGGCCACTGCTGACATAAGGCTACAGAGTAACATTTTACATCCCCCACTGTAGGTAATAATATAATAACACCATGCTGAGAACGATACAGAATAGCAGCTGTCTGCCTCATTATAACCGGATAATAATACAGACCCATCATAGCAGCGCCCACCCCCCTGCAGGATTGGCAGGCACGGTCAGCCGGGCTGTGGGCACCTCTGGAGCAGTGGGCAGCCCTCACCTGTTGGTCGCACTGCGGGCAGGACTTGGTGGCCATCTTCACTTTCTTGGCTCTGGCCGCGGACATGCTCCTTCTTATAAGGCGCGTCCACGACGCTCGCTCCCGACCTGGCCGCCCAGTATAGACGGTTCCCCCGCCTCTCATGGACGCGCATCAGTGACGACGCCTGAAGTCACGCCTACCACCAGCGCTTCCAATCAGAAATGGCTTAGAGTGGGCGGGTAGGGGCGTGTATAAGACTGGTATAATAGAGAGTGAAATCAGAGTTGTCATTAGCGACCAATCAAATTCTATTTTTCTTTTTGCAGCCTGCTCAGTTAAAATAAAAGCTGGAATCTGATTGGTTGGCCTGATACATTTTGTTGCAATAGTATTGATGATGGCCCATGTGAACTATTCACTGATAAATAATGGATGCGAACTGTGACCCTCCAAATCAACCCATTCTGGTCAATTAAAATCTTGGTATGTGTTAGATGGACAACCCTTGTTCATATGAGCGGTTCCCAACAATGTGCTAGTTGTGGGGGCACTCGCTACCCGGACCCCTCTCCCACCATGATCAGCAAGAGTTAATAGTGGCCCTCCGCTCCGGCTACTACAGGGGGTCCACACCGCAGAACTTCCACCTTTATTTGACCCCGGCGGTGGAGAGCAGACTGACCGATTTTACATTTTGACATGTTGCAGGGTACAAGTCTACTAGATCCATAGTATGTGACTTCTGGTTAGTCACAAGTATCATTACGGCTCCATAGCAAAACTTTCCCTCCCCCAGACGCTCTTTAGAACAGGTTTCCTAGATTAGGCCCCATTCACATCACGTTATTGCCCTATGTTTGCCGTGTACGTAATGAAAGCTTTCGACGTACAAGATAAACGGGTTCATAGGGCTCCATTATCGGGACGGAGACTAAAAGAGTGTTCCCTTTGCCTCCGTCGGACTGGTATACCTTTTTATTGTTTTCTTAATTAGCGTAGTAGATATTCTCCATTAAGATTCCGGTTCATTCTCAGTCCTCCAATGTCGCTGAATGAAGGAAATTCTGCAAAGACGAGTGGGATCAAATTCCTCAATAAGAACATAAAAAACGGATCTTCCGAACTGCAGTAGTAGACGCAATGCTTGAACAAATAAACTTTATTAATAGAAAACAAACATTACAAAATAGACTGCAGGTGTAAATTGTGGATCCGCAAACCTTCCCCTCTAACAAAGTTTTAACTCAACTAAAAAATATATATAAAAAGACCGACACAAATGTGTTCCCTTTAATGGGTGGGGGTAGGCCGCAGCATGGGCTGTTAGATCCAAACCGGTGATCCTCCGAAGGCGTCCAGCTGTGACAACCATGCAGTATACAGGGAAAAAACAATTCATTGCATGTAAACAACATGGCTCACGAGGAGGTATCAAAATCCAATATATAACAGAAATCACATATGTACACAAGATATAAAAACACCTATAGAAAATATACAGGGAGGGTGTAGCTGCTTGTAACAAACGGGCAAAATGGGAACCCTCAAGCCTGGATACGGCCTCCATCACTGGTCAATGCAATGCGCCCTGAAGGGACCCGGAAATAATGTTTAGGAAGAAGAGGAGAAAGTCATCACCACATCACCCCGGACCTGCAGAAAACATCTCTGCAGGATTATTACTCCTTATCCCAAAAATTATTTTAAAAAAAAAATCTAAAAAAACCCAAAAACATTGTTTTACATAAAATTTAAATTGAAAGGGTTTGTCCGGGAATGCTCTATTGATGGCCTATTCTTAGTATAGGTCATGAATATCAGATCGGTGGGGGTCCGACTCCCGACACCCCCACCGATCAACTGACTGAAGGGGCCGCGGCGTTCATCACCGTGGCCTATTCAGTGTTTACCAGACACAGCGCCGTACGTTTCCATAGCGGCTCTGGATGATGTCAAATCAGCGAGGGTCCGACTCCAGGCATCCCGACCGATCAGCTGATTGAAGATGCTGCGTGCCCTTGATTGTTTACCAAGCACAGCGCCGTACATTTGGCTGTGGCTGTGCCTGGTATTGCAGATCAGTCCCATTCACCTGAACAAGGGTATGTCCACATCACAGGCTGCAGCGGTCACATGGGATGAAATGTTATCAGAGGGACACATCGCCATGACTACGGGTAAGTATAGGCTTTTCTTTCTAGCCGGCCAGCCGAAAAATGCACCACAATTTGGTGTGGTTTTTCGGGGTGGAATTCCCTGTGGGAACCAGGGCAAATACTCTGTTTACTTTTATGCGTATCCGCCCTGTGTGAACATAGCCTAAGACTGAACAGTAGTGAGCTGAAACTCAGTTTTTGCCGCAAATTCACTTGTGGATTTGCTCTATTGAAGTTCAAGGGCACTAATCTAACTTTTCAGCATGGATCCACCAAAATAATGAACATGCTGCGGATTATAAACGCGGCGGGACGGTCACTATTCTACGCAGATTTGTCGGGAGCATGTGAATGGGACATAAAATACCACATTTACAGACACTGGCGGTGGAATTGCTATGAATTCTTTCGGGATTTAGTCACCGAATCTCTGCCTAACTCCGGACAGAATCCACAGGTGAACATGGCCGAAGATGTGATGACATTTATAATATTTTATTTCTTTACGCCACATGTTATGTTATTTATTTACTTTAGACAGGAAGTGAAGCTGTTGCCTATAGCAACTGATCAGGAAGTTCACAGGAGCTGAGCTGTGATTGGTTACCACAGGCGACGCCTATTTGTACCAGGCGCTGTGTTTCTACGTATTAGCACTAGAGGGCGCTCCAGACACTTATCTTTCGTATACCCGGCAAATGTTTACAGTACAGTCACGTGACTGATCACATGGCCGTGACGTCATGGAGGCAGAGTGCGGGAGATCTAGTGACCGCGCTGACAGGACATGAGGGGGAGGCTGCGCTCCGTGCTCCGGGACTTAGTACGGGAACATGCTCCTCGTCACTACAGCAGCTCCGCCGCCGAGGCCCCGGTTGTCCGCCCTCCCCGGGAAAGGATCCTCACCCTGCAGTCCATGAACCCGCAGGTCCGGGCAGTGGAGTATGCGGTTCGGGGACCCATCGTGATGAAAGCCGGGGAGATAGAGAGGGAGCTGCAGCAGGTGAGACAGTGCGGGGACTACAGGTATCAGCATTGCCGGGTTGCTATGTACAAGTCCCCTAAAAGTTGGGTATAACCACTACAACTCCCAGCATGGCTTGTGTAGTAAGGTGCTGAACTACAACTCCCAGCATGGCTCTTTCTCTGGGCAAAAATTGTCAGGACTGGTCGCACCTTCCGCGATATAACATCTGGATCTCCCAGCATCCAGGTGTACATGCAGATGTAGCAGAGCTGAGCGCGTCACTGTGCTGTGTGTAGACCTCGGCTCTGCTACATGTCAGGAGCGGTTACATCAGCCGGGTGTGCAGTGCCGCGTTCTCCACTACATTCTGCTTACCCGGCATTCCTCATGTACTGGGGTCACACAGGGCGCTTATGTGGTATCAAATAACGCCACAGTCCTGTGTTCTGCTGCTGGCACCTACAGGGTTAATCCTATATTCTGCTGCTGGCACCTACAGGGTTAAACATGGATCAGTCCTCAAAGTAATGTTATAATAACGCAATAAACGTCTCCTTGCAGTCACCAATGCCAGCTGCCTCCTGCCACCCTCCTGTCACTGCCACCCTGCTGTCCCCAATGCCAGCCGCCTCCTGCCACCCTGCTGTCACTCTACTGTCACTAATGCCTGTCAGGCCACCCTGCTGTCCCCAATGCCACCCTGCTGTCCCCAATGTCAGCCGCCTCCTGCCACCCTGCTGTCCCCAATGTCAGCCGCCTCCTGCCACCCTGCTGTCCCCAATGTCAGCCGCCTCCTGCCACCCTGCTGTCCCCAATTCCTCCTGCCACCCTGCTGTGCCCAATGCCAGCCGCCTCCTGCCACCCTGCTGTCCCCAATGTCAGCTGCCACCCTGCTGTCCCCAATGTCAGCTGCCACCCTGCTGTCCCCAATGTCAGCTGCCACCCTGCTGTCCCCAATGTCAGCTGCCACCCTGCTGTCCCCAATGTCAGCTGCCACCCTGCTGTCCCCAATGTCAGCCGCCTCCTGCCACCCTGCTGTCCCTAATGCCAGGCCCCTTCTGCCACCCTGCTGTCCCCAATGCCAGCCACATCCTGCCACCCTGCTGTCCCCAATGCCAGCCGCCTGCTGTCCCCAATGCCAGCCGCCTCCTGCCACCCTGCTGTCCCCAATGCCAGCCGCCTCCTGCCACCCTACTGTCCCCAATGCCAGCCGCCTCCTGCCAGCCTGCTGTCACGAATGCCTGCCACCCTGTCACTGCCATCCTACTGTCAATAATGTCAGCCTCCTGCTGTCCCCAGTGCTCGTCCTGCGCTAGTACAAGCCTTAATCTGTCATTTTAAGAAATTCCCTAATAATAAAGTTTTTGCTTTTGCAGCACTTCCTCCTATAAGGAAATAAAAATCCAATTCCCCCAGATATTCCCTGTAGACGCCACCAGCTATAGACCCATTTACAGCGGCCTGTATACTGTGAATGGGCCCCTCCCCCGAGTATTGGACCGCTCCCTGCTGTCTATAGTCCCTGATAGGATATACGGGCCGGGGTTGTACTCGCTACTAACCCTTTTAATCATTGTTTTGTGAAAAGTTCTTTGTGTTTAGTTCTCGCCTTTTCTAAAAATGAGTGCTTGCTGTCAGTGAATGGGAACATTCTTGTTTGCAAAAAAGACCTATTCTTACAGCTGAGGGTTTGTTACAATTCTATTCAGATTAGACAATCTTCTGTGAGCTGAAGTCATCAGCAGTACAGATCCCTCTCGTCCTGATATTTTGCTACAATGTATCAGTGTAGGTATAATGTATCAGTCTGGAGTACTAGCGGTTCGTCTCACAGAGGGTTGTCTAAGCCGCAAATAATTGTAACAAACCTTCTACCGTAAGAAGTATTAGGTCAGTATGTAAACAAGGACCTCTGGGACCGGCACCTCTCTCTAGAACGGGGCCCCCTAAACCCAGTTCTACCTTTCACGCGGTTTTCTGGTTAAATGGTCGGAAATTACAAGAGGCAGCAGGAAATGAGAAAGGTAGAATAGTGTTTAGGGGGTCCCGTTCTAGAGATAGGTGCAGGTCCCAGAGGTGGGACTCGCATCTATCTGACATTTATGGTACATCCTGTTGATCTGCCACAAATGTCCCTGATGGGCAAAGCCCTTTAAATACCTTCAGATTTAACTGGAAAAATATGGACTCGTCATGGGTTCTGTCGGGCGCCCTTGGTGTCCATCGTAAGACTGGTCCGTCGTTGTGTCAGGTTTTCCGTTATAAACTGAAGCGGCAATTCAGATGTGAATAGAGCCCAAGCTGATACGACCCCCAGCGATCAGATGTGCATGTTCTTGACAGTAAATGTTGTTTCCCTGCAGCGCCACCACAGGGGAAATGAAGCATTACACAGTGTCCAATCATATCAATGTGATATCTGTGTAATGCAGGACAGGTCCTCCAGCGAGAGACGCTCTACGTGGCCGCTTTTCACCCCGGCTTATAGATAAGGGTCCTGAATGGAGGACCCCCACCCTCCTCTACTAACTCGGAATTACCTTACAATGTGGATATGAAATCTCAGAACTGCAGTGAAGACTGACACTTAGGTCGGTGTCACACGTATTGTTGGCTCATGAAACTGGCAGAGCAGCAAGAGGGGATGTCACCCTGCACAACAATGTAGACGTATTGGCCATTCAGAGTCTGTGGAAAGCTGGGTTGCGCTGTCACGGTGGCCGTCAGCCTCTTTTACCCTCATTGGCGTCCATGATAACTCGGAAGCAGATGAAGGAAATAATAGACATAGGACGACTCGGGGACGAGTTTCGATTTTAAGGCTACACGGCGACTTTGGTCACACGGCACGGAGATCACAAGGTTGCCATGTGACATAGATGCTTGTGAATGTGATCTCGTTACTGCGCGCAACGTGATGCAACCGCGACACGACAATCACGAAAAAGGTAAACATAATTTCCAACATGTCTGCAATCGATTTTTTTTTTTTTTTTAAATGTAATATTTTGGGGTCTTTTGAATGTTACTGAATCGCCTGTGACTTCGTATTTATAAAATGATTTGACATGGAACAAGATCTGAGAAAAATCAAGTATTTCTGTCGTCTCTGCCGCTCCACAATAGACTCTTTGTAGGAAATTCAGTTACCATGACAACGCCCGCAGCACCGCAGATATCGGATACACAAGCAAATTGCGTTGTGGAGAGGGGGGGGCAGCATCATTATAGAACATGTGACCCCCCCCCCCCCATAGCCCTTTAGTCTACATTTTAAAGAACTACTGGGCCCATATGGGTTGTCACCCAACTTTCCACAGACTCTGAACGGCAGAGAAAAATGCATTGTTCTGCAGAGTCCTCATACGATGTTCTGACTGCACTTCCTGTGGAAGTGTCACTGTAGATCTGTGGTTCTGGCATTCTATTCGTGAACCAGGAAGCTCAGGATGAACCATGGTAGGGGGGGGGGGGTCCTCGATTTTTGAGGGTGCTGCAGTACACGGGACGAGACTGAAATGAGTAATTGGTGAGATGGATGAGAGATCAGCGGCAGTAACCCTGTAGATCCTGGACCAGGTCATATAATAGTGAAGTGCTCCCTCTATCGTCTATAGGGAATCAAGAAGCCGTTCAGTGAGGTCATCAAGGCGAACATCGGAGACGCCCACGCCATGGGACAGCAGCCAATCACGTTTCTTCGGCAGGTAAGCAGCCAATCGTTTACACTTTTGCCCCTCGGGGGTGTGTTTTTATTGACCCCCGGCTGTTCTTACTGCAGGTCGTAGCTCTTTGCACGTACGCTGAGCTCTTGGATAGCTCACATTTTCCGTGTGACGCTAAGGCCCGGGCCAGGCGTATTCTGCAGTCGTGTGGAGGACAAAGTCTCGGTGAGTGACATTCATTCTGAAAAATTATTACATTCCCAGTTACAGAATCTCTCTGATTTTTGGGGTTCTCCCTCAGATCACTGGGGTCTTTATCTAAGCGCTCCACTAATCACACTGCTCCGGTATCATTATGTCCGCTTGGGGAGTGCCGGCCCCATTCCTTCTAGGTTTCTATATGTCCCATAGTGTCGTAGTGCGCACGCTCGACTGCCACTGCATTCAACTCCTCCTCACTGCGAACGTACTGGTAATGATGATTTGGGGAGTACCCCGTACTAGTGATCACTGTCCAATACTTATATAGGAGACCCCATACTAGTGATCAGGATACATTACTTATATCGGGGGCTCCTGTACTAGTGATCAGGATACATTACTTATATAGGGGGCTCCTGTACTAGTGATCAGGATACATTACTTATATAGGGGCCCCAGTTCTAGTGATCAGGATACATTACTTATATAGGGGGCTCCTGTACTAGTGATCAGGATACATTACTTATATAGGGGGCCCCTGCACTAGTGATCAGGATACATTACTTATATAGGGGGCCCCAGTACTAGTGATCAGGATACATTACTTATATAGGGGGCCCCTGCACTAGTGATCAGGATACATTACTTATATAGGGGGCCCCAGTACTAGTGATCAGGATACATTACTTATATAGGGGGCCCCAGTACTAGTGATCAGGATACATTACTTATGTAGGGGGCCCCAGTACTAGTGATCAGGATACATTACTTATATAGGGGGCCCCAGTACTAGTGATCAGGATACATTACTTATGTAGGGGGCCCCAGTACTAGTGATCAGGATACATTACTTATGTAGGGGGCCCCTGTACTAGTGATCAGGATACATTACTTATATAGGGGGCCCCTGTACTAGTGATCAGGATACATTACTTATATAGGGGGCTCCTGTACTAGTGATCAGGATACATTACTTATATAGGGGCCCCAGTTCTAGTGATCAGGATACATTACTTATATAGGGGGCCCCAGTTCTAGTGATCAGGATACATTACTTATATAGGGGGCCCCTGTACTAGTGATCAGGATACATTACTTATATAGGGCGCTCCTGTACTAGTGATCAGGATACATTACTTATATAGGGCGCTCCTGTACTAGTGATCAGGATACATTACTTATATAGGGGGCCCCTGTACTAGTGATCAGGATACATTACTTATATAGGGGGCCCCTGTACTAGTGATCAGGATACATTACTTATATAGGGGGCCCCTGTACTAGTGATCAGGATACATTACTTATATAGGGGGCCCCAGTACTAGTGATCAGGATACATTACTTATATAGGGGGCCCCAGTACTAGTGATCAGGATACATTACTTATATAGGGGGCCCCAGTACTAGTGATCAGGATACATTACTTATATAGGGGGCCCCAGTACTAGTGATCAGGATACATTACTTATATAGGGGGCCCCTGTACTAGTGATCAGGATACATTCCTTATATAGGGGGCCCCTGTACTAGTGATCAGGATACATTACTTATATAGGCGTCTCCTGTACTAGTGATCAGGATACATTACTTATATAGGGGGCCCCCGTACTAGTGATCACTGTCCAATACTTATATAGGAGACCCCATACTAGTGATCAGGATACATTACTTATATAGGGGGCCCCTGTACTAGTGATCAGGATACATTACTTATATAGGGGGCTCCTGTACTAGTGATCAGGATACATTACTTATATAGGGGCCCCAGTTCTAGTGATCAGGATACATTACTTATATAGGGGACCCCAGTTCTAGTGATCAGGATACATTACTTATATAGGGGGCCCCTGTACTAGTGATCAGGATACATTACTTATATAGGGGGCCCCTGTACTAGTGATCAGGATACATTACTTATATAGGGGGCCCCTGTACTAGTGATCAGGATACATTACTTATATAGGGGGCCCCTGTACTAGTGATCAGGATACATTACTTATATAGGGGGCCCCTGTACTAGTGATCAGGATACATTACTTATATAGGGGGCCCCTGTACTAGTGATCAGGATACATTACTTATATAGGGGACCCTATACTAGTGATCAGGATACATTACTTATATAGGGGGCCCCTGTACTAGTGATCAGGATACATTACTTATATAGGGGGCCCCTGCACTAGTGATCAGGATACATTACTTATATAGGGGACCCTATACTAGTGATCAGGATACATTACTTATATAGGGGGCCCCTGTACTAGTGATCAGGATACATTACTTATATAGGGGGCCCCTGTACTAGTGATCAGGATACATTACTTATATAGGGGGCCCCTGCACTAGTGATCAGGATACATTACTTATATAGGGGACCCTATACTAGTGATCAGGATACATTACTTATATAGGGGGCCCCTGTACTAGTGATCAGGATACATTGCTTATATAGGGGGCCCCTGCACTAGTGATCAGGATACATTACTTATATAGGGGACCCTATACTAGTGATCAGGATACATTACTTATATAGGGGGCCCCTGTACTAGTGATCAGGATACATTACTTATATAGGGGACCCCAGTTCTAGTGATCAGGATACATTACTTATATAGGGGACCCTATACTAGTGATCAGGATACATTACTTATATAGGGGGCCCCTGTACTAGTGATCAGGATACATTACTTATATAGGGGGCCCCTGTACTAGTGATCAGGATACATTACTTATATAGGGCGCTCCTGTACTAGTGATCAGGATACATTACTTATATAGGGGGCCCCTGTACTAGTGATCAGGATACATTACTTATATAGGGGGCCCCTGTACTAGTGATCAGGATACATTACTTATATAGGGGGCCCCTGTACTAGTGATCAGGATACATTACTTTTATAGGGGGCCCCTGTACTAGTGATCAGGATACATTACTTATATAGGGGGCCCCTGTACTAGTGATCAGGATACATTACTTATATAGGGGGCCCCAGTACTAGTGATCAGGATACATTACTTATATAGGGGGCCCCAGTACTAGTGATCAGGATACATTACTTATATAGGGGGCCCCAGTACTAGTGATCAGGATACATTACTTATATAGGCGGCTCCTGTACTAGTGTTCAGGATACATTACTTATATAGGGGGCCCCCGTACTAGTGATCACTGTCCAATACTTATATAGGAGACCCCATACTAGTGATCAGGATACATTACTTATATAGGGGACCCTATACTAGTGATCAGGATACATTACTTATATAGGGGGCTCCTGTACTAGTGATCAGGATACATTACTTATATAGGGGCCCCAGTTCTAGTGATCAGGATACATTACTTATATAGGGGGCCCCAGTTCTAGTGATCAGGATACATTACTTATATAGGGGGCCCCTGTACTAGTGATCAGGATACATTACTTATATAGGGGGCCCCTGTACTAGTGATCAGGATACATTACTTATATAGGGGGCCCCTGTACTAGTGATCAGGATACATTACTTATATAGGGGACCCTATACTAGTGATCAGGATACATTACTTATATAGGGGGCCCCTGTACTAGTGATCAGGATACATTACTTATATAGGGGGCCCCTGCACTAGTGATCAGGATACATTACTTATATAGGGGACCCTATACTAGTGATCAGGATACATTACTTATATAGGGGGCCCCTGTACTAGTGATCAGGATACATTACTTATATAGGGGGCCCCTGTACTAGTGATCAGGATACATTACTTATATAGGGGGCCCCTGCACTAGTGATCAGGATACATTACTTATATAGGGGACCCTATACTAGTGATCAGGATACATTACTTATATAGGGGGCCCCTGTACTAGTGATCAGGATACATTACTTATATAGGGGACCCTATACTAGTGATCAGGATACATTAAGTATATAGGGGGCCCCTGTACTAGTGATCAGGATACATTACTTATATAGGGGGCCCCTGTACTAGTGATCAGGATACATTACTTATATAGGGGGCCCCTGTACTAGTGATCAGGATACATTACTTATATAGGGCCCCCCAGTCCTAGTGATCAGGATACATTACTTATATAGGGGGCCCCTGTACTAGTGATCAGGATACATTACTTATATAGGGGGCCCCTGTACTAGTGATCAGGATACATTACTTATATAGGGGGCCCCTGTACTAGTGATCAGGATACATTACTTATATAGGGGGCCCCTGTACTAGTGATCAGGATACATTACTTATATAGGGGGCCCCTGTACTAGTGATCAGGATACATTAATTATATAGGGCCCCCCAGTCCTAGTGATCAGGATACATTACTTATATAGGGGGCCCCAGTCCTAGTGATCAGGATACATTACTTATATAGGGGGCCCCCGTACTAGTGATCAGGATACATTACTTATATAGGGGGCCCCTGTACTAGTGATCAGGATACATTACTTATATAGGGGGCCCCCGTACTAGTGATCAGGATACATTACTTATATAGGGGGCCCCTGTACTAGTGATCAGGATACATTACTTATATAGGGGGCCCCCGTACTAGTGATCAGGATACATTACTTATATAGTGCCACATTTTATTTATGAAATTGCAAAAATATCCAGCTGACCCGGGTGATCTAAGTCTTAATTTTCTTTTAATTTCCAGGATCCTACAGTGCCAGCCAGGGTGTCGCCTGTATCCGGGAAGATGTTGCTCGGTATATCGAGCGGCGGGATGAAGGTGTTCCTGCGGACCCCGAGAATATTTATCTCACCACTGGAGCTAGTGATGGCATCGCTGTAAGTACTGCTCATCTACCTGGTTATATATCATCTTCATAGATAGATAGATAGATAGATACATGGATGGATTGCTGTGGCCTGCAGCATGTCAGGAGATTATAACCTGAAGTCTTGTATATATTATAGTCCCGTGTACAGTCTGTGTTCTTTGTGTATTTCAGAGCATCCTAAAGATCCTCGTATCGGGGGAGGGTAAGTCCCGGACAGGGATTATGATCCCCATCCCTCAGTATCCTTTATACTCCGCAGCCATATCCGAGTTGAGCGCGGTGCAGGTGAATTACTACTTGGATGAGGAGCACTGCTGGGCGCTGGATGTCAACGAGCTGAGGAGAGCGTTATACCAGGCCAAGGAATACGCCAATCCCAAGGTGCTCTGTATTATTAACCCAGGAAACCCCACAGGTGAGTGAGCTGGAGGCTCACAGGTTTACGTATGTATGTATATATAATGTCATGACTGCCGTTGTATCTTCCTCGTCCAGGACAGGTGCAGAGCAGGCGTTGTATAGAAGAAGTCATTCATTTTGCCTGGGAGGAGGGGCTGTTTCTTCTGGCGGACGAGGTGAGGACACGGTTTAGGTTATGGCTGTGACACATTGTAGCAGCCCCACTGACTAAGGGCTCTTGCACACGACCGTTGTGTGCCGCCCGAGTCCTGTCCGTGATCCCTGGAAAGTTATTACACGTTCTACCTTTACACGGATCGGAGAGACGGGTCTGTTTTCACGGACCCGATTTACCCACTGGAGTGAAGGGGTCCGTGAAAACTATCGGGTGCCACTCGGATGCCGTGAAAACTGCCCGAGTGGCACTCTGTCATGTGGAACTGGGCTTAAGCAGTGGCATAGTATCCATTAACTCTTTCGCTGCCGCCACAGTTTGCAAACGTTTTCCACACACAAGTAAAAACTAGAAATGTTAGAAAAATCATATTATACTCGCATTTGGACATATTTTATGACGTAGATACGTGACCCGTTGTGAAAATGCCCCCCTAAACTTTAAACACATGTGCGCCGTCATACAATTTTACTTCAAAGCGTTACATCTTGTAAAAAAAAAATACAGAAAAATTCATGTTTGTAGCTAAAAAATAGAAGCTGTGCGGAGTCCATACACGCCAAAGCGGTGATTACATGTGCAACGTCCGATCTTCTCACCCCTGTAGTGACACCCCCTCAATATGACAGTCAGGAAGCACATATCCTCTCTGATTGCTAAGAGGGGTGAAGCCCTGAAGAAAAGAGTGGACATATTAGACGTACATCCTTGGCAATGAAAGGGTTTAAGGAACACTCCGGACAAAACGGATACACTGGCCTATGACTGGTGCAGGTGCTGGGGGCGGGGCATGACTCAGATTCTCTCTCTGGGGGTGTTTGAGTCCTTGTGTCATGCTCCACCCCCAGACCCTGCACTAGGTATAACACAGTGTATCCGTTTGCTCGTTGTGCTTCTTTCCACTAAAGGCCCCATGCACATGTCCATAGATTTCATCCATCCGTAAATAATCGCATATATGGAACAGTGCCCGTAATGCATCCGTATTATCGGATCTGCAAAAAAAACAGGGAGGAATCTTGGGTAATCCCCTGGCATTGCATAGTAATGCTTCCGTAAGTACAGACGGCTACGGATGCACATCCATGTCCGTAATTACGGCAGCGCCCATAGACTTCTATGGGGAGTCTGTGCCGTAAGGCACCATGCACACGACCGTAATAAAAACTCTGTCATTTCAGACCACAAGACGGTCCGCAATTACAGACCCGCCCGGTTCTATTGGCAGCAGACGCCTTTCTGTAGCGCTTCGGATTGGTGTTCGTGCCGTAGAACTGTGCCGGGAATTATGGAGCATGTTCTTCACTTCTGATTTTACGGGCCGTGCTCCCATACTTCGTATGAGAGCATGGCGCGAAAATGCGGGCGCCGGCCGTGCCCGCAATTTTGAGCTGTGATTAGGGGCACGGCCGTGTGCATGAGGCCTAAATACGGACAAAAAAATGACATGTTCTATCATTTCTACGGCACAGACACCCATCCGTAAAAAAACGGAAAGGTATCTGTAGCCCATAAAAATGAATGGCTCTGGTGACTGGCGGCGACTACTTGTCCGTCTTGCCCGGCGGTGACTACTTGTCCGTCTTGCCCGGCGGCGACTACTTGTCCGTCTTGCCCGGCGGCGACTACTTGTCCGTCTTGCCCGGCGGCGACTGCTTGTCCGTCTTGCCCGGCGGCGACTGCTTGTCCGTCTTGCCCGGCGGCGACTGCTTGTCCGTCTTGCCCGGCGGCGACTGCTTGTCCGTCTTGCCCGGCGGCGACTGCTTGTCCGTCTTGCCCGGCGGCGACTGCTTGTCCGTCTTGCCCGGCGGCGACTACTTGTCCGTCTTCAGTCCTTCTCATCTTGTCTGTTTCTAGGTCTATCAGGACAATGTCTATTCCAAGGACTGTCAATTCCATTCCTTCAAAAAAGTCCTGTGTGAGATGGGCCCAGAATACAGCAACAACGTGGAGCTCGCCTCCTTCCACTCCACCTCTAAGGGTTACATGGGAGAGTAAGTGCCGGACAAACCGAGGGGATAATCCAGCTGTGCCGAGTCCCCCTTTGCTGGGCTGTCTGCTCTGGTTAATCGAGGGGCTCCAGAAATTGGGACCCTCTTCTATGTCATCCGTATTCATTAATAGGACGTAAAGCACCCCCAGTCCCCACAAAAAAATAAACTAACGATCGTAGAATCATTTCTAACTTTTCTGATCTCCATCCCTGTTGGTTCTTCTCTCTCCGATGCCGCGTTCTCGGTCCCCGCTGTCCATCCAAGATGGCTGCCGCTGTCTCAGACATGCACATGGAGCTGCAGGTCTGACACACACCTCCTTCACTGCCCTCTGAAGTTTTAGAAACGATGACGTCATCCGTGCTGGTCCACCAGAGGGCAGTGGAGGGGGTGTGTGTCAGATTTGCGGACTACGCTCCCTATGCAAGTCTGAGACAGCGGCGGCCATCTTGTATGGAAGACATCGGAAACCGAGAACGCAGCAACAGGGATGAGTTCAAAATCATTCTACGATCGTTAATTTATTTTTGTGTGGGGACCGGAGGGTCACTTTAATGAAAGGAGTTTTCCACTAAACCAGTGGTTTCCATCCTACGCTTCTCCAGCTGTTGCAGAACTACAACTCTAATCATGCTCTGACATGCTGGGTTGTCTAGTTTTCATCTAGGACAGTGGCTTCCAACCTACGTTGTAGTTCTTCAAGGGCTGGAGGAGCCGCAGGTTGGAGACCACTGCCGTAGACCGTGTTATCAGCCCTCCGATACGGCTTAAATTGCCGCCATGTTAACCCTTACCGTTATATGTTACAGGGGATACTTGTGTGTTTCAGGTGTGGATACCGCGGGGGGTACATGGAGGTGTTGAACCTGCATCCTGACATTAAAACGCAGCTGGTGAAGATGCTCTCTGTGCGGTTGTGCCCTCCGGTGTCCGGACAGGCCGCCATGGATGTCGTTGTGAACCCTCCGCAGCCGGACGAGGAGTCTCACCAGCAGTTCATCCAGGTACGTCCGGCGTGGCCCCCGGCGTGTTTACGTGACCCTCGTGTGACCAGTAAAGACCTCTGACTGTAATGTCCTTGCAGGAGAAGGAAGCCGTGCTCTCCACCCTGGCTCACAAGGCCGAGCTGACGGAGGAATTGTTTAACCAGGTTCCTGGCATTCAGTGTAATCCTCTGCAGGGCGCCATGTACGCCTTTCCCCGGATCTTTATCCCTCCCCGTGCTATAGAAAAGGCAGAGGTCAGTGTCAAATCATTTACCACCATGTTCTACACTTTGTATTCAGATCCAAGTAGATGATTGGCTGCAGCGACCAAAGCGCCACCTGGTGGTTATAGCGAGGAAATACTATTCCATTTTTGGTGCTGCTGGTGCCATTGTGAGTCCCAGACATTCAGACACTTCTGCAGCAACAGCCCGGGAAAGTCACAATGTAATATTAATAACCGGAAAGTCTCTCGTATATATACAGTCTAGAATATATATATAGTATGGAGATGGCATGTGAGCTATACTCTCCCAGAATGGTCCCTTCACTCCTTGGTGCAGCTGGGACCGGTATCAGGACATTGTCTGCAGTGCCGCCCGGGAGTGAACAGGACTGCAGGAACCGGCAGGGGAGTATCTACCGGTCTGAGGTCCCTATATAGGGACTGGTCTGGGGGTCTATATTTGTTTAGGGGGCTGTCTGGGATCTGTATTTATGAGATGTGGGGTGTGTATTTCTTTAGAAATCTGGTCTGGGGTTTGTATTTGTTTAGAGTCTAGTTTAGGTTTTGTGTTTTTTATTTTTTTTATTTTGGAATTTAACCCCTTAATGAGCAGCTAAATTTTTCCGTCTTTACCTCTCTGTCTTTCAGCAGCCATAACTTTTTTTTTTTTTTTATTGACGTGGCCGTATGAGGCCTCGTTTTATCCGGGAGGAATTGTATTATTTATTTTCGCAGTTTGGGGGTAGAAAATAATATTTTTACGGCGTGAATATAGGAAAAATCAATTCTCTGCATCGTTTTTCTTGTTTATTTTTTATCCCATTCACGTTTCACACTAAATAACCTGTTACATGAATTATTTTGGTTATTACTGTCGTGTAGATGCCTAATATGTGGAGGTTTTTTGTTTAATGTAGGGGCAATAACCTATATATAATGAAAAATAATGACTTTTTTTTTGTTACTTTTTTTTTTCTAATCCCACTAAGGGATAACTTTTATTTACAACTCTATTTTTGACTTCTAATGTATTAGCATATTCCTGTATACTGATACATTACACAATGTCACTATGACAGTATACATATAGGCCTGGGGTCCTTTCCTTGTCCCCAGGGCTGACTACAGAGGGATTCCCGGTCTTTGATCACATCACCGGGTTTCCGGTGACGCGATCAAAGATGAGTCCCCATTGATCTTGCCGCGGTCACTGATCAAAGGCTTAAACAGCTGGGGTCCGAATGTTTCCCGACCCCCCCACCCCCAGCTGTATTTAGCAGGCTGCTGTAAGATCAGGAGCTGTAAGTTACAGGAGCGCTCATCAGCCTCTTCTACAACAACGCCAAAAGACGTCGCTGTAGATCTGGCACCTGCTGTCAAAAGACGGTGGGCGGTCGTTAAGTAGTTAATAAACGTGGGTCACATGCACTAGTTGGGAGGAGTTTCCTTTATAAATGGGCGGCACAAGAGAAGAATTTCCGCGCCGTTAACCCCGAAACTTCAGAATCTCCCCGATGTCCCTGCTCAGAAGTTGTCACGCACGATCTGATACACGTTGGGAAGAATTGGGGAATAATTCTGGGACCATTAAAGGTTTGATCTTTTGTTTGATGCAGAAATATCTCCGGCCTCCTGGGATTGGGATGTGTCATTTAAAGGGACCCTGAGGGCTGTAAATTCCTCTGGATTCTTCGATACGGGGTTAAATATGAGACTTGTTAAGCATAAGATGACTGTTTTTCTGTCCTCAGGAGTTGCAGACGGCCCCGGACATGTTTTACTGCATGCGGCTGCTGGAGGAGACCGGGATCTGCGTGGTTCCTGGGAGCGGGTTTGGACAGCGGGAGGGGACTTATCACTTTAGGTAAATTATTTCTGATACCCCGTTTACTGCCGCCCTGGGTGGGGGTTGTTTGCGGTTTATGTTCAACGCTAAGGGAAGTTGACGGGGAGCAATAGATTGTCTTCACCAGTCCTACAGTTAGGCCTTATTCACACCAGCGTATTTCACGTCTGTATTACGCGCGGTAAAACAACGGACGTCGCACGGACCGATGCAAGTCAATGGGGCCATTCAGACATTCAGTGTTTATCACGCGTCGTGTGTCCGTTGTGTGAAACTCACTGCATGTCCTATACTTGTGCGTGAAAATCACGGACAGTATATGGACGCACATCCGTGTGCTGTGCGTGATTCTCGCAACAGTTGCTAAAGAAATTATGAGAAAACGAAAACCACCTCCTTGAGTTTATTTCTACGCACACAAAACGGACACGTTCGTGTGAATAAGGCCTTATGGTTACTTTTACACCGGCCGTAAAAACGAGCGCTGATTGGCGCTCGCTTGCTATGGATGGGGACGAGCGCTCGTTACTGCAATCACTCGTCCCTATGCATTTCCATCGTGTCGGCAGCACATCGTTCTATCAGGCCTGAAATGGCTGATAACAGAGAACAATACATTACATTGTACAGTAAAGGATGTGGGATTATTGTATTCCTCAGTGACCAGCGTCCCCTTTGCTTTACAGAATGACGATTCTTCCGCCGGTGGAGAAGCTGCGGCGTTTGTTACAGAGCGTGAAGGATTTTCACGTCCGTTTCCTGGAGGAATTCTCCTGAGCTTCAGTGAAGACTAATGAATATAAACCATGACATTCCCTTCATGTACCGGGGATCTGCCACCTGACCGCAGGAAAAGGGTGAAAACTATGCAGGGATTGAGGGCAAGGTCGTGGTCACATGTTAACCCTTGATGTGTGACCCCCCCCCGACTTTGCTTCTGCGCTACTTGACTGTTAGGGCGTGTTCACACGGTGCTGAAAAAAAAACCCACACGTGAACGAGTCACATACGCTAGCGTTTCTTGGGAAGTGTTTTTTAAAATACAGGTGTTTTTGACGAGTTTTGTGTGGTTTTTTTTGGGCACGTAATTGGGACTTGAATTGACACGATGCTTTTTTTCTTATGTGACGCGTAATTTGACTACGGTTGCGTAAAAAAAAACTAACGGCGCGCGCTCTCATTGATTTTCACCAAGAAGCTTAATCAAGTGTTTTTTGACTCGTATTTCAGCCCCTAAAACACGCCAAAATACAGGCCGTGTGAACAGGGCCTTACATCCCTCCTCTTGGGACCGTCTGGGGATACAAGTGCTTGTTTTATAAACTGTTACAATGTTTTCTTGCAGTTACTTTTTATACACTTTTGATTTTTAGAATAGTTTACAAAATGTTCTTTTTATTTAAAAAAAAAATATATAAGAATGTTACGAACAGGGTGAGTCCGAAGTGAGGAGCCCCCAAATACATGAAAATTCCTTTTATCCGGCATCTATATCGACCATTATCAGATATTCTGGATCATTGGACGGCCATAGAAAGATATGAAAAGTCCCGAGTAAGAGAATTAAAGGGTAACTAAACGCTCAACAAACTTCTATCTCATAGTGACATGTCAGAAGTTTGGATCGGTGGGGGTCCGAGCGCTGAGACCCGCCCCCCCCCACAACCACCAATCGCTAAAACGAAGCGGCAGAAGCGCTCCCCCGCCTCGTTTCTGTTTGGCTTTTTCCGGGTGCCGGTGTATCGGAATATATAGACTTTCTATTGAGTCCGTACTCCGATACATTGATTTCCAGAAAAAAGCTGAACAGACACGAGCACTTCTGCCGCTTCTTTTTAGCGATTGGTGGGGGTCTCAGTTCTCGGACCCCCACCGATCAACACGTCTGACATGTCACTACAACACGTCAGAAGTTTGTTGAACGTTTAGTCACCCTTTAAGAAACATCTTATTTGTTATCATCTCTTGAGCGCCGTGATCTGCAGGGTGCCCGCTGGGACCTCCCGTTGTCATGGCAACCATACAATGCCCAGACGGCGGTATCGCGCATCGGTTCTATTCTGATGATCAGCGCGGCACCCGCCAGACGTCACTTAATGTTAGATTTGGTCTCATCATTGCCGGTATATATCAGACCTGTGGCGTACGCTGCTCTCCGCCATCTTGGACATAACTTGGGTTTTTCCTCACTTTTGACTCACCCCGGAAATAGTTGGTTCTCTAATCTGATGTTTACATTGTACGATTTATAATAACTTGGCCTTAAGCGTCTGTTACATTATCAAAGAATAAAACTGTTCACAGGGACGTGGTTTATCAGAGGAGGAGGGGCCGCGTCTTCTTTGATGATCGCTGCGGCTGCTTTTTGCTCTGCGTTTTAATACGATCGGCTCTGAGTATCTCCGGCCGTTACAGGGTTTCCGCAGCTTTGTCCCAATTGCGCCGTATTTATTGAGGGAAGATGAATATGATATGATCTGGACCCTCCATCGTTTACATGGTG
The DNA here is from genome assembly GCF_050947455.1 of Rhinoderma darwinii. NCBI lineage: Eukaryota > Metazoa > Chordata > Amphibia > Anura > Rhinodermatidae > Rhinoderma > Rhinoderma darwinii. Next base: position 88,785,706 of record NC_134695.1, read on the forward strand.
TCTAATAAGAAAGCCCCCCTCCGCTCCGATTCCCCCCCCCCCCCCCCCCCTCCCCGTCACCACCGCATTTACCCGCCATAGAAGACAATGAAGTCATAAGGCCCAGTGCAAGACGCAGACCGCGGCCGTCCCGGGAAAAGGGTGAGATGGAGATTGGACCGTGCTATGGCGTGACCTTCCCGTCTAGTTGGGGATTTAGTGGCAAATCTTTGTCCCCATTCCCTTATATTAAAGTATAAATCCTCATGCACGTGACCGGGTTGGTTTTACGCTCCACAAAACCACGGATCCGTCGTACCGCAAAACACCCTTGTGTCATCAGGACTCGCGGATCCACAACAATTCACCAGTATTGGTAAATCCGGACTGTAAAATGTCTCATCTTGCGGTTTTGCGACCCCTGCACCGATCCGTGTAAATCATGGCCGTGCGCATGGGGCCATAGCAAAGAATGGGTCCGCAAAAACTCGGATAAATTGCGACTGCAAAAATATGGTCGTGTGCATGAAGCCTGACACATCTGGGCTGCAGTCACATTGAGCTGCGGACATTGTGAAGTGTCACGGCTGCCACCACTGCTCGGCACTGACACAAACCGTGTGCCCAAAGTCACGGGTAGTCCCGGCTTTATCGTTTCCCATTACAGAGTGGGGGAGGGGGAGGCAACCTTACATGGCGCTATTCTGATCACACCTTTCTTCATACGGCTGTGTTTGGTCCGTGAGATACGGACGGCGTTTCCCGGACCGAACAGAGTGCAGGGAGCCGGACTCCTAGGATGACGGTTATGTATGACGCTAGGTGTCCCTGCCTCCCTGGGGAATACTGTCCCGTACTGTAATCATGGATTCTGTATGGGACAGTTTTCCCGCAGGGACACTTGGCGTCATACGTAACTGATGCTGGGAGTCCGGCTCCCCAAACTGTTCGGTCCGGGAATTACTGCTGAGCTACAGCCCATATATCAGACTAAACACGGCTGTGTAAATGAGGCCTCATGCACACTAATGTTTTTGCATCCGCAAGTCTGCGGGTGAATTGCGGACCCATTCATTGCTACGGCGCCAGGCACACCCCCGTGGTTTTCCCGGTTCCTTCCAGGAGCGTAAATATGAGCCGCAGAAACTCAGGACATGTCTTATTACGGCCCGCAAATTCACTACGGACTTACCCATAGAAGTCAATGGGCCCGTGGAAACTGCGGATAAACCTCCGTGTGACATCCGTGATCTGTGGGTGTTGCTAAGCGACGACAGGAAGTTGCATCATTGTTTTCCTTGCACTTTTTTTTCTATGATCCGCATTTTGCGGATGACATTTCATCCGCAAAATACGGACCACAGTCCGGGAATTTGCCGACCAGAAAAAACACTACGGTCGTGTGCGTGAGGCCTCCGGCGATGTTCACACGGCAAACCAAAAACGGATGTAAAATATGGAGCTGTTTTTAAGCGAAAACAGCCTCTGATTTCCATCTGTTTCTTCTGCATCACACGTTTTTTTATTCATTTTTTACGGCCGTTTTTTGATGCGTTTTTTTCTTTTGAGGCAATGAAAAACCGCTCCAAAAAAGGCTCAAGAAGTGACATGCAATTCTTTTTACGGTGGGAACGAAACACAGTTTTTCCCATTGAAATCAACGGGCAGATGTTTGGAGGCGTTCAGTCCCCATATTTTCAGCCGTTTTTCGGGGCGATTACGGCCCGAAAAGCGGCTGAAATTAAGCTGTGTGAACATCCCCTCAGGCTGCTGTCGAGAATGTGCTGAACCGCATTTTGGATGTTTGCGCCTCCCTAGCCAAAAGTGTCTAGAAAAGAGTGGAGCTTAGCGGTGAAATGGGCGTGGCTTAAAATGCGCCAAACAAAACGTCAGCCAGCCAAGGAAGAGACAAGCTGCGCCACTGTGATAAGTTTTGTGCATTTTCTGCCTGGTCTGAATTTTACGCCATATTAGTAAATCTGACGCATTGAATTTGCAATATCTGATGTGGCGACGTGTTCGGTAAATAGGATACTCCTGACGGAGAGCCGATCCCCAGGAGAAATATAATATTACACAGCGCACGCTTACATCCGTAGACGAACACGTGACACCTGAGCGAGAACTGCTCTGCCAAATACAGAGGGGGTCCCGAATGTACACCCCCCTTTAATACTTTCTATTATCAAGTAATAGAACTGTCTGCCGGGGTCCAAAACGACAGGGACCAGATGCAGGTACTAAACTGTGGATTGTACGGCCGCCGGAAGGGAAGAATATAATACCAGTTTATAAACCTGCGTTCTGTGAAGTCCAGTCTGGATTTGTTCTTAGAAAAAAAATGTGAAAAACACAAAAAATGTGGGAAAACTTCTATTTCTGTCCCTGCAGCTCGCTGCTGCCACCTGCCTGTGCTATGTTGTATTACTCCCAGTATTATGATATTATAGCGGCACATAAATCTGCAATAATCCGGCATCCCGGGCGGTTATTGTCCCCTGAATCCTGACAATCCGGCAATTCTCCGCAGTCTGGGATGTAACGGGCTGGAGTTTCAGATCTATCATCCACAAAATTGAGTGTTAGGAGATTTATATACGGCCGCTGACTGCAAATGTCAGCTCCAAAAACAGATTAGGGTATGTTCACACGGCGGGGGTCCGTAACGGCTGAAATTACGGGGATGTTTCCGCCTGAAAACATCCCCGTAATTTCAGCCGTAACGGCATGTGCAGGCGCTTGAACGCCGCGTCCATTACGGACGTAATTGGCGCTGCTATTCATTGGAGTCAATGAGTAACGGCTCCAATTACGGCCAAAGAAGTGACAGGTCACTTCTTCTACGCGGGCGTCTATTTACGCGCCGTCATTTGACAGCGGCGCGTAAATATACGGCTTGTGTGAACAGACAAACGTCTGCCCATTGCTGTCAACGCTATTGAGGCGCTATTTTTGGACGTAATTCGGGGCAAAAACGCCCGAATTACGTCCGTAATTAGTGCGTGTGAACATACCCTTAAGATCCCAACAAAGTCTATGGAGGAATGCGGCGGCGCTGTGTACACCGTACGATGACTGCGGCTCTTGTCGGCAGGGCTGTCCATATAGAGGATTTGCTTTGTATACAGAATATTATATGGAAGATCCCAGTATAGAGGATACGTGAATCCTGCACCGTTACTGTACGCTTAATCCCAGGTATCTTCTGCTACAGCTGCCACCTTTATGGGTATATTCACACGCGGCAGATTTGCTGCAGAAATTACCAAGCACCAGAAACGGGGGGGGGGGGGTCACTCGCTATACAACAAAATCACTATCATTTACGCCCGATACTACGAGCTGCCGCACCAACAGATGCAGCAACTTTAGTGGGTAAATCCTCATCAGTTTCAAGGTCTCCGCTTGCTGTCAGTGAACAGCAACATTCTTGTTTACATCCAAAGATGGAAATATTCTCACCTAGTCCTGCTCACACAGCAAACGGTTTCTTGCAACGTAATGGTATGTGGGGAGGATTAGCTGTGGATTTTTCGCAACGGATTTCATTGCTGCAGCTGTAACGCCCTGCGGATGTTCTGCAAAGTGGATGAGCTGTAAAGAAATCTCATCCAGGCCGCATAAAAAATATGCAGAAAAAAAAGTGCGGAAATCGACTTGCGGTGCAGATTCTCAACCTGCAGCGTCGATTTCTCTTGCGAAAAACACTGCGACATTTCCGCACAGAAAATCCAGTATGAAAATCCGCAGCGTAATACAGTAGCTGCGCATGTCAATTTATGTAGCGGAATCGATGGTTCTCGGTTGTGGGTTTTCCCCATTGAATTCAGTGGAAGGTAAATCCCACAACAAATAGCAGAGGTTGCGATATTTGCGTCGGAGAACCTGCGTTTCTGACGCAAAAATATATAGATTTTTTTACCCAGAATTCTCTGCGTCTATGCAGCATATCCACCCTGTGTGAACATAGCCTATGGGATTGCATGTCATGCATCTGTGATTGTAAAAAACGCAACAGTGCCGCAGGAGATCGCGGCGTGATTTTTTTGTGGTGGAGACTCCGCCCTCATCTGCTTGATTGTCTGACTCCGCCCTCACCTGCTTGATTGATTGATTGTCTGACTCCGCCCTCACCTGCTTGATTGTGTGACTCCGCCCTCACCTGCTTGATTGTCTGACTCCACCCACACCTGCTTGATTGATTGATTGTCTGACTCCGCCCCTGCATTAAGCACAGGTGTTACATTGTAACCTCACCTCCTCGTTATATATAGAGAAGCAGTGGTGCTGGTAGGAGGTTTGTGTAGTTATTGGGGGTCAGGCCGGGCTGAGTGAGACTTTGGATAGTGGAATAATGCCCCCAAGAAGAACCAGAAAGCGGTTCGGAGCCCAGTCCCGGGTGAGCAAGGATTCTGGGCTGGGAATGGTGGATTCTCTGCAGGAGCCAAAGAATGAAAAAATCCGACTTTTCATGCAGGACTTTGCACAGCAAAGTGAGTGTCACCCAAAAAAATCTGCAGTATACTGAGTGTTGTAGCCTGAAGAGCCGTGATCTGCAGCCTGTGGGTTTTAAGATCTCTGCTTACTGTCAGTGACTAGGAATTTTCTTGTTTATATGTGTAAACCTAATACTACTCACAGCTGAGGAGTCAATGCTCTGATCTGATTTGACTAGAATGGATGTATTGTGTTAAATCAATATATTGTTATGCACTCGCGTATGCCGACTCTGCGTGTTGTGCTGTGTGACTGCAATTTGTTCTCCCTGCGGCTAGCATGACACGTATATTGTGCTGTATGCATTTGCTGTCATCCTGTATTGAGGCTTTTTACGGTATCCACTTGTTTGGATTTTGTTATCCCAATTGGGTGCCGTTTTGCACTCCTTATTGGCTGCCCATGCTGTCAATCTCCCCGCATACAGAATTCTCTGAATGACTATCACCCACTGTGACTGATGTGCGCTTGCGCTCAGCCTCCGTGGTGACTGGATGCCTGATTCCGGTGTTCTATTGGCTTGTTGTCATGCCATTCTTTTTGGCGTGGGGGCTTGTCTTTTGTGGCCACCTGATTGGCTTTGAGGAGAATCGTTGCCGTCACACGTCATGCAGACGTAGGCATACGAGTCTATATAGGGAGCATTTTTCAAAACGCGCGCTCATTAGCCCCGTGTTATCCCCTGAGGACGCTGCTTCTGCAGCGAAACATGTCGGGGGGGCTATCGCCATTTTAATATATCACTGACGGTCCAGTTATTGCCTTTACCCGGGGGAACTGTTTCTATGCACGGCAGTCTGCAGCTGCCGAATCAGTTTCTCTCACTGCGTCCAGTGTTGTACTGGATGCATGCACATTGACCCTTTGCTACACACTGGCCGTCTTCTGATACAATTTTAACCCTTCAGTGTCGTTTGTCTGTTTGATACATTAATAAAAGTTATGTTTTAACTGCCTTTACTGACATTTCGACTAATTGACTGGTGGCTGGGAAATTGGGACTTTGTGCCTAGGCACATTTCTCTTCAATGCTCTGATCTAAACCCAACCGCAGTGCAAATCTGTCTCCTGTTCTGATGGTTTGCTACAATGTATCAGTGCCGGTAAAAATGTATCCGTCTGTTCACTCGTGTCTGTGTGTGCGCAAGATCTGCGTTATTCCCATCACAGAAAATGAGGTCATTTTGCTAGGATATGCCATGGCCTTCTGATCGATTGACTGCTGGGACCCCACTGCGGACGTACTAAAGAATGGACATTCCTACTAATTGGTGAAGCTATAAAGGGTGGAATGAGATTCCTATGGTAGAGGTGGTGGTCGGGCACGGGGCGGTTTTTCATGCTGACCTATCCGCAGTATACGTCATCAGTATATGATTGTGGTGGTCTGACGCCCGGACCCCGCACTGATCAGCTGCTGGCGGATGTCTCCAGTCACAGTATAGCAGCAGAGATGCAGCACGGCCGCTATGCTGTGACGAGACACTGAACGCTGCAGAACCTCCGGGCACCGGAGCAGCTGATTGGTGCGGGGTCCAGGCGTCGGACCTCCACTGATCTATCCTGTGGATAAGTCATCAGTATGAAAAACCGTCCTGTGCCCGGACAACCCCTGCGAGCTTGATATGTGCCGTCTATAGTGGCGTGAACACTGTCCACATAAGTAGAGGTCTATGGAAGCTCCTGATTGCTGGACATGGGGTGAACACTATATATGTGTAGTCTATAGTGGAATGAATATTGAATTCCCCCGGCTGCGTATTCCATGTGACGTTCTCTGTGCATCTGTTTATGTAAGAAATATTTTATGTTCATTCCACTTATATCCTCATATATAGAACGTCCTGTTGGATATGCCAAGACGACAAATTTCAATTCTATAGGCATCCACTTATGTGACCTGTCCACTCCACTATATGCGCTCTTCCCATTCCACTATATGCGCTCTTCCCATTCCACTATATGCGCTCTTCCCATTCCACTATATGCTCTCCTCATTATTATATATATACATATACTCTTTTCATTCCCTGTTTAGTAAGCCCAGGAAATACAGTATCTCTCTATCAAATGTGTTCAGTCCACTATAAAAAAAAAACTCTTCCAAGTCTAAGAAGCAACTTAAACTCTAATCACATTTGCCATATAAACAGAAGCCTATTCTACTATATACTGCACATATATCCTGTTCACTTCATGTCTATCAAGCAAAGAAAAATTCCATAGGCTTCAACTTATATGAAAAATGTTCATTTATACCTCCCAGCTTTCACGTATTGCAAAGGAGCCTGTAGCGCGCAACAGCTAATGGTACCTCTAACCCACCCAATCCTTGCCCATACACACCCAGCTTAGCCCTCATAACTGCCCCCACACAGGATAATGCCCCAATAGTGCCTAATGAAAAAATACTCCCCTAGCCCAGTGCCCACATCTAGTGGAGGAGATCCGTCTGCTCTGAGAGTGGCTCGGGCCCCCCTCCCCCCCCCCCATCAAAAAGTGATGGCCTGTCCTAGTGAATCGCTTTCCCTTTCTGAGATGGAAATAACCCAATAATGTTCTCGTCTGTCCCTCATCCGTCCAGAGAAGGAACGTTTGGAAGAGGTCAAGAAGGAGCTGGAGGTTCTCCGAGCTCTCCCGGACCAGATCCTGGAGATGGAGCTGCTGAAGATGCCGATGTACATGAGACAGATGACGGTCGCCGAGTATTCCAGTAAGTGCAATCGTAGATATAGGTGGAGACTTTGCATCAAATTTGTCATTTATGTTTACACTATTTTTGGACAAAAAACATTTGATCCAGTTCACTTTTGTATATAGTTGAATGTAATATCGTGTCTTGGAGGGACTTGCCTCGAATGGTTTTGATTGTTGGCGGGGCCTGCGTGCCCGCATGTTGTTTGCATTACTTGTCTTAGTAGATTGAATGCCGAGATTACTTGGTTTGACGTGTCTAATGTTTACATGTTTGTCTACTTTATGTGCATAAATAAAAAGAAATTTGTAAAAAAACTAAACATTTGATCCCGGCAAAAGGAAAAAAATAAGAATGGGTAATATACAGAGCAGCGCATAGGATGTCTGGCTGCAATAATAGGTGGAATTAACTTGACATGTCAGCAGTTTAGGTTTGGTTGGTTTTTAACTTGACAAATGAGGGGTCTCAAACCACTAATTTCTTTTGTTTGGGTTTTTCTGTGTGGGGGGCGGGGGTTGCCCTTCTAACTAAAGGCGGTCATAATATAACTTGGTATCTACAATTTTTTTTTTTGTCACTGGACAGTTCCTTATCCTGTACTGATCCTGAGTTATATCCTGTATTCTACTCCAGAGCTGCACTCACTGTTCTGCTGGTGGAGTCACTGTGTACATACATTACATTACTTATCCTGTACTGATCCTGAGTTATATCCTGTATTCTACTCCAGAGCTGCACTCACTGTTCTGCTGGTGGAGTCACTGTGTACATACATTACATTACTTATCCTGTACTGATCCTGAGTTACATCCTATATTATACTCCAGAGCTGCACTCACTATTCTGCAGGCTTCAGAGCTCAAATTTCCCATCATTTCCTGCTGGTTTAGTGTCTGACCAGAGCTTGATTTGGAAACTGCATTTTTTTTAGACGCAAGATTAATGTACCGTGCCTGAAACAAAGTGACTCCATGTGGATGTAGGTAAATTCTATATTTTTCTGTATCCTGAGTATCGGAGATTGACATTTGCTTTTTTTTCTCCTGTGTTTCAGAGTTGATGCAGGTAAACCAGGCAGAGTCGGCTCCTGTTGTGAAGGTGAGGAGTCCCTGGAGGATTAGTCCTCTTTATTCTTGGCTTCTTTAAGTTGCGCTCTGTACTACGCAGGTTCCTTTGTTGCAGGCCGGCGGTGTGGATGAAGACCTGAGAGAGGCCAAACTTGTAAGGAAGGACAGCAGGAAAGGTAAGTGTGCGCCGGGGCGGGAGGACTCGGGTATAACGGGTGATTCACCAGCGGACTGTTCTCTCAGTTAAGGTGTCCACATCTGTCGACCATCGTGAACCTGTCGCCTCTAAAGTGATGTCCCCGATGCAGAAGAACAGGACCGTCCAAAAGGTGAGCACGACTGTAGGACCTCAGAGACCCCTCATGGGGTTGTACAGGATTAGACAAAACATGGACACACTAGTCCAAAAACAGCGCTACATCTGGCGGGCAGCTGTGGCACATTGGCACGGTTTTTGAAAAATAGCAGCCATGTTTTTCTAATCGACGACTTTAAAGGGTCATGTCATGAGGGAGGGCAGCCAAAAGCTGCACTACTAACTATCTCCACAATGATGACGGCCCCTCCATAGCCCTCCTGTGCCTCCGTGCAAGAACTTTACCTGGTGCCATCACCTTGCATTTTGCCATGTATGATGACATCACTTTGGATAGGATCACATACAATGTGTATGTGATAGTTTTGTAGTTGCCCAGTGATTTACCCCTATACTAGAAGTCATTGTGCCTGCATATAGTGGCCCCGTTATGTTAATTGGGGCCCCATTGTGACTGCTACTTTATTAATGCACCTTTTTATTCTTTTATAGGTTCCAAAAAGTAAATCTCTCATCTCATTGATTAATGATGCTGGGAAGAACACCACATCTTTAGCCAGGTAACTGCAGTACACAGGTCAGCACTGTAAACTCTGGGGTCCTGGAATCAAATCTGACCAGGGCAACAAGTGCATATGGAATCTGGGAGGAAACCAGCAAGGACTGATCAAAAATTACTGAGGGGGGGGCCTCTAGTAAGCATGTGATATTAGAGTGGTCAGACTTAGCCCAATGGGGACTAGTACAAGTGGAGCACTCTAAATATTGACACCATCCATATAGCGCCAACATATACTGCAGAAATGTATAAAGTATCTGCAACTATGAGTTCTGTAAGGTGGAAAGTGAAATTAAGCCACACAGAATATGTTCAAAGTCCCCAACTTCCCTTCACACAGCCATTAATTATAACATTCACCACTAGGGGGAGCTTATTGTACACAGATTTCAGTACAATGGGAGGTGAGTGCAGTGAGCTCCCCCTAGTGGTGGCTGCAGATAATGTTATCACTTATTTTTATTTAGCCTACAATATACAAAACCATTAATATTCAGATAATTACAATCCATTCTTGGCCGCTGCAGGGGTAAACTCTGATCACCCGGGGGTTAGAGAAGCCGGGTAAATGCCAAAGGGCTTGTCTTTATGGATAGTGGTGTAATTGGCAATTGCTCATACAAGTCCTGTAACGATTTATCAGGGTGGTGTGAAGACCCCTGGGTGTTGCGGGAGGATGAATAGTGAAGTCTATCTTTCGAACTGTTTCCCTGTCTAGGTCTTTTTCTGTAACTCCACTAAATAAAGCTCCCAAGAAGATGGTCCCTGCTTCATCCAGCAGAACTGTATCCATAACCTCAAGGTACCTTTGACTTCATGCCCTGAGCAGTGTGGGTGCCCCCTGGTGGTTGTACAATGGATGGTGTAATTTGCCTAAATGTATTTTTTTATTTTTTTTACTTACAGAAATATGACCACCCTTACCACACGTTCCTCAAGAACCCGAGCCTTCTCATCAATTAGTGACCACCTGCCATTACATGAAGGCCTTCCTTTTGTACATATACCACTGGTGGATGGGCAGGTAATGGCGTGGTACCCACATCAGCTGATGTCCTATTCCCACATCATGTCCTGGGCCAGTGGTACACACGGGGAATCAAAATCGCCCCCTTCATTATGATGCTGCATTTTTCCCACACAGGACTTAAGGGCTTGGTGTTTGTTTCCCCCACAATGGCCATTATATGACCCCCCGAGGCCAGTTCCCCCACCATATTGGCTCACAATGCAGTTCCCCCCAGGAACAAGTCCTGTGCAGGTTGACACCCAGTAACCAAGGGAATGGGACCGTTTCCATGGGCCCTATAGAATTTGCGTGGTTTTCTCTTGATCTGTACGCCCTTCACCTGCATATATTTATAGGACGGGACTGCTGAATGTTTCTTATATGTCCCCTGCAGACTTTATCATCGGAGTACAACGACCTGGAGTCTCTGGATGTGGAGCTGCTGAGACGAGACACGGTGCAGCACATACACACTCTCGTGGTGAGGTCTTTATATTGTGGTGTGTGGATTATATATAAATTACTGCTGGATCGCTACACATTCAGGTCGATTACACTTAAAAACCCTGCAAAGCTTTACACCGCCTTTGTTTTTTTTTTCTTTTGTTTAAATGGGTGACTCCGTATTGTAATTTTATCAATTTTACGCTTTGAGATACAGCTGCTTTGCTTCCTGTATACAGAGCAGCTGTATCTAGCGCTAAATCCTGTTCCCGTCAGGTCCACTAGACTGAGTTCAGTGACTGCGGGTCCTGTGTCGGTTACCCATCACATGTAAGGTCGTAACTTTAGATGTAAGAGATTACAGGAGGATCCTGCATGTCAGACACGCAGGACCCGCAGACGCAGAACCGGTCAGGGCCGTCTAACTGACTGATTCCGGTCTTGGCGAAAAATACAGCTGCTCTGTATACAAGATCCAAAGCAACTGTATCTCAAAGTAAAGAATTTTTAATCCTTAACCCCTTAGTGACCACTAATACGCCTTTTTACGTCGGTCACTAATGGGCTTTAGGCTAGGCTGACGCCTTTTCACGTCAGCCTAGTCAAAGTCCTGCACGGGTCTCCCGTGCAGGCAGGAGCCGGGGCTCTGCTGTCTGATGACAGCTGAGCTCCTGCTCCAACGCCCGCCATCGAAGTTTACTTCGATCGCGGCCGTTTAACCCGTTAAATGCCGCCGTCAATAGCGGCCGCGGCATTTAACTTTGTTTACAGAGGGAGTGAGCTCCCTCTGTCACCCATCGGCGGCCCGCGAATGAAATCGCGGGTCTCCGATGGGGTGTCATGGCAGCCGGGGGCTTGATAAAAGCCCCCAGGTCTGCCCTGGACATATTCCTGTTAGGACGCGCCGGAGGCACGTCCTAACAGATTGCCTGTCAGATTTACACTGACAGGCAATAATGCTCTGGTATACGAAGTACACCAAAGCATTATAGCAGCGATCGGAACATCGCACAGTAAAGTCCCCTAGTGGGACTAATAAAATCAGTCATCAAAGTGAAATAAAGATTATTAATAAAAAGTACAGTAAAAAAATAAATAAAACCATTTTTTTCCATAAAAAGTGGTTTTATTTAGTAAAAGTGTAAAAAAAAAAAAAAGTACACATATGTGGTATCGCTGCGACCGTAATGACTCCATTAATAAAGTTAATATGTAATTTAAACCGCAAAGTGAGCACCGTAAAAAAAAAACGCAAAAAACCATGGCGAAATTGCAATTTTTTTCCATTGCCCCCAAAAAAGTCATAATAAAAATGAATCAATAAGTCCCATGCACCCCAAAACAGTACCATTCAAAACTACGTCTTGTCCCGCAGAAAACAAGCCCAAAAAATCACTACATTGATGGAAAAATAAAAAAATTACGGCTCTTGGAAAGAGACGATGCAAAAACAAATAATTTTAGTTCAAAAGTGTTTTTATTGTGCAAAAGTCGTAAAACATAAAAAAAACTCTACATATGTGGTATCGCCGTAATCGTACCGACCCATAGAATAAAGGTAACATGTTATTTACGTCGCATAGTGAACGGCGGCAATTTAAAAACGCATAGAACAATGGCGGAATTTCAGTTTTTTTTTATAATCCCCCCCCCAAAAGGGTTAATAAAAGTTAATATAAAAATTATATGTACCCAAAAATGGTGCCATTAAAAAGCACAACTAATCCCGCAAAAAACAAGTCCTCATACAGCTATGTAGACGAAAAAATAAAAACGTTATAGCTCTTTGAATGCGACTATAGAAAAACGAATAAAATAGCTTGGTCATTAGGGCCTAAAATGGGCTGGTCACTAAGGGGTTAATTTACACCAATCACACTGACCTGTTTTGAGTGTAAACGTTCAACAAACTTCTGACCTGTGAGTATTTGGACCCCCCCAGTTTAAATTTCTGAGACCCCTGCCAATTGCTAAAGCGAAGCTGCAAAAGTGCTCGGGTGAGTGAGCTGCTTTGTTTGTTTTTTTTGGAAAGCCGGTAGACCAGCCCATAAACTTTCCGTTGAGGTTGTACACACGCTATATCTGCTCCTGAGAAGCCAATCAAACGGTGGCACAGCGCTCACCCGAGTGCTTCTGCCGCTTTGGTTTAGCAATCGGTGGGGGGGGGGGGGGTCTCAGTGCTGGATCGTTGCCAATTTAAATTTCTGATGTCACTGACATGCCAAAAGTTTGAACCTTTCTAGTAATACTTTATAATTATTATTATTTTTTTTTAAAGTCTGCAAAGTCTTTCATAGCATTTCAGTTCCTCGCCATTTCCAAGATCTGAGCTTTAGTTTTTGGGTGTAAAAGCTTCCGTTTAACACAAACTTGTACAGATCGGACAGCTGAGGTTTGCAACAATTATATCTAATCCCAGACTGCTACAGGTAAAATGCATGTAACAAACTATCAGGACAGATTTGTGTTGCTGATGTGTTTACCTCAAATTTATATCTACTGGATACAACTGTAGCAAACCCTCAGCTGTGAAGTATAGGTTTTCAGCCTCTGTTGGTTTTTAAAAAATGGGATCATTGTTTATTTTTATGGCGCAGCATTCTCAAGGTGTCTGGATGTAGTTTTAAAATAAAAGCTGCTGTACGCTTTGTTACATTAAAGTCTTCCCACTGGATATGCCATAAATGTCTGAGGTCGACGTGTGGGACCTGCACTAAGAGTCTCCTGACCCTGTTCTTGAGATGTGGGTACCAGAGCTGGGAGCCACATCTCAATAGTAGGGTATTTAAGGACTATGCCATAAAGGTCTGATAGAAATCTGCATTATACCAGAGTTGGTGCCTAAAGGGGTATCCATTGCCTCCCTCTATATATTTATACATTGTTTTCTGTCTTCTCAGGGTCAACTAACCAATCTTTGTGCCAAAGCAACAACGCAGCATCTTGCAGGCGGCCACGAGTAAATGTCACGAGTGTAATGTGGGAGATGCAGGAGATCGTCCCAAGAGATTGTCTTATACATGTTTTATTTATGTCAAAGTTTTATAATAAAAATATAAATGCAATGATGTCTGGAGTATCCCAGGGTGCTAATAGGAGAAACACACACAGGGAGTGCAGCTCTGGGGGCCTTGTGGCCCCAGCTGTGTCTGTGGAAACGCAGGAGAGTGGGAAAGATAGCCAATTGCACCGTTCAGTGGTATGGTTTTGCTAGGTATGCGCACATGACCTCTGTCAATCACAGGTGGTTCATTCCCCAGGATGAGAGAGACAATTGTGTGCTGAAGCAGAGTAGTAACACCGCAGACTGAGAAAAATGGCACCACCTATACACAAAATTAGAGATGGTGCCATCGGCTGCAGTCCAGCTGGAAATGGCACCGATCATTGAAAAGGGTCTGTAGAGCCTGAAAAAAAAGTAACGACCAGTTGGTAGAGTCCAGCAGTCCCCAGATAGTATGCCCATAGTGGTGTACACAAGCGCTCGCCATCGCCCAGACGTGTGACCAACAGGAGCATCTCCTCGGCAGTTCACCCTTTTGTAAGGGGAGACACTGGTGGACCGGACTGGGACTTAAAATCATCCCTGGCATTTTTAAGCAGACAGGCCCACCGCAGGCCATATGCAGCCGCCAGTGTTGGGCTGGAGTACATGGGACCTCCTTCCAGCTATACAAGACACGGGGAGATTTATTAAAACAGGTGTAAATGAAAGAGGAATAGTTCCTGATAGCTCCAACTCCAATGAATCAAACATGCTCATTATTCTAGAGGATTTTTTTTCGTGGAACAGAAAACAATTGAAGTAGACTTATTTCTGCTGCATGTGAATGGGGTATAAAATAGCCCATTCACTATTACTGGATGCAGAATGTTAGTGGATTTGAAAGGGATTTGGGTGTAGAATCAGGGACTTAGTCCTAATCAAATCCTGATTGTGTGATCATGGCCTAATACTGATGTATAAAGATTGCAAATTATACCAGTATACAATGCTAAAATATAACCATACTGGGACTGTATGTGGGTGCAAGCTCTGAGGGACAGACCAAGTCCCAGATACACAGCAATCAAAAAAATGAGCAGCAACTCCAATAGTTTAGGTGAAAAAAGTGGGTACTTTATTGCCCGTGCAACGTTTCATCTCTGTTCACTGGAGCCTTTCACAAGTTGAGAGAGGCTCCAGTGAACGGAGATGAAATGTTGCACGGGCAATAAAGTACCCACTTTTTTTTCACAAACTATTGGAGTTTCTCATTTTTTTGATATAGATGGATGGATAGATACAGCACCAGCACCAAGCGCGGCACATGGATACGGCACCAGCACCAAGCGCGCTCAATTTAGTGTGATCACTGCCGTAAAACTAAAGTGCCCAGCATGGACCGGACAATGGTAAGGATATGCTGGGTGTTGCCGTTTCACAAAAAAAAAATCATACCACCCATCATCTTGCTGCAGATCACACCGTGACTACATTACTGATTAGAGGCAGAATAAACATTTACATTAAAGCGTCTGTCACCCCATTATAAGTGGCCTGTATTGTACATGATGTGATCGGTTCTGTAATGTAGATTACAGCAGTGTTTTTTATTTCGAAAAATGATCATTTGTGACAGTTATGACATATTTGATTTATGCTAATGAGTTTTCCAATGGACAACTGGGCGTGTTTTACTATGACCAAGTGGGCGTTGTGGAGAGAAGTGTATGACGCTGACCAATCAGCGTCATACTCTTCTCTCCATTCATTTACACTGCACTAGCTATATCACTGTGTGGCCACATACACACACTATAACATTACTGCAGTGTCCTGACAATGAATATACATTACCTCCAGCCAGGACGGGATGTTTATTCAGAATCCCGACACTACAGCACAACAAGCATAATCTCGTTTGTTTTCAATAGTTTTTTATTAAACAGTTTTGTAAAATAATAATATATTAATAACACAGACTCGCAGAGTCTCAACTTTTATATTTCAGTAATACAATTAAACAAAGTATTTAGACCAACATGGTCTCCAATAAATCTCACATTATATACCAGTCATGATGTCCACACTCCTGCCAAATATATAGTATATAAATGTCTACATTGCTAACCTAGGTAATTATTCTTGACATCACATTGCTTTATAGAGTACCTTAACATGGCCTCTATGGAAGAAAGATAAAAGAAAGACAAAAGAAAAAACAAAACACACACAATAATCAAAAGAAGGATAAGAAGGGGGGGAAGGAAAAGTGTAGGGTAGAAGGGTTTCCCAACCAACTCTATGTATTCACGAAAATGTGTGATTCCTCCATGGGTCCCAAATGGCATCAAATTTGTCTAATGTACCCGCCAGCAGATGTGTTAGGCGGTCGTTAACCATTATCCATGAAATCTTAGCTATCAACATATCCATGGACAACGTGGGTGTTCGCCAAGCCCTAGCAATAGTTATTTTAGCTGCCAAAAACACATATCGGAGAAATTTACGTGCGGGGGCCCGAACCTCCGGAATAGGACCGCATAGCAGAGCCGTAATCACATCCCTGGGGGGTTTGACTTGGATCACTGTGTTAATAAGCTGGTATACCTGGTTCCAAAAGGTGGCAACCATTGGACACTCCCATAGAATATGCATTAGCGTACCCTCCGCGCCACATTGTCTAAAGCAGTGCTTATCCACCAATGGGTTAAATCGAGCTATACGAGTAGGGACCATATACCATCTCATTAATACCTTATAACCCGCTTCCACCAAGGATGTATTGATAGATAGTTTCGAGGTCGTGCAAGCCATCTCCCGCCACTGCTCCAATTCCACTCCCGTACCTAAATCGTGTTCCCATCGAGTCATGTAAGGGAGTTTACCTTCCGGAGTCACCAGATCAGAATATATCGTGGATATTTTACGTCGTAGGCCCGACAGCCAGCACAGCCGTTCAAACGTGGTCAATGTACTGATGTCCCCCCTCCTGGATTTCCAATCCAACAAGAAATGATGTATCTGGATGTACCTAAAATGCTCCGATGGGGGCATCGAGTGTGAGTCCTTAAAGTAATCCAAAGTTCTGATGTCCCCCCCTATAAGGAAGTCCTTAATCCTGTAAAACCCCTTATTGAGCCACCACCGGAATTCCATTCTACGCAGACCCGGAGGAAAGGCAGAATTACCCGTGATGGTCATGAGCGGATTATGGGGTGATTTAATATGGAATCTCTTTCTAAGCGAGTCCCACAGCTGTAACATCTGAGAAAGCACAGGGGAGAGAACCGGAGGCCTGTCCGAGGACTCCATCCACAGTAGCGTTTCCAGCGGGAAACTGGTACATGCGGCCGTTTCAATTTGCGTCCACTGGGGGCAGTATGGTCTCGCATACATATCTGTAAATTGCGCCAGACGCGCTGCATGATAGTATTGTTGTATATTGGGAACCCCCAGACCCCCCGCCATTTTAGGGGTAAATAAAGTTTGTCTCTGTATTCTCGGTCTTTTAGACCCCCAAATGAACGACATAATGAGCCCTTGGATTTGTCTAAGCGCCTTCTGAGGGACCACTATAGGGAGCGTGCGAAAATAATATAGCAATCTGGGCAAGATCGTCATTTTGATGGAGGCAATGCGACCAAACCATGAGAGATTAAGAGGGGACCATCTAGTGAGATCTGTAGCTATTTGTTGAAAAAGTGGAGGGAAATTGTCCTCGTAGAGGGACTCTATGGTGGGCGTCAATTTAATACCTAAATATGTCAATCTACGTGCATCCCAATGAAAATCAAAGTTAAGTTTTAGGAGCTTCACTACCCCGATTGGCAATGTAAGATTCATTGCCACCGACTTGGAGTGGTTGACCTTAAGCCCAGACAGCTTGCCAAACTGATCAAGAATATGAAAGAGATTCGGCAAAGATGTGAGAGGTGTCGATATGAAAAGCAGAATGTCATCCGCAAACAAGGCACATTTATGTTCTATTCCTCTCGCCTTCACTCCCCTAATGTCGGGAGAATTTCGTATGAGGTTGGCCAACGGCTCAATAGCCAGCGCAAACAGGGAAGGCGATAGTGGGCACCCCTGTCGCGTTCCTCTGCATATTGGAAAAGCTCCCGACATAAATCCCCTAGAATTTATTTTTGCTGTAGGAAGACAATATAAAATCTTAAGAATAGACAAAAAACCTGAACCGAAGCCCATTCTCTCAAGAACATAAAACAAATATTCCCAGGATAGCGAGTCAAAGGCTTTCTGAAGGTCAAGACTTAATAACATACTTTGACGTCCGGAAGTACCATCCCACCCCGAACGAACGGCTGAGATAATGTCCACAGCCCGTCTCGTCTGGTCCTCCGCCTGGCGGAGGGGTATAAATCCCGCCTGGTCCTTATGTATATATGTGGCGAGGAAGGAGTTCAATCTAACCGCCAGAATTTTTGTCATAATCTTAAGATCCACATCGAGAAGGGATATCGGGCGATAGTTGGCCTGATCTGTATGATCTTTATGAGGCTTGGGAATAAGATGTATGTAAGCTAAATTCGAAAAAGGAGGCAAATTATTACCCTCCCGATAAGCATTGAACAGTTCAACCATGTGCGGGGCCAGGACCTCCCTAAAGTGTTTGTAATAACCTGAGGAAAACCCATCTGGCCCCGGGGCTTTGAGAGCCTTCAGATTTTTAATAACATCCAATACCTCCTCCAGTCTAAATTCAGCATCCAGTGTTTCTCTATCCCCTTGGGAAAGTTTAGTAGGGAATGTTTTTTCCAGCAAGACCCTAGCCTTATTTTTATCAAACTGAGGTGGTGCTGCGTATAAAGCTGAGTAAAAATCCTGAAAGGCTTTTACCACTTTTGTGGGATTCTGTGATAAAGATCCATCCGCCAATCGCAATTTCGGTGGTGTTGAAGTGTTAAATCGGGGCGTGAGGCGTCTAGAGAGTAATGTTCCAGTTTTATCCCCTTGTGAAAAAAACTTATGTTGTGACCAACGCAGACTTTTTTCCGCCCAACTTGTCAGACATAAATTTAATTCTGTTCTAGCTTCCGCTAATTTTGCTTTAATATCTGCTGAGGGGTTTATTTTAAATTGCTTAGACAGATCCGCAAACTTCCTCTCCTTTAACGCCAGAACCTCCTTCAACCGTTTCTTGTTACGCGAGGCTATCTGGATGAATTTCCCCCTAATCACTGCTTTGTGAGCCGCCCAATTGGACATAATTGAGGTGTCTGGTGCCTTATTAAGTAGAAAATATGTGTCCAAATCCCTTTGGATTTCTTTAACTATCTCCTGATCCGATAGTAGTGACTCATTCAATCTCCTATAGGAGATAGGCGGTCTCCCACATAAATCTGACAGCCGAACCACAATCGGGTCATGATCAGACCAGGGTGTAGCCAAAATCCTAGTATCCGTGACCTTAGGGAGTAAGCTAGTTGACATCATAACATGATCAATACGGGTGTGAATATTATGGGCTGAGGAGAAATAAGTATAATCCCTCGCTGTGGGGTTAAAATCCCGCCAGACATCTATGACGTCCACCGAATGGAAGAAACGTGCTACTTGTATGCTGGTTGACGTAGGAGGTATAAGTCGCACCCTGGATGCGTGGGATTTATCCATGGACGCGTCCAAGGCGATATTAGAATCCCCCCCCATAATTATCGGGCCCTCTATCGATGAGTGGAGCTTGCGCCACATGCCTTGGAAGAACGCCGGTTGATTAGAGTTCGGGGCATAGTAGTTAATAAAGGTTATTGGAGATTCATGTAACAGACCCGAGACCAGGATGTACCTGCCATCCGGGTCAGAGATCGTTTTGTGAGGTGTAAACGGGACCGACCGAGACAACCATATGCCCACTCCCCTGTGCTTAGTAGAGGCACTAGCCAAAAATGTTTGTGAGTAATGTCTATGAAAGTACGATGGAGCAGAGGAGGTAGAAAAATGCGTTTCCTGTAAAAATAGTATATCAACATGAGAGGATTTATAATACAAGAAAGCTTTTCGACGCTTGATCGGGGAATTAAGGCCCTGCACATTATGTGTGAGTAAGCTAAAGGTTTTAGCAGATTCCATGGCCGCCATCATAGATCAGGAGGTAGAACCATGTGCGTATTAGGATCCCGCCATAGAGACAAAGGTCAGAAATAGGAAAGACGGGAAAGGGAAGGGGGTAAAAGACAGAACAAAAATAGGACAGACACAAAGTATCAATAGTACCGAACATAGTCTACCGACTAGGCAGTCAAGAAAAGACTGCGAAAAGGGGGTGCAGCAGACCGTCGTGAAGGCACAGCATTTCCGAAAATATATACCCAGACATTCAACCCCTTAACCTATATCAACTCTGAGCATAATAGGCATTCACATGTTAAATATACGGTAAAGCAAACTTTCATATTTTTTTTTAAAAACAAACAAATCTATAGCCAGAGTACCAACTCACTGCGACCTTGACCCATCAAGAACCTTCCTCGCCTTTTTCGGGTCAGCTTATAAACAAATTTTCATTACTATAAGTGGGAGTCCAGAGAAACAAAGGAAATCCCCTCATCCGCCCCAACGTATGGATCCCCGGCTCCCAGTCCACTGAGAACTGCAACTGGCGGTTTCCGGCTGAAACTCAGCATCAGTGTTGCTTGAAGACATCTCCGGCCGATATGAGGAATAAAGAAAAAAAGAAAGAAAGAAATAGAAACTATCTGCTTCTATATTCGGCCTCCTTTCCGTCATGTCGGATTCAATTGTTGCCGACGAGATTCCACCCTCTGTTCCCGAGGTAACTCTGGACGGCCTCCTTGGGTACGCCATATTGGTGACAACGGGGGATCCTGTATGGGGAGTCGGGAGGAGCTAGCTTTATCCTGGGGTGGTAGAATATGTAAGTCCCTCAACAGATCCTCTCCCTCCTGTAGCGTAGAGAAGCCATATTGCCTGTTGTTGCGCATGAAAAGGAGACGAAATGGGAATGCCCACCGGTATGGAATAGCATGGTGTTCGAGGGTCTGCAGGATAGGGCGAAGCATCCGCCTTTTTTGAATGGTTTGGGGGGCCAAATCAGCAAATATCTGGACCGCTGTATTACAAATGGTGATCACCGGAAGCTTCCTAGCTCTTTCCATCACCTTCTCCTTAATCGAATAATAGTGGAGTTTCACTATAATATCTCTGGGAAGTCCATCCCTCCTCATGGCCGTCAATGCTCTATGGGCCCGGTCAATTTCCATATGTGATTCCGATATATCAGGTATCAAAGTAGTGAGTAGCATACGAACCACCGCCGGTACCTCCGTCTGAGATTCCGGGACCCCTCTGATCCTGAAGTTATAGCGTCGGGATCGGTTTTCCAGATCCTCAATTCTGGTGTTTGCCTCCTCTAATTGCTCCTGCAGATCCTCCAAAAATCTCGTATTCTGGTTAACTCTTGCAGTGACGGAGGTCATTTTGGTCTCAATAGCCTGCATATGCGCCCCCACTTTGTGTAAATCTTGGTGTACAGCGGCTATCTTGGAGCTGATTTCCCCCATCTGAGCTTGCATGGCTCTTGATATGCAGGAAAAGATGGCGTCCTCTGTCAATCCGGAAGTAATGGCCGGCGGCCTTGGCGAGTGCTGTGACACGTGAGCGGGCTCTGATTGCGGCAGTCCCAGGTCTGGGATCGGGCCCTCTCCTTGTAAATCCTCCTGTGCCTGCGATAGTAATGTGCTGCTATTTTCCCGCAAGAGCACAGGGTAATCCTGTGATAACACCGATGTGCTGGATCCTATCTGTGTCACCTGCTGCTGCTGCAGCAGGCCTTGCTCCGCCATGTTCGGCGCCGCCATCAGCATGTCTGCCACGGACCTCTGAGCCTGGGTTTGCTTACCCCTTCTTCCACTCCCTCTGGCCATAGGTGGATGCCCGAACCTCTAAGGTACTTCTCCTTTCTTTTATGGGTCTCGATGTCTGCTGTTAGCGATATATATGCTGGAATGCCCTCACGAGGTGCGGAGCCTGGTTAGAACGCGTCCACCATGTTCAGCTGCGCGCATGCGCCCCCATAATCTCGTTTGAAATGAGTTTACAGTGTAATCTCGTGAGATTACGCTTGCTGTGCTGTAGTGTCGGGATTGTGTTAGCGAAGTGTCAGAATTCTGAATACACATCACGTCCTGGCTGGAGGTGATGTATATTCACTGTCAGGACACTGCAGTAGCATTATATTGGGTTTATGTGGCTGCACATAGCAATATAGCTAGTGCAGTGTAAATGAATAGGGAGAAGTGTATGACGCTGATTGGTCAGCCTCATACACTCCTCTGTACAACGCCCACTTGGCCAAAAAGTAAAACACGCCCAGTTGTTCATTAAGAAACTCATGACCTATTTTAGATTTATGCTAATAACTGTAAAAAATGATAATTTTTCTAAATAAAAAACACTGCTATAATCTACGTTACGGCGCCAATCACATCATGTACAAGATAAAGCACTTATAATGTGGTGGCAGAGCCTTTAAAGAGGCTGTCACCAGATTCTCAAATCCCTATCTCCTATTGCATGTGATCGGCGCTGCAATGTAGATAACAGTAACGTTTTTTTTAAAAAAAAACGTTCATTTTTTGCCAAGTTATGAGCTATTTTATATATATGCAAATGAGCTTTGAAATGGACAACTGGGCGTGTATTGTTTTTAACTGGGCGTGTTTATGTGTATGACGCTGACCAATCCGTGACCAGTCAGCGTCATACACTCCTCTCCATTCATTTACAAGCAGCACAGCGTTCTTACTAGAACGATGTGCAGGCACATACACAAGTGTCCTGATAATGAATACACATGAAATCCAGCCTGGACGTGATGTGTATTCAGAATTCTGACTCTTTTCTCTGAGATTTCCAGCAAGAGAAACGAAATCTCGTTTACCTCCGTAATCTCACGAGCTTTCGTTTCTCTTGCTGAAAATCTCACAGAAAAGAGTCAGAAGTGTCAGGATTCTGAATACACATGACGTCCAGGCTGGATTTCATGTGTATTCATTATCAGGACACTTGATTAACGTTAATCTCTGTGTATGTGGCTGCACATCGCTGCTGTGTAAATGAATGTAGAGGAGTGTATGACGCTGACTGGTCACTGATTGGTCAGCGTCATACACATAAACACGCCCAGTTAATAACAATACACACCCAGTTGGACACAACGAAAAAAAAAAACGCCCAGTTGTCCATTTCAAAGCTCATTTGCATATATATAAAATAGCTCATAACTTGGCCAAAAATGAAAGTTTAAAAAAAAACAAAAAACGTTACTGTTATCTACATTGCAGCGCCGATCACATGCAATAGGAGATAGGGGTTTCAGAATCTGGTGACAGAGCCTCTTTAAGTGACTCTCTCAGATTCTAGTTCTTTTTCTGTTTTCTTCTCCATCCGGTCCAGACCTCTATGATGACTTCACGTGGCCACGGCCCAATTCTTCAGTTTGCCGCTCAGATGTCTTCAGCTTCTCACTATTGAAACATTTCTGCATCTATAAACACAGATAAAATTCTCATGGTGACACATACTGTATCCCTAAATATAATCGCTCCATACACTGCACCTCTAATTATAATAGCACCTTACACTGTGTCCCACACACAGTGCTCCCTGTAGATTGTGCCCCACATATAGCCTCCCCTATAGAATGTATCCCACAAATCACTCCCTTGTATATAGTGCCCCACATATAGCCCCTTTTATCCAGCACAGGACTCTCCGAAATAACTTGAACTCACAAGATTAACAGCTGCTGGATTATCGGACTGGTCAATGTGCCCATACACATTGTCAGCTGAACCATGCATTTCGACAGACCATCTAATGTGTATGGGGGGGGTGTCCGATGCTGCCCTGATGGTAATGTCAGGGGACAGATGGATGGCATGTTGGATTTCTTCCTATGAGGTGTCTGCCTGCAGTTTATTCCCCTCTCTACATGGAGTGCCAGGCGTGCATGTGTACGTCAGGGGGGCGTTGGGAAGATTAGATGTCACCCGAATGAGCATCTGGCCAGCACTGAAGATATATGGCTGCCTTTAGGTTTGAAAATGCAAGGTTAGAGGGGTTATCCGCTACTGAACAACTGATGAACTAGCCCCCAGATAGGTCACCAGTATATCAGTGCGGGTCCGACACCCGGACCCCGCACCGTTAAGCCGCTTTGGCTATCTTCGGGCACTGGATGTTTTGGCCCATTATGCCATGTATGGAAGCAGTTGGCTCCGTACATAGCGTAGCGGCCGTGCGACAGCTCTGCTCCTATTCACTTCAACAGTACTGCAGCTCGGCCACTATTTAGTGGTTGGAGCCAACAGCTTCCGGCATGTACGTCCGTTGCTCGGAGCGGCTTAACGGCGCAGGGTCCGGGTGTCGGACCCCCACAGATCATGTACTGATGACCTATCCGGTGGATAGGTCATCAGTTGTTAAGTAGTGGACAACCCCTTTAAGGTCAGACTCATAGGCAGTTTTTGGCTGTTATTTGAGCCGAAGCGTACGCAAAAGGAAAAAAAAAAAGACGGATTTATCTCCTTTCTTTGGGGTCTACTCCAACTGCATCAGAACGGTGTGATTCTGGTCTAAAGGAATTTTACATTGAAGACTACTATCATCATATACCTGGTCACCCTGGCTGAACTGCATACACAAACCTAACCATTCACCTGTATAGGCTGTCACGCTGCCGCCAGGGGTAGACCGTAATCAGATCATCAGTACAGGAGATACAGACCATGAAATTGTTTATTCTATACGTAGCAGGTCATGTAAGTGCAGCCAAATACACAGCTCCAGAACAAAAAACATACACATTTACAGGTCTGAACTTAAGAGGCAACGTAAAATCTACAGACAGATAAAAAACAAGCGGTTGGTACAAAGAGCGGCAGATTCGGGTCTCGTCTTCCTTTTTTGGAGGATTTTTTTATTTTTCACTATAGAACAGTCAAAACTGCAGGTAAAGCCTTGTGGTTAGTTTTACGGTTTAAATTATACACTCTGAAAATACTATAGAACCAATTTAAAAGTTACACAAACAGCGACAGATATGTCCGTCATATCAGAACAATTGTTGGGCAATTCGTTGGGTTGCAAAAAAAAAATAAACAGGCAACAAAAATAACAAAATTTGAAAGAAAATCCTTTTTTGTTGTGCAATTCCGTATACAAATGGTTACTGGTGCGCACACTGCACGCCGGGCCCGTGATGGCTGCTCTCGTCATCTGAACTATCATTGTAGGCTTCGCGCCTCTGTCCTCCGGCGGTGCCGCGGGTGTTGTCGAATTCTTGAAGGTCTACCTCCTCTGTTTCTCCGGTGATGTTGGTGGTTTCTGGTCTGGCGGGAAGGAGATCTTCAAGTTCCTGTAGACAAATGGATATTTCTATGACCTCGTACTCTTATAAGGGAACGTCCATACATACGGATAATGGCATGCTGCATCTTATGGCTGCGTTTGGGAGAAGTAAAGGCTATAGATTGTAATGCAATTGTCCCCAACTTGTGATGCTCAAGCTGCGGCAAAACTACAACTCCCAGCATGCCCTGACAGCCGGCAGCATTGAAGGTTGGAGAGAATCGCATAATGAAAGTCTAAAACCTGTCCAATAAATGAAGCTGGCGGGAGCGGACGGCATACGGTTTGTACATTGAACTCAATAATAAACCATGTGTAATAAGCTCCCCCTAGTGGTGGCTGCAGGAAGTGATAAAATTATCATTTATCTATGCAGGGGCTTTGGAGCTCTGGGAGAGAAAAACTGAACTCCATACGTTATAAAGATATTAAGGAATAACAGGCACAGAAATTTGGACTTATGACCAATGTGGAGTTGACAGGTGGAGATTTACTTGAAGGACACGTGTCTGGATAAGCCATAGTGATAGGCCGGCAAGAAGCAGTGATCATGTGACTAAACTGACCGTGAGTTTTTCTGGGTTAATCCAATTGTTTTCTGGAAACTGGACTTCAAACTTGATGAAGAGGTCGCCTTTTTCAAAGGGATTGCGGTACTGTGGCATGCCTTCACCCCGGACTACACGAACAGAGCCTGGCCAATGAAAACGCAGAGTTAAACCTTAAGGATACGAACACACACGGCGTAAACACTGTGGATTTTCCGCAACGGATTAATTGCGAAAAATCCGCAGCGTATTACAGTAGCAGCAGTGTGGGTGAGATTTCAACAAACCTCGTCCCCACACAGCACCAAAAAGCCGCCGAAAAAAACCAAAACCACAAAACAAATTGCAACAACCGCCTCATGTCAATTAATGCTGCAGAATCGCAGCTCTTCGGATGCAAGTTTTCCCTATTAAATTCAATGGGGGGCTTAAACACACAAAGTGGTGTGTGTTGCGACATTTGCGGTGGAATCACAGCGATTCCGCTGCAAAAACCGCAAGAAAAAAAATAAAAGTTATACTTACTCAGAGTTCCCTGCTTTTTCTCCAGTCCAGGCGCCCGGGATGACACTCACAGGCTGCAGCGGTCGCATGGCCTGCAACGTCATCCCAGGATGCTGGACTGCACACAGATAAAGGAGGGGAAAGTATGAAAGTTTTTTGCGGCGCTGCTTTACACAGCTGAAA
Organism: Rhinoderma darwinii; assembly: GCF_050947455.1. Taxonomy (NCBI): domain Eukaryota; kingdom Metazoa; phylum Chordata; class Amphibia; order Anura; family Rhinodermatidae; genus Rhinoderma; species Rhinoderma darwinii. The sequence goes on from NC_134695.1 coordinate 88,811,887, forward strand.
TCCCACTGGAAAAACGAAACCACAAAGTGGTGCGATTTTTTTGAACAGCGTTCCCTGTTCAGGGCGGATACACGGCGCAGCTTTATGCAGCGTATCCGCTCTGAACACGTCGTGTGTTCCTACCCTAAACCTGTTAAAAAAAAAGTGCAACCAATGCGAGCCCCGACCGCACACGGATCATTTTATCACCTGGTTCAATGACTTTTCCTGGAGGATATTTCACAACAATCTGACGTGCATCGAGGTGCTTGAAGTTGAACTGGAGTCCACACAAAGCTTCAACGAGCCCGATCTTGTGTGTCATGTGCAGGTCGTTGCCATCTCTCTGAAAAGACTGAAGACACAAACAGGATATCAACGTGAATATAGAAAAAAAATTGCACGGCACTTACCCTTCAAGATCAATCGCGGCGCTTTGAATACCTGATCTTATGGCTTCTCCGCTCATGTAATGTTAGTAAGGACAGGACTGCATGTGATAGGGACAGGATCATGTGAGCGGGATGGGAGCTCACCGGGTTCTACAGCAGTACAGAGCATTTCAGGAGTGACCATTCTGTGGCAGGGCCTTGTGACAGATAACGGGAGGAAGGCTGAACACGTCTCTTACCTCATGCTCTTTCTCCTGCAGGACCAGGACGATATCTCCCGGCTCTACTCCAGGGGCCTGATCTGCTTCTCCAGCGAACGTGATTCTCTGACCGTGCTTCATGCCTTTATCCACATGAACCTCCAGAATTTTCACTTCTTTGATAACTTTTTTGCCTTCACATTTTTTACAGCGGTCTTTTTCATTAATTACTTCCCCTAAATACAAAAGAATACAAAGAGATCATTCACGTGCCAACATAAAGAACAGCGGCGCCTATAGCCACCAATTACTACACGAGAGTGACCGGACTGGCTGCTGCAGGCAACTCCTCCCCCCCCCCCTCCAGTGTTCCAGTGCTACCCTCAAGGGGTATATAATATAGGCAGAATGGTGTCAAATAGTAATGGATGAGATGTTTGTCATGATCCTTCTCTGGACTGGCTAATATAGGAGGCGCCATTTCCATTAATGGTCCTACATGGCGGCATGAATTTCCCCCGGTTTTCTCCCATACTCGTAGCTTCCCATAACATCGACCCGTGTGTGTGTGTCCGGGATAGGGGAACAGGAACGGATGTGAATGGTAACGTCTATACAGCACTGCGGAATAGGTCAGCACCATATAGGCAACAGAACACGCTGCCCCAACAATCGGGTACTAATGTGGTAATGCGGTCTTATGTGGCAGAAGGGTCATTAGCGCCCTAAGACACTAGGACCCAGAGGAGACTATAACCTCAGCCCTCATGTTCTTACCTTCCCCGTTACAGTCGGAACAGACGGACTGCATCTGCTGTACCATGCCTGGCGCCAGCTGTCTGATCATTATACGCACGCCCCGGCCTCGGCAAGCCGTACATTTCTGAACTGCTCCACTCTTACCGCCTTGTCTATAGAAAGAAAAGACACGTATCAGACCCTGCAGGTAAAGTAAACCACTGGGTATTGAAACCATTCTGCAGGAATATTGGACACACGCGGACAGGATCGCTTCTTGCAGTTGCCGCTAAAGTCTCCTTCCGCTATTGGGTAAACAATCGCCATGAAGGGAGGCAGTTGGTCGGTCACAATGCTAAGGTACGCCCTACAGATCAAACATCCATCCACAGGTATCAGAGGATCCGGGGTGTGCCAGGAAAACATCCCCCACACCATTACTCCACCTGCCTGAACTGTTCACACCTGACCGGAAGGGTTCATCTATTCATGCTGCTTGCGACAAATTCTGACCCCTCCTTCCCCCCCAATCTGAATGGCGCAACATAAATCTGGATTCATCCGACCAGGCGACATTTTTCCACTGCCCAGTGATATAATTTTTGCGCTCTTTTTCCCACTGGGTTCTCATCTTTCGGTTTCCCTTAGACAGCAAGAGTAACCAAATGCAACTCTCTTACAGAGCTGCCCACCCGATATTTATTATGGATAACACAGAAGATAAAAGGGGTTGGTCATTTTTTATGCAATTCGTAAAACACCCTAAGTTGCTGTACTCGGACAGAAGCGGCAAACACCCCCATCACTCACTGCGGAGCTTCATATCAGGGTCTGCTTCTCCGATTAGTAAACCGAGGTCGGCTCCATTATTCCATCCATAGAATTCAAAGGCGACGACCGGGTCATTTGGCCACGTGACCATCTCCCCTTCTGGGGCCGGCTCAGAACTATGACCGCCGCCATATTTGAAATCTATGAATGGGATAATCACGCAGTCCTCTGTTTACTAAGCCCTTCCAGGGGGAGAAGGGGGCCTAGAAATGAGGCGCAGGGGTGAGTTATGGGGGTATTTACAGTTGCAGAGCAGCTCTGGGCATTTTGCAAATTTCTTTGCAAAGTGGCCAACCCCTTTGATAGGTTCGTCCAGTCTTATGTAAATAAAGCCTTTACGATTTTATTACATCTCTGATTGCCGTCAGTGAATGAGCACAGGCTGACACCCTGTACAGAACCATTACTTCTCACAGCTGGACACACTCGTATCCACCTACACAATCAGGACTCCAGGCTGATCGTTTGCTACATTGTATCAGCCTGGAGTTTAGAATGTTTAGCTCACAGAGGTTCTCATTCACAGAAAGCAAGCAGAAATCTTGAAAATGACGAGGCACTAAAAAAATAGAAGTATTAGAAAGTTGCAGAACGTTTCATCATACAGTGAATACATTTTATTAATGCCAGGACGGAACAACCTCTTTATGCAAAACATGCAACAGGGAGAGGCCGAATACTGGAGCAGGTTGGAACGACGCGTCAGAGGAAACTCACCCATTACAGGAACTGCACAGCACGTTCTTGCTTAGCTGAAGTTTGGTGGTCTTTCCGTTGTATAAATCTTCTAATGATACTCTACAATGGAGAAGAGCAGGTATATAAGATATAAGGGGGGGGGGGGGGGTCAATCTTGTTACCGACGACCAGTAAATACAGAGGTGACGCTTACTTTAGAGGGTGCATCATGTCCTCCCCTCTCCGTCTACCGTTGCGACTTCGACTCTGTCCACCCATGAACCCAAACAGGCCACCTCCGAAAATGTGCGAAAATATATCATCCATGCCACCGCCTCCGCTTCCTTCCCGCAGGCCCTGCTCGCCATACCGGTCGTACAGCTCTCGCTTCTCTGGGTTGGATAGGACTTCATAGGCAAAACTTATCTCCTTGAACTGTAAACAAAAGAAGAATGTGAGGCCAAGATATGACCCCCCCCAAACCAGGACAAGTCACCCTTCAGTTAAATATAGCTTAGGGTATTTCTCTATAGGACGCACCCAAGTTTTAGACAGAAATTAAGAAAAAAACAATTCATGAAAGCCTCTATAGTTCTGGTCCTGCTCACACAGCTTGTTAGGAGCACGGGGTGCACAGTCTGTTAGCGCTTAAACCCCTGAGCCATGCAGCTGTATGAGCAGGAGTAGGTCAAGATGAGTTTTCAGCTTCCGGATGTAATCACAAATGTTTCCAGTTACTGACAGCAATTAGAGATCTTGAAAAACATCACAAATTATGACATTGGAAAATTGCAGAACTGTTCAATAGACAATAATTAAGCTTAGACTATTATTCCAGAGGGTTTCTGGTTTTAGGACACGTCACAAACCAGTGGTAGTGACTGGGGGTCTCAGTTTAATGGGGGGTCCATTTGCTCCAGAAATGGTCGGAGCCCCAGCTCACAGAGCCCTAACCAATGTCTTCTGAAATGGCTCTGAACATATCAGGAGGATGTAAAAATCAGAGTGTCACTTTAACAACGGCGCCTTGAGTGGTTTACGCGAAGAAAATGTGAGCCGACCTGAAAATAGGGGTGCCCCTTCCCAAGCGGGGGCCGGGCATGAGGAGCAATCTCTTTCAGTGATCGGCATAGTGCAGCCCAGCTTCTCAATGTCAGGCCGTTCTTAATGTTATATGGCTGTGTTCACACAGAGTTTTTTGCAGGAGGAAAATTCCTCCTGCAAAAAACTGCTCCAGGCATTTTTTGCACAGTGGTTTGACAAAAACTCGTCAAGGTGTTTTTTTTACCATTTCTGACTGATTGAAATGGGGTTTTGGAGGCGGAAACCGCCTCAAGATGGGTCATGTCGCTTCTTTTTACCGCAACGCGTTTTTTTTGCTCGCGGAAAAAAAACTCGTCCAACTCCCATTGAAATCAATGGAAGGCATTTTCGGGCGGTTTCCGCACCAAAAAAGTCAGTGTGAAAAGAATCGTTTTCATCCTGTAGGAAAATCTGTAAGGCTGCCCGCACACGTAGCGCTACTGTTCCGTGAAGTTTTACCGTCGTTTTTGGCTACGCGGCTCGTACAGGTTCTGGGCAAACTACAGCTACTTATCCTAACCAGAATGTAGTTCAGATCTTCTCCACAACATAGGACGGAGTAACAGGCGGCGTAACCGGGGACGGAGTAACAGGCGGCGTAACGGGGGACGGAGAAAGATCATAAAGGGAGTCAAGGAGACGACCTGCACGGTACAAGCCGCGGTGCCGTCGTCTCTCATCGCCCGTGCTCTGATGACTGCCCTCTGTGCTGCAGATAATTACACGCTGCATTATTTAGAAGCCCGGGAAACCTCACTGATACTGAATGTGCGCAGTCACCTTGTCTCCGGCATTGGGGTTCTTGTCTGGGTGATATTCCTTGGCCAACTTGCGGTATGCCTGTCCACGAGAAAGAGAGAAACAGATTATTACACAATATAAAGTCGTGTGTGATCCAATATACACAACAAATAATCATCTGCCTATCCACATAACAGAAGGGGAATACTACTCATATGTGGGGGAAGGGGAGGATCACACTTTGAACCTCACTTTGACCTGCATTGCAATAAGTGAAATCTCCGACATCAGATTTTCATATCTGCGGAATATCCTGAAATCCACGTGGATTGTTTCCGCAGCGTCCGGATGGAGTTATGAAATATCCCATTCACTTGCATTGCATTTTACGATGTTTTGGATTTTTCAGCGTAGAATTGAAACCAAAAATCTGCAGCACATACACCATGTGTGAACACGGCCTTATAGTACAGAGTTACATTTCATAATCTGTCGTCTTTTAAAAATGAAATGTATGTACACCGTGACTTCACCAGCAGAATAGCGAGTGCAGCTCTGGAGTATAATACAGGATGTGACTCACGATCAGTACAGGATAAGTAAAGTAATGTATGTACACAGTCTCTCCACCATAGTGAGTGCAGCTCTGGAGTATAATACAGGATGTAACTCAGGATCAGTACAGGATAAGTAATGTAATGTATGTACACAGTGACTCCACCAGCAGAATAGTGAGTGCAGCTCTGGAGTATAATACAGGATATAACTCAGGATCAGTACAGGATAAGTAATGTAATGTATGTACACAGTGACTCCACCAGCAGAATAGTGAGCGCAGCTCTGGAGTATAATGCAGGATGTAACTCAGGCTCAGTACAGGATAAGTAATGTAATGTATGTACACAGTGACTCCACCAGCAGAATAGTGAGTGCAGCTCCTGAGTATAATACAGGATGTAACTCAGGATCAGTACAGGATAAGTAATGTAATGTATGTACACAGTGACTCCACCAGCAGAATAGTGAGCGCAGCTCTGGAGTATAATGCAGGATGTAACTCAGGCTCAGTACAGGATAAGTAATGTAATGTATGTACACAGTGACTCCACCAGCAGAATAGTGAGTGCAGGTCTGGAGTATAATACAGGCTGTAACTCAGGATCAGTACAGGATAAGTAATGTAATGTATGTACACCGTGTCTCCACCAGCAGAATAGAGAGTGCAGCTCTGGAGTATAATACAGGATGTAACTCAGGATCAGTACAGGATAAGTAATGTAATGTATATACACAGTGACTCCACCAGCAGAATAGTGAGAGCAGCTCTGGAGTATAATACAGGATGTAACTCAGGATTAGTACAGGATAAGTAATGTAATGTATGTACACAGTGACTCCACCAGCAGAATAGTGAGTGCAGCTCTGGAGTATAATACAGGATGTAACTCAGGATCAGTACAGGATAAGTAATGTAATGTATGTACACAGTGACTCCACCAGCAGAATAGTGAGAACAGCGCTGGAGTATAACACAGGATGTAACTCAGGATCAGTACAGGATAAGTAATGTAATGTATGTACACAGTGACTCCACCAGCAGAATAGTGACTGCAGCTCTGGAGTATAATACAGGATGTAACTCAGGATCAGTACAGGATAAGTAATGTAATATATGTACATAGTGACTCCACTAGAAGAATAGTGAGTGCAGCTCTGGTGTATAATACAGGATGTAACTCAGGATCACTAATGTCATGTATTTACAGGAGGTCCTGTTCTGTCCTGCATTAGGCTTTGTTCACATCTGCGTTGGGCATTTCCATTCTTCTGCTCCATCAGAGGGACAGAAAAACGTAAATAAACGTTTATCAAACTACCCATGGATTTCAATAGGTTTTATTTTAGCATCAGTTATCCTCGGTACCATCAGACTTTCGTTAATTTGACTGAAGCAAGCGTGCTCCGCTGCGCTATTTTTTTTAATGCACATCCACAGAATGAAAATTACGCAAAAAAGTTACGAGCGGAAACAGATCAGTTAAAAAACAGAGAATAACTGATGCAAAACGTGATCCGTCAAAAAAAGGAATCCTCTACCTTCCATTGCTTTCAGTCAGGCATCCATAATTGTGTCAGTTTAAAAAAAAAATAAAAAATAAGACGGATCCACTAAAATGGAAGGCACAACACATGTGAACGAGGCCTTACACAGATAACACATTGATATGAATGGACACTAATGATTAATTTCGCCTATTGGTGGCGCTGCAGGGAAACTGACCACCTACTGCCAGGTTTCCCCACAGATTACAGGTGATCGCTGTTGGTTCCTTTAAAAGGAAACTCCGCCTGTGATTAGTCAGAGAATCCTTGAGACTCCAAATTGAATAATTGTTTGTCCTAAATATGTTCAGGTCTCGATGGTGGTGACGCATCCAGAGATCATCAGCTGAAACTTCATTTGTTGCCACAGCCAATACCTGTTGTCACAAGGAATCACCTGAGTTTGCATATAATCTGCACTAGATTTTGCCTTACCCCCTTGAAATGGGCATTAACACCCTCATTTGAGGTGGTCTGTCTGATAGACATATATGCCATTGGCGGTCTCACCCGTGACAATAATCATATAATGATTGCACCCTGCATTGGCCAACTTGGCAGCTTACAGTCAGTTTCCACAAACGTTTGGCCAGGGGCATCCCAGACGCGGCATAACAAGCAGCCGCCGGGCAGCATTCATGCCATGCGCCAGGACTCCAGGCTTAGCGATGGCATCCAGCTGATCCCAATGTATTTGCTGTGTGAATCAAAGCCGACATCTAGGATACGGATATCATCACAATGTTCCCGCATAAACCAACATCATCATCATATATTAATTACAACCCGATGACATCAGACGCTCGATGTGACAAATCCTCACATGTCACTATGGGACGTCCTGTGTGACCATCCAAGTCACTGGGAAGCAAAACACCTTCAATGATATTGTCTCTGTCCGCCCTTTAGTTTGGTGGTTTCTAAATCATGTGAATCGTTTCCCGCAGACCTCCAAGCCTTTGCGCCATGGTCCCAGCTTAGAGGGGTTTTCCAGGTTCAGGGCTGTTTTTTATACTGATGACTTATCCACAGGATAGGTTATCAGTATATGATCGGTGGGGGTCCGACACCTGGAACGATCAGCTGTTCCGGCTGTCTCCATGCCCTGGAAGCTACGTAGTGGTCGGTGCTGGAAGCAAATGGCTCCATCCAGTGAATAGGAGCAGAGCTGCAGTAACCCAGCACGGCCACTATAGAGTGTACGGAGCCTTCATCCGGCACCAACCACTACATAGCATCCGGAACAGCTGATCGTACGGGGTCTGGGTGTCGGACCCCCCCCCCCCCCCGATGACCTATCCTGTGGATAAGTCATCAGTATAAAGAGAACTGCCCCGAACCTGGACAACCCCTTTAAGTCATTGAGTCTGTGTAGTAAAGCTACTGTCCTGATACGTAGCGGAGCAGTGAACAAGAACGGTGTCTGATTGCGCCTTTGGCGTTCGCATTGTGTGTCCAGAGTATAATTAGGATACGACAGATGCAGCTAAATCCCCTGCAGAGCTCGCAGCCAGCGATGACATCACGGGTTTTCCTTCCTGCAGTGACATCATGTTCTTATTCCCAGGTGAGCGACAGGAAACTCACATCATCCAGAGCCAAAGGTGGTAACAATGTCTTCTCATCTGCCAATAATGTCGCTGTGTCATCAGTACAGGGAGCTGGACATGTAGGGCTCTGTTCACATCTGTGTTGGGGTCCCGTTCTGACGTTCCGTCAGAGCTTTCTGTCAGAACGGAATTTCAATAGTGACGGATCCGGTGCCCATGGTTTCCGTTTGTCTCTGTTGTGCTCCGGGTCCATCGTTTTGCCAGAAGCAATAGCTTAGTCGACTACGCTGTGTATGGGGCCCCATATGGGGCCCCATACACAGGTGTGGGGGAAACAGTTGTCCCCCATATCCGAAATCAGCATTAAAGTGGTTCTCCGGGCATTTTATATTGATGGCCTATCCTTACGATAGGCCATCAATATCAGATTAGTGGGGGTCTGACTCCCGGCACCGACGACGATCAGCAGACTGAAGGGGCCGCAGCGTTCGTGTGTTAACCAGGCTCAGCACCGGAACGCAGCTCAGTTCCATTTACTTGAATCCCACAGCCGCTACGTATCTGTACGCCACTGCGCCTGGAAACTGGGGAAAAGGCTGCGGCGGCAGCGAACGTTGTGGCCTCCACCCCCACCGATCTGATATGATGACCTATCCTTAGGATAGGCCAGCAACATAAAATGCCCCGAGAACCCCTTTAATCTAATGTGCCCCATAGTGACATACAACTCCCCTCCCCCAGTGGAGGGAATGATAAGAGTCACATTATGGTACTGAGATCATCAAATCCACTCCGGTCCCTCACTAAAGGGTTATTCCCATCACAGAAAGGGATGCCATACAGCTAGGATATGATCTTTAGAGGTTCGACTGCTGGGACCCCCACAATGCTTAGAATGTAGGGGTTGCAGCCCTGCAACCCCTTCACTGGTTTTCCCTGCACAGCGGCGCTGCCTACTTCATGCGACTGCAGTACCAGACACCGCCAAACATGACGACGAACCCCTGCGCTGGGGCTGCAGCACTGCAGGAAGCTTTGAGGGCCCCTTCGTTCTGATGTTTGCTGGGGGGGGGGGGGGGGGCGAGAGGGGGTCGTACCCCACAGATCAAACATTCTAAGGATAAACCATCAATATCTTACTACCAACAAAACCCCAGGTTTCTCGATCCCGAACTGAATGATTTTGGGCCACCATTGTTCCTTTGTTTACATTCTCAGCATGATGACATCATCGTACTAATCCCTGCCTGGAGCGGTGATGTCATCCGCACGTACGACCTGTAAACAAGACTTGTGGGGGGGGGGGGGGGCGGCACCAGCAGATTAGGAGCCCGCTGGAGGATGATTTTGTGCCATCTGAACAATAGTTTAGGGGGTGCGGGTTGTACAGCCCCCCATTATACAACTCGGAATCTTATAGGTAAATTTGACACCTGCGGGCTCTGGATAGTTTTGCAAAGTTGGAGTGACAAACACAACCCGGGTTCTGGGGTACAACACAAATCTATTGAAGAGTTTGGGGGTACAGTAGCATTAGCTGGAAAGGGGTTCTACAAGTATAAGATGGGGAGATACAATGATACGATATATAGGATATGGATAAGGATCTAGGGGTACAGTATAAGATGTTGGTCCGCCGATGTGTTAGGAAATCAGGAGAAACAAAGGTTAAAATCTTGGGGTTTAGTGTGAGACGTGGAGGTGAAGTGTGGGTACGGTATGTATAATTGGGGATATGACTTGGGGGTACAGTATAAAAGCTGGGGATCTAGGGACCTGGCTGTAATGAGTTCTGATTTGTTAGTGGATTACTCGAGGGTTCAATATAAGATAATGAAATTGCAGGTTTGGGGGTTCAGTATAAGAGATGGATATCTAATAGACGGGGTGCTTTAGTACATTAGGGACTTGGGGTGAGAGATGGAGATTGACTTTCATGGGGACGTTATAGCGAGATTCTGGATTTGGGGTACACAATTGTAGTGACAGCACAGATTTGGGGGTTCGGAAAGACATGGAAGCTCGTGATATATTTGGGGGTTCAGTATCTTTGAGCTGGTGAATGAGGGGCTGCGTATGAGACCCAGTCATGAGGGTTCAGTGTGAGGCAGCGGCAGGTTTGGGGGTGCGGTGCCGCAGTCTGGGGGTGACGCGGGAAGGTCACGGTCCTGTGAGGAGCAGAGAGCTCGGCAGCCGGTATAACATGGCGGTAATATCCCGGGAAACGGCTGAGTAATGATATCAATAACAGGAGGCGCTTCGGCCTGGTGGTGACCCCCGGCCCCTCTGTCCTCCTCCGGCCTAAACCCACGACACAGGTCCGGCTGCTCCTTCTTTCTAGGCCTCTCTCCGGTACCCCCGCTCCTCCCCCTCTTTCGTCACCCCGGGGCCGGTATTTAGGCCTGGTTTCCCCGGCCGTCCCCTCACTCACCTTCTTGAGTTCGTTCTCAGTGGCGCCGGGCTGAAGCCCGAGCAGGTCATACAGCTTAGTATCAACGACGGTAGACATATCCGGGAATCGAGGGAAGCTGCTGCGGGGACGGGAGGAGAGACAACCGGGAAACGAGGGTAGAAAGAGGCCGGAAACGACGAACGAGACGTCACGACACCACGTGATGCGATTACGTCACCCAAGCTCCGCCCTTCCCCTCTGGCAGTGGCTCTGCGTTCTCTACAGCGGGGCCTCGTGGGTCTGACAATGTGGAGTGCGCTCACCTGGGACCCCACCTAATGTGCCCCTAATGTGCAACTCAGCAATAGAACTACAATAATACATGTACTTTATTACTACAGTAGCCACAGATACCCCCATAACAGTGTATCATCCACAGATACCCCCATAACAATGTATCATCCACAGATACCCCCATAACAATGTATCATCCACAGATACCCCCATAACATTGTATCATCCACAGATACCCCCATAACAGTGTATCATCCACAGATACCCCCATAACAGTGTATCATCCACAGATACCCCATAACAGTGTGACAGCCACAGATACCCCCATAACAGTGTATCATCCACAGATGTCCCCATAACAGTGTGACAGCCACAGATACCCCCATAACAATGTATCATCCACAGATACCCCCATAAAAATGTATCATCCACAGATACCCCCATAACAATGTATCATCCACAG